>NW_027271187.1:0-600000 GCF_040938485.1 Diadema antillarum
CAGCAAAGTAAAGTATGTGGTTGACTGATCTAAATTGATCTTCTGTTGTTGTAGTTGTTGTTGTTGTTGTTGTTGTTGTTGGTTTTCTTTTTGCATGCACAAAATTACAATGTGAAAGTGTAGGGCCTATATGCATCGACTGTGCGATGCCCTTTAATCTCGCGGCACTCGAGGCTCCTCTATCGATAGTGTCTAGTGAGATGGGCCCTAAGTAAAACCAAGGAGGTGAGAAACGACCAATGTCGTGCTGGACTCACTTGCATGTTGCAAGGGGAGACACTCGTGGCCATTAACATTATATTCCCCTTGGCTTTAGCAACAACACACAAGATGCTCATGTAGGACTCGCAGCACGACCCTTGCCAGAGAAACTTGAAACAAATATTCATACACTGTAGTGTCTTTTAAAAATACCTAACATTTTGAAAAGGGATTCTGAAAACAAAATTGATAGTACGAAGATTTCGGGGCTGATGGATAGATTACAACTAACCATTATGGTGCTAGTCTATAGTGCGTCACTGCTGAGACATGACATTTTTTGATAAGATGATAATAGACTCACTAACCATTCTTGTATCGTAAAATTTCTGGTTTTGCCCGCAGTATTCAGTTTCCTTCCGTTTCTGATCCAATCAAAATTTATACATTAATCTCGACAGAGCTTCCGAGCAGTCACAGCGCCCTCTGCGCTGCATACCCACTCTACCTACCCCTCTGAGTGTGTATCTTGATAATGAGAAGGGGTATAGTTATTGAATAAAAGGATAGTCTCTCAAAAGAAGCACGAAGCAGGGACTCATGGAAACCTTGAAATTCACCTAATCATCGCACTGCATCGCCAAGAGCAAGTTTATGGAGTTCCTGGGGTTGACAGGTGGTATGCTGTACTCATTGATAACTATAAAGTCTTGAATCAAGATATTTTGTTACAACGGTGACAGTAGTCTGCAATATTTCATAATCATGCGCTTTAAGGCACGAAAAAAAAAGGAATCAAAACAACTACAAATGCCCAAATCTCACATGATTTAAGACTAAGATTTCACGCATATTTCATCTTTCATTTCATTTTCTTGCGTCGAATTTTCGGTGTCAAAGTCTAGTGTCGCGATACCTCTGTGCAAGAATCAACGTGACGTTTTTCGGTGCAACTGGAGTTAGTGCAACAAAACTACATGACGCCCCCTAACGTAAGGCCAGGCGCGAACGTTGTTTGTTGATCTCTTGACGGTCGCATGTTGTTCAGCGATTGAATGCGCCACGGAATACGTGGCCCTGGGGAATATTTCCCTTTATTAGGAGCCGAAATGGCTACTCCGCCGAAAAACAAGAAATAATTTCATTTTCTCGTAAAACCTACCCACTCACCTTATTACGGTCGTCTGAGCAATGAATCAGGCATTGTCTTATAAACGAGAGAACCTTACCTCGACAGTTCGTAGCTTTCTTCCGAAATTTCGAGCTTCAAAACATTGCTCGATTTCTTTAAAAATCCCAATATATTCTGACCATTAAAAAGCAGCAAAATGCAATAATAATGTATTAATAAAGATGCAGCCTTTCTAAATATCGGCGAATCAGATAAATTGTTCCTAAGGTTACCATGTTATCTTGAATAAAAGAAATTTCAGTAGGCCTACATAAAAAACATGTATATCAGTAGGTATGCGTGTGGGATTTTGGTGATGTGATGTGATGTGGTGTGTGTGTGTGTGTGTGTGTGTGTGTGACGTTTTTCTATGCATGTACTGTCTTCCCACATCATCGTGAAGCTCACATCAATGCTTTGCAACGTATATAATACTATACAAGTCACTACTTCAAAAGTTGCTGGAATCAAGCCTACACTACACTTTAATACGTCACTCCCTGGGGATCGATCGAGTCATACACACTGCCATTATGCTGGGTAGTGCTCATGCACAGTGTGTGCCACACTTTCTTCACAACATTCATCCATTTGTACACTTGGTTATAACATAAGCACTTATTACTTGCATTCATATTATATGAACGATAGCAGGAGGAACCCATCGATGCGTTTGTAATTTTTTTCTGACAAACTGTTATAAGCTACTGAAATCCTTGCATCTGATTGGCTGAGAGCATAATTTGTTCGACAAAACACTTCATGAAATGCCCCCCAGTACACATCCATCACAACACGATTACATGATCACAGTGGTGATCAAACTCGAATTAAGAAATCACGGTTTGGTTAACAATATTAATGCTAACTTAGGGAGAAAAATGAAGCAGTGATTCGAGGTATCTCCCATTAGAAATCTTGATTAAGCCTTATTAAAATAGATGTTGATAAACCCGGGCGCTTCGAAATGGGCAAGAAGAGGACATTATTTTCATGATAGTGTGTTATAATTTCAATCTGTATGTCCAGTTCAGGTCAATCCAGTCACTTCTGCACATTTTCATGATACCAAACCGAAAGTTAATAAACAACCAAATTATCATAGCGAAAATTTGTCCATATCATTGAATGATTCAAATAAGTAATATTTTTTAAAGTTTAATCATTTTTAATCTTTTCAAGATTTCTTTGCACTGTTCAATGTATTTTGTGAAAAATGCGGATATAAGATCAAGCTAATTCAAACGAAATAGAATAAATGTCTGTCTGATTTCAGTGATCTATAGCTGTATTCACTTTGCAGTGTTATCATGGTTTTAAAGAAATTAACCGCTTCCCCCTCATTCATGATAGAACTCGTGTGTGTGGCTGACAGAAAAGCAGAGATAATGCTTTTACCTCGGTTCCCACGTTGCCTTCTTCCCGCAAAGCGTCGTTTTTAGTTCGTACTATTTTTTTATAAGTTTCTTGTATTTGGTAAGAAAAAAAATTCCTCCATCCTTCCCTCTTCTGCTTTCTCCCCTTCCTCATTCCTACCACTATCTTCTTCCTTCCCATCTCTATCCTTCTCTTCCTTCCTCCTTCAACTTCTTCCACCTCTATTCCATCACCTTCCACCTGTTCTGCCCTTCCTCTCTCACCCATCATTTCCCTCTCTCCTCCTTCCTATTCATATCCCTCTCTCCTTCATTCCTTCCTTCTTTCCCCCTTCGCTACCTTTATGCACCCTTTTACCATCTCCAGTGTCTCAGTTGTGATAGCATTTCGTTTCTCCGTCGCCCTTTTACATCACCTCTGACTTTTAGCCTCACCACAATCAGATTTCTCGAGGATTGTCTCTTGAAAACTCTCAAAAATGTATATCAACATGATAATCTAATCTTGCCTGACCGTCTTATCATTGATTCACCTATATCATGTATATAGCGACTCGTCAGATTAAAAAGGGCATCGCGCCCCTCGTTTGGTAATACACAGATGAAGATTTATTTCACTTGTACCTGTTGCTCAGACGCGTCTATTAGTTTGCTTCTTCTTGCTTTGATTGTGGGTATATAATAGTAGGCATATACACGTAGCAGAGCACTATAATCTTGCGCTTGCCTTTTGTTTATTTTGGCCGCATTCATTTTTTGCTAAAGAGAAACATTTATAACAAAGACAAGTAAACGCATTTAGTTGTGTTTTTTAACACATGTTAAGAGTTGGTTTGAAAACATAATTATTGAACCTGCAATCTATGTTATTACCTATGTTTCCGCTTTAATAGGTGTTTTTTTATTTTTGTTTTTTTTTTTATTTGTCTTGCTGTCAATGTCATTTCATGAGGTTTAAGATGTTTTCTGTTTACCAGGATGACAGTTCGATTTCAGCCAAAGTCGGAATAACAAAAAGTTGCATAATAAAACCTTCATTGAAAAGGCGCAGCAAATATCACCATCATTTTAGTGATCAAGGCTGTGGATCGCAATTCAGATAATTTGTGGCGATACTTAAGAATATTATTATAGACAAAATCTGTTTTAGCTGTGCAGAGATCTTTCCTGTGGAAAAGGTTTTACTCTGGCCTTTTTCTTTTTGAAGAAGTTTAAAATGCCCCTGGGGGTTGATATATATATATATATATATATATGCAAAATAATTGCATATATATATATATATATATGCAATATAATTGCATATATTTGGGATATTATATATATATATATATATATATATATATATATTATATATATATATATATATATATATATATATATATATATATATATATCTTCTCCAAAAGTAATCATCATGACACTGTAATTGTCACGTAACTAGCCCGAATTCACAAGCTATTTACCCAAATCTCATGGTTGGTCCCATCTTTTGGTTTGTTTGATTTTGTTCTTTTCATTTCTATCCTAGAAGATGGCTGGATAGCCCATATTCAGCTGCACTAGCTGGTCTTCCACGGAGTCCAGGTTAATATGAGTCAGGACCACTTCACCGCGGGTTGTGCACCCTGCTCTTTGCGATGAATGAGTAAAGCGAGATCTTTGACGTGCATGAGTTGTGACTCTCTCACACACGGGACCTCCATTTTATATCCTGTCCGAGTGGCTTATTAGTGTTTGCCTCTTTCAAGAGGGGACGACGGTGCGATTACACACAACATGGCTCAGTCGGGAACCGAACCCGGATCATATGGAATGAGCGGCCGACGAGATACCGACTGAGCCATATTACATCCCATAGAGCAATTTACTCGAGATTGTATCTATCAAGTGGTCTGCTTTCTCACCATTTTTGTCTTGAATCTAGAAAGTCAAGGGGTACAAATTGTTTGTCACTGGGAAGCTTCAAGGCTAACGAATTCACCCATTAATCCCTAAAACGCCCGAAACCGCCAGTTCGTATTTGTTTCCGGTTTTTTACATAGTTTCATGCTTTAACATTTTTTTTTTACATGTAATAATGTAATTTCAAAAAGGTCAAAGGTCAACGATGTATGTCAGAATTGTATTTCTGTGATAAATCATTCTCTTGGTAAAGTCTTACTCTTATTCAAATAATGAACTTAACTTATAATATATCTAGACAAAAATAAACATGCAGTAAGCTATTTCATATCATTTGTAACGTTGTCGAAATGAGAGCAATATTATTGTACCTTTCCATCAGTGAACCATAGGCCATTACAGAATCTTCAGTGGCTAAATGGTCAAAAGAATTCATATGAGACAACCGATGCTTGCCATTTTGATCAGTTTTTTTTATGTCTTGTCCCCATGTCAGACGTTTGAAAGTTTTGAAAGTTGGATAGTATGTTATAGTGATTGTACTCAAACAAATTGTCTTTGTATTCACTAACTCAAGTTGATCACTTTCTTCACGAGAATACATAATTCATCAGATATCAATGTTACAGACGTACTAGTAGCTAAATTATGCTTCACATTAGCCTACTCTGACCAATCCCTTTTCTTTTGACAGTTCTAATACTTCGCTCCGTACTTCATATACAATGTCAAAAGATCATTTCCAAATCGCTTTAACGAATAATGTAGAGCCTCAAATAACACATTACAAAAACCAGGTACATTTTTTCTTTTTTTCTTTTTTTTTCTTTTTTTTGTTGGTCAAAGCCCTCGGTCTTCGGAGTCGTCCAATAATCTGACAAATAGCCGGCGGGTATGTCATACATTAACCGCAGCTTGGAGAGGATGCCCGAGGCATCTCTCATTGATCTGTGAAATGGAGTGGGGACGATTATCATCTTCCACACCTCCTTCAGAGCAGGCTAGTAAGGAGCTGATCGCCTGCTGATGGTATAGTGTTTGGGATCTCAGAGATAGCATCCATACCTATACAAGAGTCCTGCTTGCTTCCTTACGTCTGCCGATGGAATGGAAATTGGTGACAGAGGCTGAAATTTAAGGGGAAAAAAAAAGGTTGCAGAGGAATACTCTACGCCTTGATGTATTTATTTATTTCCATAAGATTTCCCTTACTTATTCGTTCAGTAATTTACTCATTTGTTTTACATGTTTATCTATCTGTATATCTATCTATCTCTATCTATTTGTTAACCTTTGCACTGATTTAGAAAACTATCAGAGTTTGTTGTTTTTCTTTTCGATAAATTCAGGCGAAATGTTCTTATATCACTTGTTTACCCAACGAATGGACGTCCCTATCTGTATATGATGTTTTATTACAATATATCAATTGAATGTATTCTTAGGTAGTTCATAAAAATGAATTAAGAAGGTGTCAGGCTTCGGAAGGCCTGATAAAAAGATGATATGCAACATAATGAAAATATTTACACGTATGAAAAAATTATATTACAGTTGGGAACACTTCCATGCACTTCTCTGACTTCAGTGTACCGAAGAAAATTCAACGTGTTTAGAAGACATGCTTACAAAGTCTGATATGTTTGTAGGAATACTCTTAATAGCTTTGTAGAATTTCTTAATTTCACAGTATTTAGGAGATTGGAGATTTCAAGGCTTAATCTCACTGGGTTTGAGACAAACTACGCCGTTACAATATCACAAGTTCATTTACCTGCCACGTAGTATTACAATTCGTACTCCGATTGACTTCGGTGTCAAAAGTATGAGTTACTGATCTCGCTTTAAACAGCCAGCAAATCTGCTTTTGAAGATTTGATTGCTATTTCAGCAAACATTCGCACGGCGTCCATGAAGACTTCTATCTCCTCAGCTTTCCATCGACGTCGGATTCATTTCGCCTTCTGCAAGCTCGCCCACTCGCTGGCCGGCACCAATTGCATCACTGGTCGCATTTTGTCTGCTTTCTCTCCGACGGAGTTAAACGCACCTCGGTTGGGGAGCCTGCACTACGCAGCATGTCATCCTTAAAGATTTAGATCGAATTTCAGGATTTTCCGTTGAATATTGACTTTCTGAAAAGCCGACGACGGCCGGGAATCCTGAGAAATTGCAAGCCTTTCGGATCGAAATGAGAACGCACAGCGGAGTAGCGCAGAGATGGATCGTCAAAAGCCGTAGATATGAAGAGGTTTATCGTAATAAAATGATCATTCTCCAGCAGATATCCCTTCCACTTGTGCACCACAAACCCCTAAAGATGTGAGCCAATGGATGTAGATGCTAGCTTTTCCTCGTGGTCGTAAATAAACAGGACACTCGAAGAGAAAGAGGACAAATGACCCCCTTCTTTAATCAGAGAAATTGCCCAAATATTCATTTTCTTTCACTGAAGTAAAGCCAGTAATTTGTTTGCTGCTGTAACAAAAACACTTTCAAGAGAAGTAACTAACCACAAAGACATATGCTTACACACGAAAGAAGGAAGATACCGAAAAATAAAGAGTGAGATCTTTCTTCCATTTTGTTGTCGATAGGCTGTTCATTTTAGATTTGAACGACAGTTTCATGTACGCCTACAAAGCTTCATTTCCCTTTCTTTCTTAAGTTTCAATTTCTGTCAATTTTGAAAATTCACCATCATGAACAATATAGAATTGCCTCCTTCATGCAGAAGGTTGTTGTTGTTGTTGACGAAGAGTATACCGCGACTCACTGGAATGATGACTAAATCAAAAGGAAAGGAAACAAACGATTTTTACCACGAGCCTGTCATTGATCAATGTCTTAATCATGCCATTCTTGTTTCTTTAGAAGTAATCGGGAATTTCCAGTTTTAGCCTTTTTTCAATTCTGATTTTATTTTTGTAACGGATATCAAAACAATTTCTTTTATTTTCTTTAGATTTCACATTTTTTCTTCAAATGTAACACTTTATTTCACTTTAACTTTGATTTGATTTGATTTGATTTATTCTCTGTATGGCATCATTTAGATTTTTTTAGCAATGATAATCAATCATAATGTAACCAAATAAGATACTCATTATAACTAGTTTCTACAATTTCAGCAATTTCCATTATACATGTGCTTTGCATGTGTTCTATACTTTAAAACGAATACTATACAATGTGTTCTTTATTTGACCTTCAACATGGATATCGGTTATCTAATAATCTAACTGTAAAAAGATAAATTTGGATATATATGATGTTGGCAAACTGTGTTTCGAGTGATTCATATTTTACAAGCTCCTCTTTTTAGCAGATAAGTCTTTTCCATCGCTTTATATTACTTTTTGACACCATTGCAAGGTGCATATTAAATCAAATCCATTCATTCGTTCACATATTATTTTCTTGTACACTTTATGATTTGTATTTCTTTACAAATTGTTAACAATAGGACTTATCAAATGTATACGATGTATTTGTATTACCTTTTCTTGGATGGAAATTAAGTACAATTGAATTGAAAATTGAAATATACATACATATATATGGTGTTATAAATTTGACCCATATTCTACAAAATTTTCTTCGGTGTTATGTAATGATGAACAAAGATTACAAAGGGTTGGCAGGGTGAAACATTGGATACGCTTTTGTCATTAGCCGAACGGTATAAGTGATTCACAAATAGAAACTGCGTTTTGGTGTTGTTATGAGTGAATAATATATTCAACTCGTCTTTAGAATCACCGTTCCATGTAGTATTGTAGATAAAAATGAATGTACATGAATATTATGTGCTTAGAAATATATATATATATATATATATATATATATATATATATATATACATACATACACATATATAGATATTTGTAAGGCTTCCCTGAACGAGGCTTCGTGATCTGGTGTTATTTTTAGTATGGCTGTGATATGAAAATGAAAACTGTGCTCGCTTTTTGTGAATTATTCATAACATATTTAAAACCGATTAAAGTTTTGTTATCAAAGGATCACTATTTGCAGGCATTCACATCAAACCAAGTTTTGATGAAACTGAAATGTCAGTACGAATGTCAAAGACTCATCTACTAACAAAAGGGTAAGTGTAAATGTTCCTCCATCCATTAAACTGTCCCCATTTGAAATGTGTGAATTGAAAACATGATGTCCCGAGGCCCCTGTCTGTGTTAAAGCCCAGTGTTTGTCGCTCTACACCGTTATGCCTATCGACCCAATTTTCTCCTTTCACAATCCCGCGGAAATTGGCAAATCATGCCCTGCCCGATATGATTAAAAGGCGATGCTCTAGACGGCGTGAAATGCTGTTATCGTAGTATAAATTGCCGCGGGCGCTCAAATCCGTTCCATGGGGATGATATATTGGAATTTGAAAAAGCGACCAGGATTTATACTGATTTCTCGCGGCACGTGGTATCGGCAGCCCGACAACACTGCAGATCACGTTCGTCGGTGAAAGGAGAAAGGGACAGAGAGAAACATAGAGACAAAGATGGAAAATCGTTAAATGATTATCGCTTGTTTTGGGATGAAAGATAAAAACACGATATCCTGGCAGCAGCAAAATTCCAGAGCATGTCCTCTGAAAGTAACTTGATACCTACAAAAAACTAACCTCTCTCAGCGCTGATGTTAACTTTTTTCTGATTCCTCACTCGTTACGCTATATGCACATCGACAAAAAGACATTGCACATGCACACATACATTGACATAATTATATTTTCTATGAAGAGTTCGGATGAAAAAAAAAATAGATAAAAGTCATTTTCACTTTTTTTGGTAAGGTCATCATGAAGTTGAAAAGAATTTAATCTTTTCAATGATACTGCTTTCGTTACATAACAAGAAATATTTCTAAAGATATTGTTATAATCCTCAATATCTTAAAGGGATCATACAGTTTTGGTTGAGACCTAATTTCAGGTTTCTAACATTTTTTTAGTGAGATAATGAGAAACCTCTTATGAACAATGAAAGAGCATGTAATTCTATGAGGAATTCAATGTTTATTTGATGAAAATCGGTTTTGAAATGGCCGAGATATCCAAAAAAGAGCGATTCTAATAAAGTGTGGGACCCACACTTTATTACGATCGCTTTGTTTTACTTAGTTTTTGGATGTTTCATTCATTCCAAACCCAATTTTCATCAAATAAACTTTGAATTCCTCTTAAAATGGTATGCTCTGTACTATGTCATAAGTGTTTTCTTGGTATCTCGCAAAAAGTTAAAAGCCCAATTCTCATCTCCACCAATACTGTACTATCCCTTTAAGTTGAAGAAAAAGACATTTCTTGCATTTAAACTCTTCATATTTATGATTTTATATATATATATATATATATATATATATATATATTATTCATCCTAAATATACATTAGATTATATGAAAATGCTGTTTTGAATGATACTATGTGCAGTTGAGTTTGCTGTTGCATAATATCACACACATACATGCATTTGACACATATTTTCGAAGTGTGCACAAAAGAGTGTATCGTCTAACACGACGAAACACGCAACCACTGAATAACAAATAAAATGAGGGATCAAGAGAATGCCGAGGAAACTTCTGGAAATCAAAACAATGCTTCCATACATTTATTCAAGTTACTACATTTTAACTTGGTGTCTTTACCTTTTGAAAAACAGTCCAGGGAAATATGCGCGAAATACTGAAATTAAACAGGTCACATGGGTAATGCTCTAGTTTCAGAATTTGATTTGCGCAACACTACGCTTTTCCGTTCTGGTGGGATGTACAATTTTACTTTTGAATTTAGTAACCGGCAGCAAAGTGTTCATTGATTTTCTTTTCTATTTTTGAATCATAATCACATTCGGTACGTTAACCAAATGATGACAGAGTATCAAATATTCAAACGTCTCATTACATAAATTAGTGCGAAGTATATACACATGAATATATATATATATATACATATATATATATATATATATATATATATATATATATATTTATATATCATATATATACATCCATGCACGTGTTTGAGTGTGTTGGTGACGAGTCACATAATATTATGTTCCAATCATGTAACTCCCAAACAAGTGATAATGTGGAGAATATGACAGTATTATTAACTATTGTTGATGTGTGTTGTGTCAAACTATAACATTTTAAATCAAAAGGCTTGCTGGTCTATGACATCTGCTATCCGAATAGAAGCACTAGCTATAATGGTAATGAGACTACATCCCTAGAAACGCTGCAATCTTATTGACGCGAAATAGCTGCTGAGAAATTAAAAATTGACGTGTCAGAGGTATATTAAAAACCGAAATTGGCAATGTGAACAACAAGTCAAGTATATTTACGATAATATGCTGCGAACGAGCAAGGCATTTTCTGCACCTAAATTAGAAAAGGCCAATTACTTAGTAGTGCCTTCAAGAAAAATAAATTAAATGTTTTTAAAGTATTTTTCATTCTTCAAGATAAGGGCATCTCAGTGCATTATTTCTATGCCTAGAATTAATTTAATACTCCAAGCAAATTACAAAATGTGGTATTATGCATGCATGCTGCCCACACAAGGCAACTTTGCTTATTTTCTTTTTATAGTGGAAAATTGAGCAAAGAAAATGGGATTCCATGGGGATTCGAACCCGAGACCTCCGGATTGCTAGCCCGGTGCTCTACCGACTGAGCTATAGAAAGCCCTAGTTCAGTGTCTGTCCCAGAAACCCTACATTCTCAATGCTTTTTCATTTCTATTTCTGCTTCAGATCATCATATGCGAGATTCGTTGTTTTCTGACCAAATATTGTGTGCATATATTTTAACTCCACATATTTGGAACAGATCAAATAGTTAGAGAAACGCTTTCCCACTCTCGTAATTACGGTACCAAACAAATTATTCAATACAATAAAACAAAAATCATGCAAACATGTATACAATCTTGACGTCTCGATTGTTTTACACAATTGCTAAACAGGGAATGTTTTGTACGATTTGTTGAGTCACTTTGAGTCAAGCGATCGTAAACACCGGTGATACATAAATTACGTTTTCTACGATGTAAAGTAATTTCATCAAAGTACTCTTAAAGTAAAAAATACAGAGGTTGCTGTTGCAATATTTTTTCTTAACGTTAAAGAATATGCATAAAGGCTTGGTTAGAGTACGCAGCCAAACGCAGATTTTCTTCTTTTTTTAACAGTAAATGAGTTGCTTTACTGCACTTATTTCGTACACAGTGATTTTCTTTTAGTGCTGCAGAATTAAAGTGTATACAATTATACGAAGGTCTAGTTAACTCAATAAAAATAAGCTTGACAGGTGACTGTGGTTTAAATTAATCGAATGGAACATATATGTACTCCTGAAAGATTTGCTACCTTTCCCATGTTTGCAATCATGAGTATTGGTTCAGTTGAATCTCACATCAAATTAAACAGTAATATTCACTACCGCTTTGATAATATCAATAAGCATCAGTGCTTATACAAACATTATTTTCTGTGACACCTTTTTATTTCTTCGTGTCCTTGAATAGTATTCATTAAGTAATTTTGGCTCGGAAACCACCCAGTATGCAATGCATGCTTAGGCTATATGTCGTCTGTTGGTTTGCAGCTTAAAAATTCTTGAATTACCTTTCCTATCTTCCTCTCTCAGTTTTTTTTCTCTCTCTCTCTTTCTCTCTCTCCCCTCTCTTTCTCTTAGTATCTCTAGAAGAAATTAAAGGGAAATCTTATTTTCGTAGTTTGTAACACATATATTTCTTGAGCAAAGAAAATGGGATTCAATCGGGATTCGAACCCGAGACCTCCGGATTGCTAGCCCGGTGCTCTACCGACTGAGCTATATAAGCCCCAGTTCAGTGTTCGTCCCCAAAACCCTAAATTCTCAATGCTCGGATGTACAGAAGCAGTGTGTTTCTGTGTGACACACACGCACACACTTAAACCTGGCATAAATCCGAAGGATAATTCAACTTGGGGATAAATGCGAGGGATCACCGAAGCGATGCAGCTTTTTGAGTATGTAACAAACGCATACAGAAGAAAACTGACCAGAAATGAATATGATTTATTAGTGGAAAAATAAGCAAAGAAAGTAGGATTCCATCGGGATTCGAACCATATATTATATATTTTTATAATAACATATATTTTTTTTTGCCAGCTGCACCGTGTATATGATGCTGTGTTTTGATTTAGAAGATAGATATTATCGATGGATAAACAAGAGAAATACAACAAGGAAAAACTCTTCATGAAGATTTACATTTTACTCTCATTGCTGACAAAACAAAAAACAAAATCCAAGAAACTTTTACAGGTATCAGCCTTGAGCCATATAGATGTACATTTGTTTTATTTTTTAGGAATAAAAATCATCCAGATACATCCAGACATCTGATACGAATTGCATTTAATTTTGGTTACTGCCAAATCGAGGACTCAAGGAGACATACGTGAGCAATAGATATAAATACTTAAAATGCACTTTAACATTTGCAACATGGGTCGATAGACCTAAAGCATAGATACGGACGACGTAAATCTGTGTTCACAACACCATCCGCATGTTGTGATGTGTTTTCTCTTTTTTACAGACACATACATGAAACTTTGCACAAAAAGAAATCATCATTTTGATTAGCATTGCATTTACTTTTGACATTACAAACTAAAATTACAGTGATTATACTAAGCATTACCTTAAATATAGTTCTGATTATTTACAAAATTGCACAGCAGTTATTTGTTGAGTTTTAAAACACACTTCTTTCATTTATTCTCTTTCTTTTTAGATACATCACTGGGTGTCTCAGCAGTGCCAATATAGTACGGTTGATTCTGCCACTGTTACACAAGCAAATTTAACAAGACTTTTCTGTCAGTTACATCATGTAGGTAAATGACGGATTCCAGAAATTCTTGAAATACGTTTCTCTCACCTACATCTCTCAAAATTTCTTCCCACTCAAATCAAGCCTTCCTAAATGAAGAATATTGTAATTGGGAATCAAATTGCCCGAGGGGAAAAAAATCCAATTCATATCTTATGTCTTTACAAAATACATATTGAACAAATATTTACCTCTTGAAAAGGGACCTGGGAGGTTGAAATTAACTTTTTTATTTGTGTGTTGTCGTTATTCCTCTATTCTTTTTTTTTTACTTGACTTTTTCTTCAGAGTTCGTGAGATAAATAAGAGTTCCCCGAGTTGTTATTGATCCTGCATATTGAGAAGTAAATCAAGAAGTTTAACTCGCAAGTCTTTCCTTGTCGACGCGGACTCCTCCCGACTCAAATCGCCTACTCTGCTGATGCTTTGCCCTTCGTCTACGAGCAGGCAAGACGCGTCTTCTGAGCAAGAATCTAAACAAAATGAGACGAGAAATGAAAACATATAGATGTAGGATATGCGTATACATTATGAAGGAACCGCCAAAGCAAAGCTTGTAAAAACCGGTTCCAGGAAACAAATACCATTGTGAAATGGAAATAGGACACAAGGTACTGATGACATAACATAACTTTAATATCCAAAAAAAAAGAAAAACCCTGAAATAACAAGGTACAAAGGGCAAAAGAAGTAAAAGAGAAGAGAAGCCGATGTGAAATGGAAATAGGACACAAAGTACTGATGACATAACATAACTTTGATATAAATAGCTCAAATAACAAGGTACAAAGGGCAGAAGAATTAAAAGAAAAGAGAAAGAAAAGGAAGGAGAATGAAAAAGAGAATAAGAACTAGGTGCATAAGTAACTGACATAACAGGTACACAAGTCTACAATTTGGATTCTCGGTGGTCCTAGAAAATATGTTCTCAGAGCGATTGAATTGCGAAGTACGTTAAATCAAATTATATCGTGGACATTTTCAAAGGCGTTTGCAAACGTGTAACACATTAGGTAACAATACTTGTGTTATAACGTGGAATATGGACATGATGGAACAATAAAAACAAGAAAATGAAAGCAAGTTTTAATTCCGTGATGTTACTTACCACTATTACAGCACACACCCATGGCGACACACGTGCCGCTGGCTACGGTCTGGCACGGACTTCCCCTGAGGTCGCACGGGGTTGGAATCTCGTTTTCCCGCATACAGGAGAGAGTGTGCTGCGTGTTAATGTGGCAACCTATGGTCGGACCGCAGCAGATACCTGGTCCTACGCACCGCCCCACACCACCTGGACCACATTCGAGGCACTGGAGAAATAGCATATAAAGAAACCGATAAACATAAGAGATAGATGGCATTAACGTTTTCTAATATCTGTTCTTAAAGAATATGAACATAAAAACTACCTTTCATGGAAATGTAACCACTATCTAAACAACAAAAGAAGGAAAATACACCGACATTCTCAAAAGTGAATTTATAATGCACATTTACATAAATATGTCTACATATATGTTCTTGGTCACTATTTCATATTCTTTAGTCAGTATATTGTGTCTGTGGGTGGCAATGTTTCTTCCCTATCAAACACATAACATTCGCCAAATGCGTACCAGCGTTGCTGAGAGACGAAGTATTCAAATCATTTAATAGTAGAGATTCGTTGGATTAACTCCCATCCAATCATGCAAATCTGCGTGTAGTGATTTCCCAGGTTGTTGCTTGTATACAACAACAACAACAACAACAACCCCAAAAAGTGCTTACGTGGCCATACATCGATTGATGTCAGTTCATAATATGCATTCCCCCCCCCCCCCCCTGCATGGAAAAGGACACCGTCCTCTCCAGTTAATCACGCTCCATATATAATGGGTTAGTGGGACGTGTCAGGCATCATTTACCCGCCACTCACGCCACGAGAATGAAGCCTCATAAATCAAAGGCCACAACATCGGTCAACGTTGACGACCGGAATAACGTTGTCGTTGTAGTAATTTGCTCTTCGCCGCTCCACCCAATTATACCTCATTCACCACGGTCAGTAAGGATCAGCGAAGTTATTTTCACAGCGTGGCGGAGACGGTAAACGGCACGAATTGGTTGGGGGATCGTGTCAGGACGGAATCCGGCATATTATTTTCCTCCACTTCTGGTTTCCTGCGTGGGTTTGTTGTTCTGCACGTGGAGCCTCGTGCAAACAAAGACATCAGTAGGAACATAGGAACTTCATACGTCATGAACGACTGATGGTTGGAGCCAACTTCAGAGTGGTGGAAATAAGATTAAAAATAAATAGGGCTAATTGCTGTCGCCCTCACTATGTCCACCAGAAGTCGTCATAGAAAAGTGAAAAAGATTTTGTTGACCATCGGTCATGTTGTGTCTGTCCTAAGTAACCTACTGCATGATTTCTGTTATCATATCATAATGATAATTAAATATCCAGCTAAATGACACCAGATTTCGCAATCTAATACTCCACAAGGCAATTTTTTTTTGTTTTGTTTTTTGCTAAAGGAGTTAATCACTAATTATTCCTATGACGTCAACACATTAAAAAGATGCTTTCTTTTCCTTCATCTTTTTGGGTCGATATCAGATTAAACGTAAGAAAGAAAGCAGCGGGTAAGAAAAAACAAGTGAGCATATTAAATGATAACGTAATGCTAAATCAATTAGGCCTACTGAGTCTAAAGTTAGTGAGTCATCCTGAGCCGCCCTTTTCGACTACAACTCTTCTTGATTCTTTTTCCCTTCATCACCTTGCTATCAACAATGTTTCACGAGCATTTATGTAAATATTGCATGTACAGAAAAAAAAAACGAATAAGGTGTTGCCCTAAGTTTCATGCGTTTGCTTTCAAATGCTATACCTGTTTTTTGTTTTGTTTTTTACTCAGTTTCTTTGAAGTTTATTTGATAGACAACTTTGGTCCCGCTTTTACTTCTTTGTCTCCTTATGTTCTGTTACTGTGAACCATGAGATTTTTCCCCCTTTTAATGTAGTATATCAATTCCGGGAGCCATTTTCGTCTGTTTCAGATTGTTACAAATTATACGCGTACGTTCATGCCTATTGCATCTAAATCATCGGATCCACTGTATTGAAAATAGTACAGCATCATCACGTAGTGTTGGTGTAGACTAGCTACTGTATATCACGCATGCACGCGTGGTGGTTGCGACTGGTATAGGTTGCATGCAAGGGCCAGCGTTACACCACTCTATACATGTCAATTCGATTGCATCAAGTAATGTATCATCACAGAGCGTCAACCCGGGTAGAGATTGCACAAAATGTTGTTGCCAGAAACTCTGCAAATGGAAAAATATTTCTCGGCACATAAGATAAAAAAAGACGTTTGTAGAATATTATCAGAAAAATTATTGTTTGCATTCATCAGTAAAATACTACATTTCTCTTTTTTTTTTCCTGTGCAATAATTGGTTTCTCTTCACCTTTGTCAGAGAAGGTCCAATAAGTACAATGACAGCTTTTGTATACGGCAGCTAGAATCATGTCGAGCCAAAATTGGGTCGTCATTTCAAGCTAGCTCTTCATCCCTGTTGAATTTGGTCATCATATTGACCAGTGCCTTCAAGGTTTTACGGAATGAGGTGAAACGGCAAGAAATTCCTCAGTGCATTCGCTGTTTAATCTGTTGAAAAGCAATCGCCAATGAACCTTGAAATGCATCGCATGGGGGGTCAAAACTCTAGGGTCACCACGTGACTTGCCTGGAGGGAAATTATAAGAAGGATAGACTTTTATTTTCACTTTCCAGAGGTCCATCGAGTATTTTGACCAAGCAAAGCATGAATTTTGCGCCTTGACTGGGTAACATCGGAATCACTATGCACTTTCAGCCTCAAAGATTAAACGAAGAAATGCGAACGTGGCATAGATAGCTGCCGAGTTCTTACTCATCCCACGCCAGTAGATAAATGTGGACTCATCTTGTTTCGCATCGTTGAAGAAGGACCACGTTTTTCTTTTTTGTTTTTTGTTTAAGTTTTATTTCCTGTCATGTCACATCAAGCTGTCCCAACGGTCTTTGTGGATGGTACACCCATCACCTCTGATCATGATTCTCATTATTGTGTAAAACGTGTAATGCGTCTTTTCTTTTCGACCCCAGGCAAGGAGGCACTATCATCAAGTAAGATCTCTCAATCCTGATGTTATTGAGGTATAAGACGTCCAAGTACCCTTCTTGGACTAAGTAACTGGTGCGTCGCATTTGTGTGTTTTTTTTTTCTTTCTTTCTTTCAGGAAGCTTGTCAAAGTAATCCAGGAACGTCAGTTTCTGTTCTTTTCTATTTGTGTCTATAATTTGATTCATTTATTTTCAAAACGCGCAGCCGGAGATACACCGGTCAGAACGGCCCCCTTTTCGTGATTTCACTTTGGTTCGATGCACCATTTGTCAGTGTTAATTTGCACTGCTAAGCGTCACACGACGTAGCATTATCTTTTGAAACCTTAAAGTCCATTTGTTTGCAGGTGTTCTATTTTTAAAGTTTTACTCCATATATCATGCTATTTCTATTCATCTCATCAATGAAAGGAAACACAACTTTTTTTATATTTCGGCAACTAGCAGAATAACAGTTTTTGTTGTTTTTTTTATACCTGAGACAAACAGCCTAAACAAAAGACAAAATTAATAACAATGACTCTACAAGAATCGCATAAATTAAAACAAAAGTTTAGGAGGGATGTAAATGGGAGGGTCACTGAATTGACGAGCGTATCATCACTTCATTACCATATTTGGAGCTGGAGTTAGGTTTAATGAGGGAAGATGACACTCGCTCAGTGATGTCTTAAAGGCCTTATACGCTCATCTTGAAGACGCCATGACCACAGAGGGCCCGGTTTCTATGGACTGCGGCTAAAAACGCTAATGATTGAATTAAGTCAACTTAATTGCTCATATTAAGCCCGTCCTAATACTACGCGGGGATTTGTTTTCAGCTTCGCCCAGGGCCGCAGGCCATAACAAAGTGATGTTTTTAGTATGAGTTTCTCTTCTTTCTTTCTTTCTTTTTTTTACGATAGAAGTCGCCCTAGTGATCCATTGGCAATGGAGACAACGTTTTCACCTTTGTCGTGTGAAAGAAAGCTGACGATGAGTTTTAGGTCACACTATCTCCTAAATATAGTTCCTTCAATATTTACGTATTATAATATCAACGCTCAAATCAATCGTCACAGGCGAGGATGAATGAAATACCTATGTTTATTATCATCGAGATATTTACGTTCATTCTGGTTGATTATTGCGAATGAAGTGTCGTAGAGCATTGCAGATCAATCATTCAAAATCAGCCGACACATATTCATGCTTGTGTATGTATGTATTTGTTTATCTTTATGTACACATGCACGCATATGGCCTACATGCATATTATGCATGCATACTTCTTTGCCGGTATCATCTTCACATCTTCGTTAGATATCCGCACATAACAGAATCGATATGTACGTTGTTGGGGGGGGGGGGGGAGAGAGTTGTCTTTTCTCGCCGTTAAAAAAAAAAGCAACAACAAAAAACTGCTTGAGTAGAGTCAGAGATCACTTTTACGCCACAAAGAGGGGTCCCACTGGTAGCGACCAACTTCGGCTTTTGATGCAATATTTCGCCCGACTAAGCAGGTTGATTAACAATCTCCGTTGTGCTATCACCTAATCCTCACGCGCTATGACACTGAGTGAGCTACGCATCGGGCGTGCGACTAAATTTGTCATCTTGAACAAATTGTATTCCCGCGTACTTTGTGTCGTTTGAAAAATAGACGAGCAGAAGCATTTTGTGAAAAAAGTTTTTATTCTACTTTCTAAAATGAATATCATTGCACCACTGCGAATGGTACTGGATTTCTAGCACCCTTTTCCCTAATACCTATAATATGCATTCCCCTCCTTTACAGTCTCTCTCTCACACACTATGCTATGGGCCATTTTCCCCCAAAAGAACTCTGCAATCCATCTAGACTCAGCTATCTGACAGCTATCATTATCAGAGGATTTCACAGACTTAAGACGATGCCCGATTGTCTTCTTATTTACATAAGATTGAAGAACCTAATCTTATCGTGTCTGGTAAGGAAGGTCGGGTCACCTCTTTCTCGATAGTGTCAAAAGCATATATATATATATATATATATATATATATATATATATATATATGTAAATTATATACATACTGTGACGAACTCGCCTTCTCGTCGTGAATTAAGAGAGTGTATTTGACTGTCTGTACAAATGTCTCCGCGAGCCGTGTCAGGATGGCCGAGTAGGCGGGGTTTGTTTTGTTGCAGTTTACAACGATCCCTTTAAATTATTAAAACTACTAGTCTGTATGCTACCATGTATTATGTTGTGTCAGAAGCAGCTCACCAACACAAGCGGCACACATACCAAGTTCAGCATCACTTAAAGTATGTCACTCCCAAGCGTCACTTGTAGAGGTTGTTAAATTGGTACACTTATTTTGTTACCAACTTTTGCTACCAACTGTTGCTACCAAGTTCTGCTACCAAGTTTTGTTACCAACTCTGCTACCAACTTTTGCTACCAACTCAGTCACGCTAACGTGGAACACCTTTCACAACCATATGGTGGCACAGGTATCGTTGATGGCACGGGGTAAAGTGCTGTATCGCACCGTTACCAACTTCCTCAGGCGACGACTGGAACTTGGATTGGGCACAGGGCATATGCGACAAGTCACATTACCGCTATTCCCGAAATCCAACGGCGACGACTGGAACTTGGATTGGGCACGGAATATGCGACAAGTCACATTACCAATATACCCGAAATCCAACGGCAACGACTGGAACTTGGATTTGGCACGGACTATGCGACAAGTCACATTACCATTATACCCGTGATCCAATGACTTGCTACTTGGTCTTCTCTGGAACTTCGCTCCAACTCAGGAACATGTACCACCACTCTCCAAACTGTTGTATTGAGGTAGAACCCTCAAGAAGACACAGTGCAGTCACCAATTCAGGAACACATGTACAGTTTATTACATACAGAAGTGAACATGAATGATACATTGGAAATGTATCATACACGGGCTACTTGTTGCGGACTATGTCACACAACGGCCAATTTATATGCCTCCCCTCCTATCGCGGAATGAGGAGGCAATCCAGCACGGCCGTAAGCGACGCGTGGAATACTCGCAGTACTTATTCAAATTATTTACAATGTTGGCTTGGTTATCAAATTCGTACAACGATTATACATTTTAGCAGTATCTCTTGTACATGGTTACTATAATTCGGCATGTATCGTCGGTCTAAACCGGAGTTGGTATTAAAATAACCCAAACTTGCCCATGACAAACAAGTAACCACATATTTAATAATAAATGTTAAAACTCATAATAATGCACTACCACATTAAAATGTTTGTCCAACATTCCGATAATGCGCCCATTATGACAAATCATAATCGAACGGTTAAATCGAATTTCGTTACAATACATAAATAATTTATTTATTTATACATATATATATATATATATATATGTATATATATATAATATATATATATATATATATATACCCTACAGATGCTGATGAAACATGGAAACATGTACGTGTTTCCTGCCCTTATTTGCAAAAGCACATGTTCCTAAAAACCCCAATGTCGTGAGAATACCACGTCTTGGAGAGTATTGGCCCCTCTGGTATCTCAAAAGTCCGATGACTTATCAACGCAATCCTGCTGGGTGTCAAACACTCCTTGTGGAATACTAGTATCGGCATCAAGCGTGCCTATATCGTAATCAAGGTCAGTTGAAATTATTAACCGGTATCTTTTCCCTCAACTCCCCCCCCCCCCCCTCCCCTTCATAGTACTGGTAAGTTTTGTTCAACTTTATATTTAGTGCGCACTATATTTGTGTGTGTGCGTGTGTGTGTGTGTGTGCGTGTGTGTGTGTGTGTGTGTGTGTGTGACAGAGTGCGTGCGTAGAGGCGGCATAGGGGCGGGTGGGGTGAATGTTGGCGCGTGTGGTGTGTGTGCGTGTGCGTGTGCGTGTGTGTTCTCGCAAGAGGCCTCGATTTCTTTTTTCTTTCGAGAAATAATGGAACATGCTCAATTGCTTTTAGCAAACTATCATTTCCCCGTATGGCGGGCATTTTGCGAGAATATATGTGTGTTAAAAAAAAAAAGGATTTTGTTTCTTTGGTTAAAAAAGGGTCGCAATGTAAGATTGACATTATTTTGTACAATGTTTGTGTGTAATGCAGTTTGTCTACTGTTTTGTTTTTGTTTCTGTGATGTGAAATTGAAGGAAATTCGAATAAAGAATGTTCTTTTTCAATCTTTTTTTGTCCATTGCTTTTGATCCCTGGCTGCAAGAAATGTAAGACACCACAGTTGTATAGAAGAGGCTGCTCTAAAAATTGTCTGGCCCAATGTGACTTGAAGTTAGTCCAGGGGCACCAACAGAAACAAGGTTATAACGAAAGACCCATGCATTTACAGTCAATGCTGCTGTGCTAAAAAGAGTAGTCCTCTAAATTTGAATTTTACATGATTGTATGCAGTTTTTCCATGTGTTGTGTGAGTGTGTGTGAGTGCGTGTTTTTATTACTGCCCGGACGGATTTCAAATTTTGTGCTGAAAATAGCTTACTTTTTGTAATTCTTCTGGAAAGGAGCAGACATAACCTAATGCGTATGTCTGCTCTATGAAACGGATTTCAAAAAAGTTTTAACATCAATGTCTTATTCTAGTGGAAGAAACCAGCCTGTTAGGTACTATACATTCTAACCGAATATGTATTTAAAAACAACACTCACAATGCAATTCTCTGAGTTCCCTGAAAAATTCATTCTCGAGACCAAAGAAAACGAAATAAGTGCTGACTCCACCGAATAGGAGTGAGCGTGACAGAAAAAAAAAAGAGACGGGCCAAAGTCTGTATGACGTCAGAAGTGTCATCGCACTGCTGTTCGAGCCTGCGTCACCTCTTATTTTCAAATTTGTCTTAGGAGTGTCATGTCCTATCTGAATAACGGCTCGGGCGTGATCTTGACACGAGTGTCTATGGTTTTGACAGAGCAAACACACTTAAATGGGAAGCTGTCGTAAAATGTGCCTTTGCTGTGAAGACGAAATGTTTCCGATTAGCATGACGTTTGGAGGTTATGGCGCCTTCTAACGAGGTACCAAGTAACTAACTAAAGATAAGTCAGGCGCCATGTTGTAAGTTGGTGCATGGCCATGTGAGTGACGCGTTCGTTTATTCTACTCCTGTCGCAATTTTACTGGACAGTTTGGAGCCGAGGAAAAAAAAAAGTCATTTTGCTCAAAATTTGCCAAACCATTACGCGCAAAGCACTGCGTACATGTCGGCATCATCCACAAGCTTCTTTAAACAACATGATTATTGGAGCGTCCCTTTTTGCGTTCTGCTCTTTCATTTCTCCGTTTATCTATTTTTATATCTCTTATCAAATGATGTCTCTTTGGTTAGATAAAAAAAAAACAAGATTAAAACTGGATTATTATAAGAATGTGATTTTTAGGTTTGCAAATAGTAGAGTGGCAGGAATTATACATTGCCCGGAGGTACATAAGTATCTCTTACATAATCCATTATAGGGCATTCAGTAATGCATGAGTTAATCTATAAGGGAGGGCCCGGACAATGATATTAGACAGCTGTAAGTTGCGGCACATACCACTTCAATCACAAAGAAAACAATGAGCATATATTTTTTTTTAATATTTATTGTTTGCTAGTGTTTCAACCAACTTAGAATTTTCCTTTACGGACTATATGGGATTTGTATCTCTATCTTTTTTGTCTGTTTTTCTTTCCCTATAATATATCCCCCTTTTCCACGAGCATCATATTGGAGCCCTTTGCTTTATTGTATTGATGCTGTGTATCATCGGCTACCAAAGAGTCAAATCTTTTGCTAATTGTGCTGGCAAGCATTCTGTACGGAAATTTAGAATGCGTGACGTAATTATGTTTCGGATGTATAACTATGTGTATACAATGACAAATTGTGAAATTAGCCTTGTTGTTCAGTATATCTTACAAAGTTTTTGTGATACTGCAAAAAATGCATTGTAAACTAATGTCATACAGAGAATGAATAAATATATCAAATCTACTCAGATCAAATCGAATCAAATCGTGTATTGTGTGTTTTTCAGTCATGTTTTATAAGAATCGAACCCATCATACATAGCACTTGATAAGAAACAAATTTGATCCAAGAGTCTGTCTGTCTCTGTTTCGATTCTTTTCTGCACCGGTGAATCATTGCACTACTGTAAAATTGGCAACGAAGGGCGTAGACCCTTCGATAAGGAGGTGATAAATGATCCATTAATTACTTGGGAATATTTTGCACAGCATTAATTTTAGTATACATCAATCAAGTACCAGAGAGGCACGCAACTATTATATTTAAACAGAAAAAAAAAAATCGACAGCCGTGATGACTTTATGTAAATGAAATTACTCGGTATGAAATATTCGGGACAAGAACCTCATTATTGCATCATTTGGGGTGAAAGTCGCAGAAATAAAGACAGTTATAAAATATGCATGATTTTTTTTCTAAACTTGATCTCAAATTACTTTCTTTGGCAATAAATTTCACATTTCTAATATCAGTTTGATTGATCCATTTCTCTGTTAAAAATTCTTAGATAAAATTTTGTTCAGACTGAGAGGGCGTCGCAAAAAGAAACTCAAAAAGAGTTCGAAAAAAACGATGACTTCTATCGCTTCACGGAAAATCAAGAACTCGGTGATTTTTTTTTAAATTTTATTTATCGCCTATACTAAAACCCTTGTAAATGATGAGGTGACAAGGTTTGGCAGATGTAGTTGCTTTTAATAGTTGATGGAGCTAAAGGAAGATTTGTACACCATTTTAGATATTCGGTAAAGAAAGATATATCAATATGTTTAATTACGTATGTATTATCATTGTATACATATTCATTCATCCATTATTTTATGATAATAAAATCGTTTCATTTCAATCTGGTTTTTGATGTCATACAAATACTTCAAGCATGTCTTGTTATGATTTTTCTCCTGAAAAGACAAATATCATAATGAAAGAATGGGATCAGTATTAGATCTGTAAACTTATTCCATAGATTTAGTGAATCCCTGATTTGGTTGTTTTGGGTGGTTTTTTTTTTTTTTTTTTTTACTGCGTTTACTAAGCTCGTCTCGGCAAGGCTAGACGTGAGGAAGTGCCTGAAAGGAAAAGACGCTACGTCTCTTCACCTAGATTGTTCTGTGATCTTTCGAAATATTGTGACACAATTTTAGCTCTATGAATCTTTCATGAAATGCATTGTTAAATTAGATGGAAAAGGACAGAAACCCAATTTGTTGAACGAACACATGTCATTTCTCATAATTGCATCTCTAATTCATCGGAGAAAACTATGAATCTTGGCAAATTGGGAATCTTCAGGATTTTTCCCACTCAAAGTTATGTCTGTAATCACGTCGCAACCTGCCTACGCGATGCGAAATCTGCTAACTCTCCACCGTCACTGTTACGTAATATTTCGTGCGCTTTGAATCGGGCACCAGACTATTCAATGCGACTTTATTATTTTAATGCATTCTCATTATGTGGAATAGATGTCGTTGATACGCCATCATTATTTTTATTTAGTATATACGTTTTGCTTGTCTGTTTCTTCGAAATATCCATTGAATACACATCCGTTGCGGACGTAAAAGGAGAACGAAACCCAAACTTTTATTGATTTTGTGAGAATGCAGCAATATGAGGAAAACACATCAATGACGTTTGAGGAAAATGAGACAATCTGTGATTAGTTTCTCAAGTGCCGACATTGCGTTTCTATTTTTTTTTTAACTTATATATATGTATGTATAGATTCACGGATATTTTGTGCAATACTTATCGTGTTTAGAATATCGAATCCTGGCAAAGGTAAGCTTTTGTGTTGGTTTCATTGTTTGTTTGTGTTTAGGTGATCGTTGACAATATTTTGCATTTTGCATGTCGAAAATTGAACTTCAAATCTGTTCTTTGGTAAACATCTCAAAAAGAACATGTGCAGTAGCCCGAAATCATAGATTGAATGGGTCATTCAATTTGTA
Source organism: Diadema antillarum (assembly GCF_040938485.1). Lineage (NCBI taxonomy): Eukaryota > Metazoa > Echinodermata > Echinoidea > Diadematoida > Diadematidae > Diadema > Diadema antillarum. The sequence goes on from NW_027271187.1 coordinate 25,736, forward strand.
AGTCTTAACAAATAAGTCTATTCTTTATGCTTCATATCTTCACGTGCCTCGGGCAAGCAAGTAGGCGCTGCTGTATAGCTCCGCTTAACATGTGTCGTTCATGTTGCTCAACGCATGAATGTCTACTTATGCATATCAACCAAAGAGCAGCATCTTTCGCTACCTTTACTAAAACGTTTTACATCTCAGGGAAAAGTGACTTTTGTACTGTCTTCCGTTTTATGCGGAGGAAACAGAGTCACGTTATTCAGGTATGATACCCGTTACAGCGTATGACGCGCAATCGAATGACAAATGATTGCCAAGTAATTGCATTATGTTCATCCATTCAACAATATCCTGGAAATACATGAATTCAGATTGGAGAAGGATCGATTATGGATAATTCGCCATGTTTCTAACCGCACCACGCTCCTCCCACGCACACCATGGCATGTCAATGGCAGAAATGACATCTGAACAAGACCATGTTTTCACATCTACCATAGATCGAGGTCGTTGCTGGGCAACGATTCACGCGGTCTGAACAGTCAGAATGCGAAGGGTAACGTCAGCATCGCAGCACTGATTCTTTTTAAAAAAGGGGTGGGTAGTTTAGAATAGGACCCGTTACGTCCATCAAAGAAGTTTCGACAGCACTGATCTCAGCAAAGTGACTATACAATCGCGCTTAAGCACTCGACTAAAAAGTTGACGGAGGAGGAGTACACGAGAACAGCAAGAGCAACAACATCAACAAAAAAGTTTTATCAGAGTCTAAAATTCCCCGCTGAATCAACAGCTGAACTTGACCCGTGTGAAGTGGACCCCAAGGCGACGTGTCATTCCCCCGATAGTGATTACGCACAGGACATCACAGTGGTTGCATATTGTGTTACTTGCAGGATGCGGACTGCTTTTTCATTTTATTTTGACTGTTACCGCTTGTGATCCACTAAACAGTATGCGCTTTAATGGTTGGATGAGTGTACTATTTGTTTACTGAATGTAGATGTTCTTATGCTAAACAGAAATATGATCTTGAAAGTATTATGAAAAAAAAAGTGTTGAAGGAATGCTGATTATATCAATCAGAACGGCCGTGATTTATCAATGTTCCCTTCATTCAGTCAGTCACGTAAAAAGCGTGCAAGCGTTCGTAATTAGGAGTCAAAATCTTCAACCAGCAAACTTCCACTCGATAATACAGGGGAGATAATTTCTTCCCTTTATCACATCCTGACCAGCACATATACTTTTGTTTCCCACCTCAATTTCCTGTCTCATGGAAGTCATTAACATGCACCTAATATTCTAATTCAATTTATTGTCGTTAGATTTGCAATCCAATGAAATCTAGCCAAAGCTGAAACCCTTAACGTGCTTTAATAATCAATTAAATCGTCATTTCCTATATACACGTGCTTTTTGTAAATTATGTAATGATATTGACAATTCCTAATGCAGAAACCATTATTGTATTTATAGATCGAACGTTACGAAATGAAATTACTCTAAAAGGTCCGCGAACAGTATACTTTTCTTTTGCTTTTTTTTAACACTCATCTCAAACATTGAACATAGACCATTGGGTTTTATTTTTGATACTTTGTACAGTGAGTTCCCATGGAGAGTTGAGTTGTAGAATGTTGATATGATGCATTCCTCAAAGGTACACGAAATACCAAAAGTGTGTTCCATCAAGGACGATATCATCGGATCAGCCAAAAGTATCCTCAACAACTGATTCTAAACAGAGTCCATTTTGCAGAGAGAGAGAGAGAGGGGGGGCTCTGTAGGCCTATAGAGGGGAGGATCAGAGGTGTTGCGTTGTCGAAATAATCGACCTGCGGCCCTCTCAGGGAGGGGAGTATAGGAGACACTCAGCTGTCATCGCCGCCTTTCTAAGCGGTCAAGATACCAACGAGTGCTCTTTTCTTCTCCCCCTCTCCCCCCCCTCCCCCCCTTCACTTTGGCGGTTTCTGGGAGTTTATCATGATCACAGAAGCACAAAGCGGTGCGTCTTTATCCCCCTTTTGTCGTGTTTTATTTTTCTTTTCCTTCCCCATCTCCCCTCCTCCCCCGCTCTCTTTGCGGGGTGGGACAAAATAGCGTCAAGACGACCGAACAGTGCATTCAGGCTCTCAGTTGCGAGAAATACAGCTGGTGCATGGGCTTGGATATAATACTGTCTGATCGGTGGAAAGCAGCATCCTTCACACGCAACCCCATCCTAATCCTACAACCTTGTCATAGTAGTCTAAAATGTTAACCGCTTGGTACGTAACACTCTCTGGTAAGTCAACGTGAGAGAGATACCCGCGGAGAACTTGCGAAATTACCTCCGTATCTTTTCCACCCATTCTAAGGAAAGGATACTTTGTATTTCTGTTGTTACTGTTATCCTTACCTTGCGAGGGTTGAATAAATATATGATTTATTTGCCTGTTTCCCCATCCAAGTCACAGACCAACGAGAGAAATGATCTTTGCATGCAGACTTTATGATAACTATCGTTTTAAGGGAAAAAAAAGATATAAACGAACCCGTTTTTATCAGTGAACAACACAACACAACTGCAACAACAACAAAATAAGATGCAAAAATATGAAGTGCTGCCGCATATGTGTTTTTCAAAGTTTTGTTTGAATGTGCATATCAGGTTTTCTGTCAAACTGTAATGTGATCTTCCCTGGAGGAATCGATACATGGTCTGATATTTGCTTTGCTTTAAAAGCATGATCCTTTTTTTATCAAATTCTTCTAAAGTACCAACGTTCTATCATCTAGATACAACTTCCTGTAACCATTATCTGTGGAGCAATATGGCCACAAACTTCCCCTACCTATAATATGGAACACCTAGGGTTCAATAAAGAGGTAAAGCTCATGATACCCATGTCAAAGTGCTTAGCAGTTTATTCACAGTATTCATTGCTATGACGCATAAATGGCTCGTCACTGGGAAATTTAACGCTTTGCACGTTCTGAGCTAGGACCAGCGCTAACGCTAGCAAGTTGTTATTGGGCTGATATAGGGAACTTTCGCAAGCAAGGCGCTGCCACTAGTTGAAAGTGCCGTGTGCAAAAATTACTTCTGCGCATGCTCGAATCCGAAAAACCTCCCGTTCTGGGCGAAAAACGAGAACGGTTTCTCGGCCAAAATAGCGCCCGGTCGCGTTTTTTTTTTTTTGAAGACGGCACAGATTGGGGCATGGCGCGTGTTAAACCTATGGGAAAAACGTTGGGTTAGGGTTTTTGGTTATGGTTATGGTTAGGGTTAGGGTTAGGGTTAGGGTTGGGGTTAGGGTTAGGGTTAGGGTTAGGGTTAGGGTTAGGGTTTGATGGTTAGGGTTAGGATTAGGATTAGGGTTAGGTTTAGGGATAGGGTCCCCGATAGATTTTTAGTTTCCCCAATCTGCGCCGTCTAAAAAAAACACGCCGCCCGGTCCGGATGTTGGGCACGATTGAGCAGCCAGCCAATTAGCAATCTTGCCGCTGCGGCTCCATCCACTCAGGGAAGCGAAACTGTGTAAAAATGGGGACGGGAGTCCGAGTGCGGGGACTGTCACAGCTGATTGCTTTAGCGTCCTCTCAGTCTTCCCGTCGTGTAGCTATAGCGAAGGCTCCCTAATTTCTGTGCAAGGACGGAGTGCACTGTATATATATATATCCATCAGATCTCAGAGAATGGGAATGGTGTGGTGAATATATCACTTTTATTAAATTTCTAGCTATATATTTGAGGTTGCTATCATGATTACCTTTTCTGATATCCCGTACATTCTATTCTATAGTGATCATCATCATCATCATCATCATCATCATTACCGTCATTACCATTCTCATTTAAGCTAGCACAGTGTGACAGACAAAAAATGTGGAGTTTAACATTATCATGATTGGCACTTCCATTATACAAGAAAGTCGTCTCTTCTCTCAGCTTTCATTTTTGATCGCATTTTTTTTTTCAGCAAATACTCTTGAACACTAACCGTAAAACCCAAGGGTTTGTTCCTCGTATATCATTGGGGTATTTGTTTTCTCCGGTCTCGTAATCTACAGGTATAGTCTCTGTCAAAATCTTACAGCATTGTGAATCCCTTTCAATGATTATTGCTCCTGCACGGCGGCAACACATGTCCTTGCTTGCCTCTCTCACATGAATAGATGTTAATGATTTGCTGACTTGATAGCATTCATCTCTGCATACTCTGATGGGTCTCTATTTTCACTGCGTTCGCAGAAAAAGTGTCTACAATACAAATGGGATTTGTGTGTATGCTTTTCTGTGCGTGTCCATGTGTGTGCGTGTGTGTGTGTGTGTGTGTGTGTGTGCGTATTTGTGTATTTGTGTCTTATTGTTGTTGTGTTTTATAATTTGTATATTTACTTATGCATTTTATTATGTGTGGTTTTTTTTTCGACACTTCCACTTCCCTACAGAGCGATACCTGTTCAGAAGGTACTTAGTTGTAACAGCTACTAAACGATGGGAGGGGAGTGTTCACCATGATTATGTATGTAAATCAGTGTTTTTCCCAACGGGAGGCTGATGTTTCTAGAAGAGACTGATGCGGATTCAGCGCCGCTTTCATTTCTGGTGACTGGCTGGTTAATCCTCAGCTTTCTCGGTGTCCCTCATAAGATTAAGCGGTCTTTGTGTAAGACCCAAGGCCTTGATGTGTCACGATTTCCCATCACGAATCCCAACCACATTACTTATCTGTAGAATATCTTTCTTTCTTCGTAGTCTAAGATGACTATGTAGATGCAAGGGTTTTGCAACAAGTGACCAAACAGAGTGACTCATTTAGTCGACTTCTGTTTGTCTTTTTCGGTAGAATTTTTAACATTTCTTTATTTTCTACTTCTTTATTGCAGTTCTCTTGATTCGTATGGTATTGTTGTCCGTATACCTTACTCGCAGCCTCTATCGGAAAAAAGAGCAAACGCATCCGCAAATCCCAAAATCTACTGGCTATTTGTTTGTGTGCATTGAATTCTAGTGAAAAAGAATACATTCTAAGCAACACATCGCCCACCCCTTCCTTGCCTACAGGGTTTCAAATGCTTAAGATGGGGTTTCCAAAGAATATTATACTTTTCTCCAAGGATAATATCCACAGACATAAAATGTGTGAAACAAATTGACATTACTAATAGGACGGTAACTACTGCAACAATAAGTTTAAACTTTCCCACTTAAGTGGGCATTTCATTGGTCTTGAGACAACGCGCCTGCGCCACCGGTCTGCTGGTCGGGAACGTCTCCTGGATACGTATTCTGGATGCTAACCTATTGTCCTCGGAGTACGGGAGATTCGAACATTGTTGATCTTTTCGGAGACTTATTCAAGTCTCCAGCCGGTCTTCCAGTGGTCTCCGAGTGGCCACGTCGCGAGGACTAATTTTTTCTGTGATTTCTACGCACCCTTGCGTCTCCGCAACTGAGCAAACGTGTCGGAGAAGTTGCCGAGACCACTGGGGATGTCGCGGCGACGTTCCCGCCATTTCTTGGAAATTGGTTAATAAGTTGTCACCTTGTGTGGAGACGTCTCGGACGTAGCCCATAGGAGCTGCCCTTCTTGGTGAGAGCAAGCCCATTCGATCACACGAGACGACGTCTCCTCGAGTGACATGATAGGCTTTAAACAGGTTATTCTATCTATACCTGCATGTATGTTATGCATATTAAAGGTTGGAATCGAGTAAGCATGCATAGTTTGTGGGTATATGTCGGGCAGGAATGTGAGGAGCACCACATATAAATTGTTATGATATTGTTTATCAAAATGGGTACACAGAGACGAAGAAGCAAACAATTACTTTAATTACATTTAACTATTTATTTTAGAATCATCTATATTGCATAAAATGAGTAAATCTGCAATCCATACTTGCTAAGGTGTATGCACTTGTCCTCAGTCAAAACGAATCTTTAGATTATTAAAAGTACGTGTTGAACGTTTGTACCTAATTCGCGATACTTTCAAATTTCGGTTATAGATTTGAAGGAAAAAAAATATGTGCACTATATCATCAGTGCTGATGTCGTCGAACATAAATTAATCACGGAGACGTAAGAACCAAAGGCGAGCGTGAAAGACGATTCATAGAATCCCGAATGGCCGTGGGCCATTGTCGTACCACCCTATACTGTCAAACAATTTCCATGTGGCGCGCACTTAATCGCTGAGCCCGATCGCTTCACGCCGGAGATTATTCATGATTGGGATGTCGGTCAATGGAAACTCAAGACCCGAGTCATTTGACCGTTTGTTACCGAGGTGAGGACGCTTTCCACTCCGAACGTGACCGCCAATGAAACTTTAGTCGTCATATGAGATATGAAGATGTGAGATTTTTTAATGTATATGTTCGCCTATCAAAAATTCATAAGAGCGTCGCGTATCGTCGCGCAGGTTACAACAGACAATGACAGATTCGATGTTTGATAAAAGGAGCTGTCAATGAGAGCACATTAATTTTACCCTGATGCTTCTTTCAAAGAAAAAGAAATAGAGCTGCTCGTTGAAAATAGTGGTGTCGACAAACCTACCTTGGATATCAGCTGAAAGTCCATTCAAACGTTATCTGTACACAGTCCCTATCCTTTATTGTTTTACTACCAAGCATGCCAAACATACGGAAGCGTCTTGTTTTGTTTTGTTTTTAAATGTGTCCTTCAATACCCACGTGTCGAACCCAACGTCCAACCCCAAAGCAAAGCAAACAAAACAAAAACGGTGGATTGTTAACAACTTGTTAATGTCAGAGTCAAAGCAGATTCTTAGCAAAAGCCAGGTTATTTCTTCGTCTTCTGTCCTATGAATGCAAAATCCGACAACAATCTCAATGCAACTAATAACCCTACATTCTTTTCATGCCGTCTTTATATTTTAAAACACAAACTCAACCTATGGTGCGGGGTGTTCACTTGTTAACTGAAAAACAAGGCACGTGGCTCCCAGGCGAATTAACTCTTCCAAACCAGTGGGCAACACTTTCATAATGCAATGTCAATAGGATTTTATGATGCTGGTCCTGAAAAGGTTGAGCAATGCGTCATGCTGGGAACACGAGTGTTAATGATGCTATTTATGTGCTCAGTGGGCTAACTTGCTTTCACACTTCCTTATCATACCAATATCTACAAGGCTGGTGGACGCACCTATAGCAAATTGTTCCCCTCGCCTCATGTTGAAAAATAGCAGATGATCGAGTGATCTCAGAATCTCTAACATCTCTTTTTTTTAAATCAAAGAGTGATAACGGGGAAAAATAATGACTGAAGCATCCCAAGACTTCTGCAAGTATATTTCCTTTCATGCAATTCGCGATATTTTCGAAGAGCTAAGGCTCAAACCGATACTTGATCCAATTTGTAGGCATCTCAACGGGTCCTGCTCCGTTGACGCTGTCATCTGTCGTGGATTATATACTCCTCACCAAAGGCGGCCTTCGTTTAGAATGCATATTTAAAGAGATTGATTGGCTAAACAGACGATGACGTCAGAGGCAATTTTACGGGGACTTGGAGGTATATACGTATACCTACCGAGGGAGATCGTATTTCACGACTTTGTTCAAAGCGGAGAACATCTTCATGTCAGAATAAATGTTTTATATCTCTCTCCTCGTTCTCTTTCTCTCGTCTCTCTCTCTGATTTCTTCTTCTTCTTCTTCTTCTTCTTCTTCTTCTTCTTCTTTACAAATCGCTGCCATTTGTCATGTCCTATAAGTCCACTGCTAAGAAATTACCGTTCTTTTCTCAAAAATATTTCAAAACGCAAAACAGGTGCACAGAATAGATAAAATAATGCACACACTTTTGAATATCTAAACATCTCTTGACACCTTTCATTGAGTCACAGTTACTGTTTCTATCATCAACACTAATAATTCCAACTTTCATTCATTTTTTTTAATAGATAACCACTATACGGACAACCCACAATAATTATGCTACCAAATTAGAGTGTTATTCCTACGAGTATAACAGCATATCCCTTTCCTATCGTATACAACACTAATAATTCCAACTTTCATTCATTTTTTCTAATAGATAACCACTATACGGACAACCCACAATAATTATGCTACTAAATTAGAGTGTTATTCCTACGAGTATAGCAGCATATTTATCCCTTTCCTATCGTAACATTGAATAATAATTCCAAATTTGTGAAATAATCTCATTGTTGGGTTCATGAACATGTTTACCACCGAATATGAAGATTTTTGACAATGCCAAAAAGCCCTTCACAATGCCAGATAATCTTTATTTGCGAGCCTGAAAAACCCAAGAAAACCAAGAAGCAAACAAATATCTAAATGACTCTCTTAGACGCCTCTTTATGTCAGTTGGACAAAAAAAAAAAGACCCCCCTCACACACACACGCGCACACACACACACACACACACACACACATACACACACACACACAAATCCAGGAATCTCCGCACAACCTTAAAAGAAAATGTGATTGTTCATACACAAATAACATTTTTACTCTTTAAATAATTAGGTGTTTCTTACTTCACACCTACACGAAGGTATAAAAGATTCACATGTCAAAAAGGACATTCTGCAAATCCGAGCCAACAGCGTATTACCTAAAATAGAAAACGTCTTAAAATCATCAGGTGCATTACCTTATTATACTGATGCAGTTTGCGGTCGTTGCTTTCTTTGTACCTTATCCATGTGTAAATTAAAACCAGAATTTTAAGTGAGCATTTTACTGTATATTCATATTCGGCGAGAGTCTCAGCATTGTGTAGAAAAAAAATCACTACTACCTCTTTTCTATCTTACTAATCAAAGCTAGGTTATCGTGTTTTTCGAATAGGCCAAATTTAAGCGTATAATCAAATCCCATAATGAGTTAATCAGAAAGTTTGCACGTTTATAGAAGGAATAAAACAAATCCCACTTTGACAGCCCCTAACTCCATCTCGCCTAAAATCAACTCTAGAAACGTCAACTTGTAAGTACGTGTGATTACTGCAAGCAAAATATTAATAACCATACAATTACCTACAACTTTACTTTAGACTAGACTGGTCGACTTAGCTACTGCTTACGTTTGGGACAACACATAATACTATGACAGCATGACGAGGCACCTACATGGGGACCAAGAACTAATTACAATATAGGAAAGAAATCTTGTGATTTCAAGATGACTTCTTCGAAATGGAAATTGGTTTTTTACCTATCTTTTATGTAGACCTCGCTTCATTATGTCAGTGTACAATAATTGGTAATGCTTATGCATGAAAGCGTCAGCTCTTTCTTTCTTTCTTTCTTTATATATTTCTCTATCTCTATCTATTTATCTTTCTCTATCTCTTTATCTATTTTTATTTTTTGATTTTGTAGCGACACTGTGATTAGACTTATGAACTGCAAAGAGCGAGTAGTGTCGAGGCCGCAGGCTATATAGGGTTGTTCGGAATCGAGTTTGATATTGGGGAAGGAATTCCTTCACAATTTCATTGCTCATCTCATACTTTCATGTCCTCTATTTAGTTCGCTGAAAGTGCGCTGAACAATTTGAAACGAGATTTTTTGTCAAAAGTGTTTACAACCTCAAAAGTAGGTAGTTACCAAAATGATTAATTTTCACCATCCACGGTCAGTTAATATTTCATTCATCTGCATGGGATCCCTCATTATTATTATTATTGGTTGTTGTTTTTTTGTAGGACGTTTGTACAATTCATTTTAGCATAGTTGACACAACAACGTGACGGGGCTCATGGAACTTTTTTTTAAGTGGCGTAATGATAAAACCCATAACTACCATCATCTTATACCAGCACTAACACGCTGCATACACGAGTGTATCCTCATTGACTAGCGCCATCAGTGTCGCGTGCAGTGATTTAGTAAATCTAAAAATTTTATCCGGTTTTATGATGTGACTGAATTAAGGCTGAGACAACTTCTCTGTTACACTGCAGTTACAAGAACTGCGCTTCAACAGGAAATAAGAGTTGAATTTTCTTTTGTATCCTTTACTATTCTATATTTCATCTACTCTTTTGGTTACGGTAAGTAATGACGTGGTTAATCGCTGTTGGATTTGCCTAGACATATTCATTAACTGTCAATAGATCTGCCCACGCGAGTCAAACACGCTCGTAAAATGCTATAGTGAAAAGAAGGAAATAAGGAAAAATACTAGAATCAATTTGCTGTTTGAGAAGTTTGATTATTGGATATCATAGGGGGATGAGTTCTGCTACTTTCTCTTTTAGCTGCGTGTGTAATGAAAAATATGTAGATTGACCTTAAAACTGGAACAAAACCCCCTTTTCTGCTACAATTTCATCTGTCTCGTCATAATTAAAGAAAAACACTCCTTCTTCAACTTTATCTGAAACCCGGGATCTGAAATATCTTGCCTTTGTACACTCGACGGCCTGATGAGAGTCGATAGGAATCTCATAGCGCTCGAGCCTTTGTCATTTCGTTTTACACGGAAGAAGTACTGCTGCTGATAAGTCTTAAACCTGTTCATTTTGTCAAAGTTTCTGCCGGCCGGATCTAGCCGCAGAATGTTCATAACAAACTTGACGAAGCGATTTATAAAACATGATGCATTAAAACGTGGCTAATCGTCTTCGCCGTTCATTCAAATACGCCCGGCGGTAAGATGCGAAAATGTAATCAGAATGGTCGAACACATACATGAGCGATGAAGTAAAACCACACTTTTCATATTTCCTCGACAGTGGTATTTCTGGTTTTGTGCGGTAAGCTGATGATGCGAGTTTAGGGTGACTGTACACTAATTCCTCTTTAATAACTACTTGTTATTCGAGATTCCTAAATACGAGAGGAAGAAAATACATAATGATGCTAGCGTTGAATCACTAAAATGAAAGCGATTCTGGAAACATCCTAGCCAGTCACAGTCAGCCTCATCCCCCAACCCCCGCCCCACCTTCCCTCCTTTCATCGCCCGCGGTCATGATCGATTGCAGTATCGCATAAGCCCGATGTTTGGAGAAAAGCGAGGAGACTCTTCAATTAATATCTCGTTAACACCTGCCTTCTGTGTCATTGACCCTCCACGGCCATTAAGGCTCCCTCCCTTTGCCATTCATGCATTCTTGCCCGTGCGTCGATATAACCTGCTGGCGACAAGGTAAACTCTACACTCCGGATATCTCCAGGCCTATAGGTTCCCCCTGGATGCAGCGCATCATTTGATTTGTGGGATACCTGGCAAAACGCCACCTCTCCCCAAGGGGTGTCTCTCTATATACCTGACTCATCAGTTACTGGTCTCCACTATCCACGGCGCGAAAATTCTGCAGTATAATGGCACAGATCCCTTTAGACCTCAAAATTAGCCAGAGATTCATTCTCAAGCCAAACAAACAAACAAACAAACAAACAAACAAACAAACTATACACACACACACGCACACACGCGCGCTCGCAAGAACAGAATATACAGAAGACAATTGTCTTTATTTCTGTGAGAATCAAAATAAAAAAAATAACACAGTAAAGCAGAAGAGTTTCAAAACTTGAGTGTAACTGATGTCAGTGAGTAGTGTATCTAATCTTAGAGGTATGATATAGCACTCAGAATATGCATTAGTTGATTACAGACTATTTAAAATGGCTGCCATAGAAGCCATTTGTCTGGACAAACATGGATTATTTTGGTATCTCAACATCTTTACCAGTCCCTCCCTTTCATTTTCCCGTCTTTTTTTATTTTACTTGCTGGAAGTCTTTCCCTGAGTCATGAATTCGTGGTTGGTATGTAATAATGACAATAGAAAGCACATATTGTAGTACCATGACATCCATTACAGATTAATAACATGATAAGAATGAAGTGCACCTTGGGAAATCGCCTTCCTTGAAATAACATTCCCCATTTATACAGAAATGACTTTTCATTTCTATCAATAATGTCCTCGCCTATAACATTCAGAAAGTTCAAAGTCTTTTCGTTGTACAGCCTGATGCGTATATGAATAAAATGCAAAACAAACAAATAAACAAAAAAGGAGAATCCCCGGGCTGATCTAGACACGACAATTTGTCGTCAAACTAATGATATTATCATTGTAAATAAAAACTGAAGAATAAAAACTGAAGTTTGCTGTCGGCGTAAGCGGCTTTTTTATTTCACGATGAAATAATCTCCTGTCGTTGTTTATATTAAATATTTTATATTCATTACTCGTCGACCAAAGTATTGGCTGTGGGAACACGCATTTATAGTGCAGGATTGTTTTTGAATGGTTCTTATCCTCCATTTCAGGAGAGCGATACCATGATAGAATATTGTCATGACTTGTGTTATGTGGGAGTTATATAGAAGAGCCGTTTTATTTGCGATGGTTCATTGGGTATTTATCTCCCGTCGAATTGATCGCATGTTCTGGAGCCAGATCATGAGTTAAATGGGACATCAAATTCTCTACATCACATCACAAAGTGGAGTTCCACGTTATGAAAGGACATAATCCTATCATCTATAAAAGAAAAGAGAGAGAGGGGGAGGAGAAGGCGACCTTCGAATAACAACGTGCACATGTTGCACGTGCCAAGTATGGCGAAGAGAATACCGTCAAGAGCTATAAATGAAATTTGACGAAAATTGCTCTGTAGATCCAAAACCCAAACTGAGATGCGTTCCACGTCGTGTCATGATTTCTTCGTTCTACCTGTATCCTTGAATTCATCGAATGAATTTATTAGCTCCTGACTGCCTCATCTTGATGATCCATCTACATTGATTTTTCATCAAATTTTGACATGTTATCATACCCCTTGTATGTTGCACCATCCTGTTAATGTAGTCCAGAGGGGACTGTCATATAAGCAGAGAAAAGAAACACGAACACGCGCAATGGTTGTGTCAATCATACTCCGACATTATGAAGTAAGGCAAGTACTAATGATTATCGGCATGATAGGATTCTGTGCGTCGAATATTGCAATTTAACTCCGATCTGATACACATTGTCCATCAAAGATACACATAAAATATACTTGCACGTAGAACACGCAAAGTAACGCGGCAGACAGGCACACGACCCTATACGAGCTCTAGCTCACAAACGTCAATTTAAAGCTAAAACCTATATAGTACTTGAAATGTATCATACAGTACTTGAAATTTCATCTTCAACCATTTAGAATTTGCATGCAATACATCGGAAAGCTCTATCACGAAACTTGTCAGGCTGACGTGATTCGTCAGGATATCGTGTTGCTTTGTAGTATTTTGAAATAAAAAATGTGAAATAATAAATGTCAGTGTACCCGAATTTTATTCCTGAAGCGCCCTCCCCGTTCATTAGTGGATATTGTGTAGAAGGCTGCTAGTAGGTGATGATCGAATCGTGATGTCCAAGCAGTCAATAGTATACAAATAATGACTGCTATGAGGGGCACAGATAACATTATGGGCCCAAGGTGATGTTGAAAACCATAACTATGCCCGAAGCGAAGTTGAGGGCATAGTTATGGTTTTCACATCACCGAGGGCCAACATAATTTTAACTGAATATCAAGCTGTCATTATTTGTTTTATATACCGAAAATATAGATTCCGAAATATAGATACCAAAAATATAGATTCTAGTCTCTTTTAAAGCACTCGCAATCAACGCTGATCGACAGCGCGGCGGTCGTATCATTGGTGCGTACATTTATGAGTGATCTATGTGTACGGGGTCGCGACTGTCTCCAAACCTATTTACAGGGCACAGTTGATTCTATGCCCCGGGCACAGTAAATCAAGACGTCATTTTGATCAAAAATGGGGCACAGCTATTTTCATGACTCCACTTTTAACTAATCAGATAAGAGGAATCTATATATGAGCTATATAATACAGTATAGTAAATCACAAGCAGGACAAGCTCCATGCAGTTTACTCTCACGTGCGACGGCTACCGCTATGGCCCGATATATTGTAATTAATGTCATCAAATATAAAACATCACGTAGCGAACACGATCTGGAAGCTTTGAGAATTTAGCACTTCCGGCAAAACTTATTGGCTAATATCACTCATTTTCGTCGTTACCCAAAAGAAATCGTGTTATTACAACGTTATTTTACTCATTTCTTATGCATTTGTGTACATTTTAAAGCAAAATTCGACAGTTGTGCAGACATATGAAAACTAGGATGTTTGCACTTTTAATACCATAGCATTTATGAAAACACAACGTGATTTCAAGGGTGTTGGCTGATCTTCAGTGTTCCGTTCGCAGTTCATTCAGTTTTTACGTTATCAGATGTCATGTGATTGCTAATCATGCCCCGTGACTGACTCCCTCAAGCTGGTAAAAGATTTAATTTGATGGTAATGAATCATCATTTCTTGTCTAGGGTTAACCATCCAATATACACTTGTGAAAAGGTACTTGTAATAATGCCTTTTAAAAGTATTCGCTCTGCCGCTTTCTACATGAAAAAAAAGTGAGAAAGGAAACGTAAAGAAAACAAATAAAGTGAGAGAAAAATTGGTTATCGTGATGAGATGATCAGTTGTCAATTAATACCAATTCACTTCCTCCAGTCACACCTTAATCGTGCAAGACGGTAAATTACAGTTAATTACATTTAGATGGACTCATTGAGTGTAATCGCCAGAAAGCCAATCTCAGACAATTTGGAATGCACTTAAGGTGCCACATGTCAAACAAAGCCAGGCAGTGCCTGTTCCGTTTGGTTTTGCATAGAACTCTTGATAACGTGAAGTGTATGTGGGTGTATTTCTCAGTGCGTGACGTGGTCATTTGTCAAAATTCTATGAGGACCCGTCAATGATGTCCCGTTATGCGTGAGCTCCGTACAGATTCATAAGAGGGTGTAAATGCTATATGTCACGATAATTGCTTGTCAAAATGGCGTAGAATTCCTTCCCCGTTGATGAAATGGCAGGGAGCTGATGGGCACAGGCTATTTACACGCAGGCTCAAGAAAGAGCACAGTCATAATGAATTCATGATTATTGGCCTTACACGAAGGGCTGTATAATAGTCGTAAATGGAACGCAAATAAAAAGCGGTCTAGCTGTTAAAGGAATCTCCGCCTGATTTTCAGACTTTTACAGCGTTTCAAAATCTATAGTGACTGGGACAAGGAATGAGAATGTTTTAAAAAATTATAACAAATCACAATGAACAAGGATGATGACAATATTATAAGAATGCATGAGTAGAAGCTCAAGGAAGCAGGACAAAAGAAAAAAAGCGTGCATAAATTCTACACAGATGAACTTGTTAAGCAAGCGATGTTGCCATGGAATTACATTGCAACATTTTTTTTTTAATTATATGTAAATCCCCTATGTGATCATCCTTGTTCAGTGTATTTTTTTTTCCTTTGGGGAGGGGGGGGGGTTCACAGTATTGGTTTCTCTGCTCTAGGACCACAAACGATTCCATAAATCTATGCATGGAGCCGTTGATATATTTACTACATGATGTGAAATCATGAAATTTCGACTGGACTTCCCCTTAAAATACTCCGCATAATACTGTGAAGAACAGTCAAACGACTGCAGTTGAAACGTCGTAAGCCGTTTGGGGGCACATTGCTTTTCATTCTAGTCCGTTACCGGTTGCAGTTACAGCAGCTTATTGTTTTACCTTATAGATAAGATTTTTATCTGTTTTTGAGCCAACGCAAAAGTATCTTGCCAGTGATACAAAAATCTTGGTTATATATGTTTTATTCGCAAGTTATCAATATCGTTATCATGATAATAGTATTAATAATGATAATAATAATGAAAGCATAAAAGCGGAAATAATAATACTTATTATTTGTATTGTTACTTTGATCCTTATCAATATCATTTCTATTGAATCATATTGAATCATTTCTGACAATGTCGCTCACCATCACAATATTACGATAAAAATGTCTTCTGATGCTGTGTAGTATCTACGAATATGTTGAATTTGAGAAGTAAATGTGCGTGAGCCCATGCGTCCAGCATAATTCATTTTCAATATTGAATTTTGAAAATGGATTGAATGAATCGATCTTGTTTGTTGATTTGATTTGATTTAGTTGACGCGGCCTGTGAGGAATACTTACGAGCAAATCAACACACGGGCCCGCATGTGTAAAGTTCCCTACAAAGAACAAGGCATTGAGGACAAAGGGCTATATAGTTCGTTATTCCGAAGGTTCGCTATTCCGAAGGTTCGCAATTCCCAACATGAAATTAGCTCCATTGTTCCGAAGGTTGGTAATTCCCAATATGAAATAAGATGTGTTGTTCCGTAGAATCGTATTTCCTACTATTATGAAATAAACTCCTTGATTCCGAAGGTTTATTGAGATACTCCGGAAATGGGAAATAAAAAAGGACTCGTTATTCCGAAGGATGGTAATGCCGATAATGAAATACGCTCCATTATCCCAATGTTTGTTAGTCCGAAGGTTTGTTAATCCGAAAATGAAAAGGTAAATGTTATTTCGAAAATGAAGTAAGCTCCTTTATTCCGAAGTTTCGTTTATCCGAAAAAGAAACTAGGTTCGTAATGCCGACGATTCGTCAATCTCAAAACGAAATAAAGTTCGTAATTCCGAAGTTTTTTTTTCTTTTTCATTTCTGGACTATTGGACCTTCGGAATAACAAACTTTCGAAAGTGCGAACCTTCGGAATGACGAACCTTTTATAATTTTCGTATTGATAACGCAAATGATAACGCCACAAGTATGTTCGGATCAACGAACCCTATTTCATTTTCCGATGGACAGGCATCTAGGTAAACGGATTTTATGTTTCTGAATAACGAACCTTCGGAAAAAAGGAACCTTCTTTAATTTTAGGATAAACGAAACTTTAGAATAACGAAAACCACCCAGGAGAAAGTACTTTGACTATTACGGGCGCAACCGCTGCTGCCTGCGAACTCGTTCTAAAATAAGGGACCACACGATTGAGAGTCTGTGGTCTCATCCACTTAAACCACTGAACGGCTCCTTGAAGCTGCGTTTACACCATGTTCCCGACAACCACGGCAGCCCCGTTCTATAGGCCACCGTGAAAAAAAAAAAACCGGGATGGACGTGAAACGACGCGGTGAGACGGGATTGTCAAGCATGGCAGGCCGTGATTGCCCTGGATGCCGTGTCAGATTTGTAAACTGTCAAAGAATTTGCCACGGCAGTCCCGGAGCTGATGAGGAATTTTGTATGCCGTGATAAAACGGGGTGAACGCAAAGAAACACGGCGACATGTAATAGACCGTAACACAAATTGGAGGCGGTTCGTAGCGGGACGCGACGGAAAATATTGATAGTATAGCCTGATCAGACGTCTTGAGAACAGCGTCTGATACTAGTAGCTATATGTTTACCGGGGCGAGGACTGGAACGAACAAGAATAGAATACGAAAGGGAGGGGACAGGAGAATGTCTCAACTACCCACGGCGCACTGCGTTTCGGGCAAATGGGGCTGCCGTGGCCGCCGGGAACATAGTGTAAACGCAGCTTCAGTGAAACAAAGTGAAATATATTACTCGTTGGCAATGTACATGTAGGCGTGGAGGTGTGTGTGTGTGGGGGGGGGGGGGTTGGCGGACACCTACCTGTCTGAGTGGACGAGAACTTGACCTTTTACCTCCCCGTGGACAGTTGGAGACGAAACAAGCGAAGCTGCCCCCTATCCAGACAGCTATTACCAGGACAAGGAGTAGACATGTTGCTACATTTTTGACCGACATCATCGCGCTGCTTGCTACCGGAGAGTTATTCCCCCTGTGAAACGAAAAAAAAAAAAACACCATGGAAATATAATCAAGCAATGATTTCATTACGTTATTTTCACCGCTTTTAAAGATGAAGATATCAATACGATGAAGTTAAATCAGCTCACTAAAATTCGATTTTGTTTTTTTGTGCGAGCAACAAGCTGGACTCACCTTTACTCTTGTTAGACACGCTTGCTGTAAGTTTCACAAGGAAATTAGTGAACTGGATTTCAAAACACCACGTTTGAGTACTTACTCTACTTATTGAGGAAAATATTGGAAGAGTGCTGACAAGAATATCATTGGACAAGGATGAAACTGAAATGTCTCATATACGTGCTTTGCGTTTCCCCCAGTCATCTATAATTAACCAACGATCTAGAAAAGTTCGCTGAGAGCAGGAAACAAATCATCCCTTCTTCTACTTCTTTGTCTTCTTTTGTTATCCATTTTGCTTGAATCACTAATTCCATAATTCCATTTTTTTCACGTTTCAGGGAGGATTAAAACCGCTAAGTTCTTCATCTCCTGTTTTATGACATGTCTACAATAGGACCACTTTAAAAAAAAAATCCTGCTCCTCCGAATTGTCCGCAGGGCAATGTTCAGTATTATCAATGTCATACTGAGGTCACTAACATTACTACATTTTTAGCACGGTAAGATTTAAAGAAGTACTGTAAATAACTTCCCATACATAAATACACCTCTTGTGCAGAACTAAATGTAATTTCTCGATAGATGCATGGAAGTGCATGGTATAAAGGGAAGCTATCTACACCTTATCCTTTACTATACCTTTCTATTGCATAAGTCGCAAGGCAGTTAGGAAAAGAGGCACAAACTAATGTACAGTTCCCACCGTTGATATTCATTTGTAGACTATCACTACCCGATGAGAATCGTTGAAAGCAGTTTAGCCGAGCGAACATGAAGTAAGAATTCAGAGACAAGAATTAAGAATGGCGATGAAAAAGGGAAGGACGATTATTGATTCGATTTGAGGAGGAATTTCTACAAGGTTTCACACCTTTTTCTTTTCTTTTCTTTTTTTTTTTGTCCAGAAAGTCACATGGAACCCTGAACCGGTTGCTCTGGAAACCGTATTTTCCCTTTCCGCTGGTAAAGCTGAGGAGTTTCATTTTTTTTTTTGTCATGGCAGCAGCGTAAGGAGACGTAATTCATTGTATATGGCTAATGGGTTTGATTCAGTAGGTACGTTGAGTTTGTCAGTGGAATGTTTTCATGAAAAGGAACGAAACAGCATGGATCTGACGCTCTCTCCCACTCTGATCATTTAAAGAGACGTGAATAGAGAACATGTACCACGATTTAGAATATAGGAAGCATCTGTTGGCAATATCAGGATCGACAAAATCGTTTTCATCGCTCGTGATTTTATGTGAAAAAAACCCACTTTCTCTTTCACAGACATGACAGAGTGTAGGAGTATAGTGTTCATAGAATGTTGTCTGCCATCGTTCAATTAATGATATCAGATGGTAACATGTCGTGGATGATGAAATAATCCTTAGACGACATTAACATCTACACTTGGAAAGAATGCCTCACGTACACTCTACATGCATTCATTCTCACTGTGTAACTTGAATTCCAGATTGTCGAAGATATAGATCACTCCTCTGTATGCAACTTTTAGTTCTCGATGTTTGTTTTGTGGTTTTTTTTTTGCATCTTGCAGTCAAAGCAATTTCTCATCATCTCTTTGTCCTAATCTTGACGTAGTGTATGGCTTTTGTCTGAATTTGTAAGCCCATAGATCTATCAATACCACGCCTGCAGCAGATCCTTCCCTTGTTGAAAATCTTCACCGGCGGAATGATAGTGACAGTTGCCTGAAGAATTATGAAGAGCGACATTTTCTTTTCCTTCTCTTTTTTTTCCCCTTCTTTTTTGTCAAATGCGAGTTATGACCCTATGTTACATGTATAATCTCGACCCGCATTCTCTGAGGTGGCTTGCGACCCAGAATTACCACCCTTGCGCGAATGACGCGAGACACTTTTTAGAGATCATTGTAGAGATTTTTTTCTATCAAACGCTACTTGCCTGCGAGGGATTTCCAGTGAGTGATCTTCTTGTTCTTGCGTGCAGGGCATGCGTACGGATTAATCCCAGAGGCGTGATGGGGAAGGGTTAAAGGGTCCGTCTGTCGGCATACTTTGCCCTTCAATGTGTTGAAGGTTGCAAGCGGATTGCTGTGTTATTATACTTTTACATATGAACATTGTTAATCTCTTTTCATTTTCTTTATCGATTTCTTCTGAATATGCTGAATCTTTCGTGGGATTTTTTTTTTTGAACGCGTGTAATTTCTTAAGGCCGTGTCACACCAGCCTTGCGTGCGACTTCCGAAGAACATTTTTGCTATCCGGAGGTCCCCGCAGATGACCCGCACATGACAGTACATAGCATGTATCTCAAAAGTAGTTACCCGGAGGTGCGCACGCTGGCTCTACTTACCCGCTGCCAAAAAAGGCCCTGTCACACCAGCTAAGCGGGCTTATTGCGTATGGGGATTTTTCAGCACGCAGAATAATTTCTGCGGCCGGACAAGGTTTAGGGCGAGTTTGGCGTGGGTATTACATGATAAACGTGTGATACCTAAGTCCTTCTTGCGTGTATTCCGTTGAACTGCATGTTAGGCGCGTGGGTGTCACGTGATAGCTTCGTGATAGCTTCTTTTATGTCAGTTACGGGCGACATACGCACTCTACGAAGTACCTGCGCCACAACTGCGTGTTATCTGCGTACTAGTCGCCTGCGAGGTGAGTGCTAGCCTGAACAATAGGCTGGTTCGAGTGGATGGGCAAACAATCATTTGTCAACTAGCTTTCAAGAAGTGAAGATGCCCCGTAGACGGAAAGTGCACAAGGGCAGAGAACGTCCAGTGGATGGACAGCCACAAAGCCCGGAAGATTCACAGCAAATGCATCAAATTGCTGCTGAAGTCCATTCGGCGGATGAAGTCCTGTCCGAAAGGGACCAGGTAGTCCTCGACGCCACAGAGGACAGAGGACAAAGAAGAGAATGAGCCCACAAATGGCACGCACTCCCTTCACATAGGCATAGATCAGCGGGCAACTTACCTACTTCAAGTGGGTCAAATGCCTGTGAATTGCGGCGGCTACGGCCCTCCTACGGGTGTTCTGCGTGGAACTCTTCGGGCAATCCTCGCGACTCATCCGGAAATAGTTTTGGTCATGCTGAAAACTTTGCTGCGGGAAAATTGGACTGGCGTGCGCACCTTCGGGCAACTAAGGACGAGATAAGTGCTAGGTACTGTCAAGTTCGGGCCAACTGCGGAGAGCTCCGGGTAGTAAATTTGTTTCCCCGCAAGTCAAGCCGCAAAACTTCCCCAGATACGGTATGACAAGGCCTTGAGCATGCTCAAAACTTGTTCCGGAAGAGTCACGGGAGTTGCCCGTAGAGGTACGCGCAGAACACAAGTAGGAAACCCTTACCGGTAGCACTTCACAGGCAATTCCAAAGCAGGTACTTCGCAATCCCCGTAAGTCGCTCGTAACAGAAAATGGATCGGTTTCAAAGCTCTCACGCGAGTCACACGGAACGCACGCAAGTAGAAGCTAAGTAGCACGCGTCTAGTAAGTAAGAAACAAGTGCGAAAATTGCAAACATTCTTGTCCGCCCGCGGAAAATCTTCTACGTGCTTTAAACTACCTCCTCGCCACAAGCCCGCGTAGCTTGGCCGGACAGGTGTGACACCGCCTTAAACACAAGAGCAAAACTTGGAACATTTCTGAGTGTATGTCTGTGTGTCAGTGTGTGAGCATCACATTTTTCTTGGACTTCATTATTGCTACTGACTGACATCCCGACAAGGCCATTAAAAGACAGTCATTGTATGTTGTGGATACGTCTGTAAGTACTGTCAGACACACACACACAAACACATAACACACGCAGAAACTAATGAAGAGAAAGCAGGCATGCACAACGCTTGATTGAACTAATTAATATTTTCCGCCACGTTCGCACTTTCCCCTCTACTCAAGTCAGAGGTATAGAACAGTAAGTATGATGTGAGGGGTATACCACGCCAGTCGAGAAACAGACGCCGGCTCGTAGGCGTCATGTCCACGCGAGCCGTTTTGTTTCATAATAGAGCGGGAACGCGGGCGAAAACTTATTGATTTGCCGCGTGCTTGCTAAAAATGTCGAATTCATTTGAACTTTACAAGGTGTGATGAAGCAAGGTTGAGGATAGCCACTGGTTGGCTGACTGCTATCATTGTTTAGAGCTCTGGAGAAAGACAGAAGAAAAAAAACCCCTCTATAATAATGTTATACAGTGTGGGTGGGTAATTGTTTTGTTGTGTTTCAAGCGGGCGTTTTCTGCGAGCTCTGACTATGGACTTCTCTGTTGAACTGGTGTGACCACTCATCTCTCATGCAGTTTCCCCCTTACGGCGTACGCTCGTCAGCGCCCTCTTAAAAATAAAGAAATGCAATCTTTTGTTGTACACTTCTTCTCAGAAAATCCTTTCGGTGTTGAAAATGAGGCATGACTACTATATCTGTGTGATTGGCACTTCCGATCAAGGAGTTAAAAACTATAATCAAGCGAGCAAGTGAATGAAACGCAATTGGGTGAACACGCAACTTGGTTTCTGGAGTATCCTCCATCCAGTCAACGGTTCTATTCCACATCACGCATCCACTCTCGCCTCGTCAGGTTGCAACTGCAGTTACGACTGAAAAGCAGACAACCCGTTGTGACAGAATATTGTGTCAAAATCAGAGCAAATTGTGAAAAAAAAGTTTGAATATGATAATGATAATGACTGGTACATGTGCATAATTACAAGCCAATGCATAACATAATATTGTGCAGGGACCATACATGGACTGGCCACATGTAAGTACACTCAGCAAAAAAAGAAAGTAAACACTTTTTCCAGCACATATTTTTCATAGAAGATTTTGATCAAAATCATTGTGTCATATTATTAAAGATTGACAATTGCCTTTTGGTGTATTTATAAATATATACTGTTAAGAAATAAAACCGGAAAAGAATGTCGTGAAACTAATTTGCAACATTTGTTTGGAAGAGAAATTTGTAAAAGAATAGAGGATGATCTGAATAGTAAGAAAACATATTATAATTTACCAAAGCAAATGAAGTATATTGTGTAAATAGTTTGTGGTTTCCTTTGATCTCAGGAACCCCTTTTTGAAGCTCATTGTATTTTTTTCCATTTTTTGTATAATGTGATATAAAATGTTGAATTATGGAGGCAATAAATACCCTGTTGGGGTCAAAAAAAATATTAAAGATTGTTTGATTTCCTATCAACCTGTTTGGTTATATAAAAAAAGAAAGTTCATGCATGAGTGAACACATTGATTTTTGTCTTTCAAGACACAAAAGTAAAAATTGCAAAAATTGACATTATGTCATTCATTTGCAAACGCCCTTCAAGATAGCAATGATAACAAAAAACAATTTAACACAATGAGAGACATGAATGAAAACGAGTCGTCCCCTTTTATATCCTAAAACACAAACAAAGTGGGGAACTTAAGGGGAAAAATAAGACTTTTCTGTCGAATCTAACTTGAAAATACACAGGAAGTAAGCCGCAAAGGTCATAAAATGGACAGACTTTCTTTATTTCATTCTTTGGAGTAAGGAATTTAAGGATTCATGAGACAAATTCAGGAACCAAATATCATTTTCAAATCTCTGAATTTAAAATAACATTTGAAATTTCTACAATTTTTTGTCTCTTTCATGCCATTTGAATTTGGATGCGACAGAAGATTCTTAATTTTCTATATTATTTTTTCCGTCTTTCCTTATCTTTGAGAGCTGCAAAGTCATTGTAGAGCTCATAGGATGATTTTTGGAACTTGATTTGTATCTTTAACTGTTTTGGATTGTCTTTTGTTGTCATTGTTACATGGAAGAGCACATACGCATGAATGACAACTTGTCCATTTTTGCAATTTTTACTTTTGTGCTTTGGAAGAGAAATGTGAATGTGTTCACTCATGCATAAAGTTTGCCTTTCTATTGACCTACCAGGTTGATAGCCAATTAAATTACCTTTAATATGGTATATAAAACATTATATTCAGCCAAATTTTCTGTGCGAAATATGATCTTAAAAACGTGTTTACTTTCTTTTTTTTGCTGAGTGTATAAGTCTATTGAGTTAAAGGAAGTATCAAAACACACCATCTTGAATGTGCTGCTATCATAAGCGGTGATTTACGAACCGTTTCATTTGTTTGAGATTATGTATTATGTATTAAGTATCAAGTGTGAGCAACAATTTTGTAATTGTAATCCGTATTCTAAAGTAAATTGTAAGCGCGTAAGTATAACGTTTCCCCGATTTTTATAGGAAACGCTAAAATGTTTCATTGATGCATAGTTGCATACTTATATAGTGCGCTGCGCAGTCAAAAGGGGTATAAAGTTTGTTGAAGAAAAACGTTTTGTGTTTTACCAAGTATTTTGTTGTCTAAAATAGCCAGTGAAAATAGTAGATAGTGTTCCTATTTTTCCAAAACCATGGATACTCACACACAAAATGCACACGTTTATGCATCTGACCCAAACCGTCTTTATACTCAGAAAAACACTTTACACATTTATGGCAACTTATATAGCCCATTATCCAGAGTATTCCTCATTCATGTTGGTACTTGCACCGTCCTTCCAATAGGGCAGTGATGTTATTGTTATCCCAGCAGCACATTTCCTACCCAAGAACGAAGAAAGGTCATGATGGGCTGAACAAGGTGTCGAAGAATGAGCACAAGGTGCTTAATTCGCATTTCGCGTGTCCCTATAAATTGCAACCCTGAAAATTAGATTCCATTCATAGATATTACAAGCTGGTATACTGTGGAGGTAGGTAACTCGGACATTTCCTCGGAATGATAAAACTGGAAGTGTCTTCATGCTGGCGGGGAAAACAATAGTACAGATTGTTACTAAATCTATTCGGGCCCCGACAAAATTTTAATAGTAACTGTTTTTCTCGGTGCAAAGAAGGCGCAATCTCGAGCAACATGTGGTCTGTTTGTTTGTTTGTTTTTTCATTTTTCTGTTAAGAACCTCTGAGGTGTATAAACCGTAAGATTTCCATACAGACGTGTGGAGACATTGTTCTCCAAGCATGTACAGTTTCGTGTCCAATTGCAAAAAAAAAAAAGGATATACGACTTTTAACTCTCCTGCTCAGAAATTCTGAGAAAAGAACAACAAAATGAATGATGGAAATTTATGTCATTTTGAGTCTTGTCCGTGTCGACGGAACTGATCATTCCCACCCGCGTTCAAGACGCATGTGATTTGTATTATGCATAGAGATATGCATGTTATCGGATAGCATATAGAGGGCACAACCAGTTAATATCACAGCTGGAGATGGACTGAATTTTGATGAATGACCCTTAAGAGGAGGGAGAGATAGATTGAGAAAGGGAGGAAGAGGAGAGGAGCACAACCACCCTGGAAATACATGGTGGCACTCCAGTTGAAGCAAAGTCAATGACTAACAATATATAAGAAATCAATATCAATCTGAAACATTGTGTCTTACACTGTGACTCGTCCAGTCTTGCAGCCGCCATACGCGGAACGTTTCTTCCTTCTTTTTTTCCATTTGTTGTTGTGGTTGTTGCATTTTTCCCTGGTGACAATATTCAGCGATAACCCAGATTCCGATTGGATGTGATTCACCCGGCCGGGGTCGCACGTCACTTCGTTTATAACTATTCATTAGACAGAAACCGACCCCTGCACTCCTACCTATTCAATTTGGGCTTTGGAAGTTCAAATTGTCATCATGGATGCGCTCCGCAGCAAGATTAGCGGCGCGGGTGAGCAAAGGCACACTCAAAATTTCTTCTTCCTGTATGTGAACTCGCGGTGAAGGACACTTATACTCAATGCTAAATGTTTCTTCCTCAAGGTTTTGGGAATAAAGGAACAAAAACACCCCCCCCCCCCCTTGAAAAAAAAAATAAAGCAGGAGCACGGTCTTGGTGTTTTGCTTTGTTTTGTTTTGTTTTTCTGTATGTATTTTTTTTTATTTGATTGTTTCCTTATTCTTGTTTGTTTTTGAAGCATGCCCGTCACTTGGAGAAATGGGAAACGAGTTCTGGACATGTCAAACTTATCTTAGAAATGCTGTTTTGACCAAAAACCAAGTCATATCGTACAGGTAAAAACATTTTTTTTCATAAACATACAGCGTAGAAACGATTATGAAATCACATGCATGTCTTTTTCAAACCTAGAATCTCTCCCGTGCTACTCGGGTTTCCGATTATCGCTGAAGTGGCGTGCTAGACCGCGCGGCATTGATGCCTTTGTCAACAACCAAAAAAAAAAATAATAATAATTTTTCTTGTTTCAATCACACGTTCTCACTACGTCATGGAATACGAGTCACCGGCTCGGAGAACAGTCTCAAAGAAATCCGTACTATTAAAGTACGAAGTACTTCAAACAACAAGAGGTTCGAGACACGTCACCCATAGTTCGTGCTCTGAAGAGGGAGGTTGCATTTGAATTATCCCGAAGAACAGTCAAATTTAGAAACCCTCAAAATTCCTGTCATCAAGTCAAAACATGAAATCAAGGGAGCGGCTAAATATTGTGTCAAATGCACATTCGAGGAACGTGCGCATATAATTTTTTCTTCCATTTATGAGAAAAGGGGAAAATACAGATTATGACTTTAATGTTGAAAGCAGGTACCTTCCTGCACTTAAATGAGAACAGTTCATTGGCATTGTGCATGTTCACATAGTATTAATAATCAAGATTGTCAGCTAGCATTTTGGTGTGTATGCATTCAAATTCATGAATATATGCTATTGTGGAAGGATCGAGGGTTAGAATTGTAAAAAAAAAAGGGGGAAAAAATGTTGCATCAGTACTAGGAATGAATCTACACGTTGTGCATGTTATGTGATCAAATATACACCAACAGTGCATCGTCCTTACTAAAGGGATGCCTGATTACAATAAAGTTCATTGCTATTTGAAGAATTTGACACTCATATTCTATCTTTCTCTCGGGGCCTAATGTTTCTTGTATTTCCTGGATAGCAACATTTAGTATGCACAAAATTTTGATATCTTCAAACTGAAATCAAAGAAATCTCTCCTAAGCCATTACCAAACCTCATCTGAGGCTCATCATTGTTGATGCCTATTGATTTATCTTTTTTTTTTCTCGGAGGGGGGGGGGTGGTGTCAACTTCTTTAATATCTCGTCTTTCCTTTGTTCATATACTCTTTTCTAAGTTTCTATCCCCCCCCCCCCCGCCATTACCACAGCGATATCTTTAATGCGGCGCATTCAAAGCGCGCTTTTTGTTCTCACTTTTTTAATGAGCAGCAAATAATGTTGCTTACATCTTTTTTTCTCTCTCTCTCTCTCTGAGGGGACTGAATTATACAAGGTAAGCTTTTTAGCAGTCCCCTCCATTTCCCACAGCCTATACTTAATCACGCATTACTTAATACACCGATGATTAATTCTATAAAGACTGTGTTTAAAGTTTGTCACCATTCACGCGCATGATGATGTAAATCTTTCAGCTGCTCTGTATCAAGACAATTATGTTGTGTTTATGACGGTGTATGTTTTTGGTGGAAATGGAAAATTGATTGAATGAAATTGAATAAAATGAAAATTAAGGAACACTTTGAGCACAGATTAAAGAAAAATGACATTTATTCTCTTCTTAACTGTTCATGGAGTTCACCAGATACTACGGGAGGGACCAAGGACAAGTCTTACTGCTTATGATGATATCCAGGGGCAACAACGGACTGGGGCTGGAGGAGGGGGATGGGGGGTCTCGATCGGACTTGTTGGAGAATACTGGTGTTTTTTTTTTAACTTTGTTAGTCTTTGCCAAGATATTGAATGCCATGTAGCCGAATTCCCCCCCCCCCCCATTTAGCAGTCATAAGCCGGTTCTGCGACCTTGACAATCTTCTAAGGATTTTCTTTCCAACCTTCTCCAACCCCCCCCCCCCCGTAACATGACGGATACACAACATGGTCCATATGTATACATGATTTATATATTTATATTCATGTATGTGTAATGGGGCATCTCACTGAGCAGCGAATGTTTGCGAGCGTATCATAGCGAATTCTAGGGAATTTAGGTTTCGCCAGGGTTCGTTAACAGTTGCAATCAAATTCATAAACAATTGCAATCCAATTCGTTTACGGTTTTCATTGTCGTAAAAACATTTCATTGTCGTAAAAATTGTTTACGAATCTGATTGCAACTGTTAATGAATCCTGAAATTCCCTAAGATTCGCTACGCTCGAAGACATTCGCAGCTCAGTGAGATACCCCCCGTAGGTCTAAATACATATGCATCCAGTGTCCAGCACGTGAAGTAAAACGAGCAATGTTCGGAGCAGGCACGTTGACGATGAGGTGCGGGCTGGGTGTTGAAATGGGTATTCGGATGCGTCATAAAGGTCGCTGCTATCGTCACAATAGGGAAATCACGTGGGTTTCTCCTTAAAGTGAAATGTCACTTCACGGTCAAGCGGACTTTGATAACAACAGTTGAATAAAACAAAACGTTAGAGGAGTCAGTATTTTGAAACTGCCCATAAGTCAAATTATGGAATCTTAGGGTCTCACATACTAACTCATGTTTAAAAACAGTGGTATCTGTTGCCTCGACAGAGGGTAATTTAATGAAGTGACAAAGTCTTCGCCTTTTAGCTCTCCTTGTTGGCTTATGGAATAGCAAAATAGAGAATTGTTATTTCTCGGATCAAGCAACAACAACCAGATCTACCATGCCTATATCGCTCTTAAAAATTTCACAATAATTATGTCGATGAGGAGGAGGAAGATGTAGCTTTTGTCTTTAAGACTTCCCTAAAAGAAAAAAAAAATGAAATCCACTAACATAAAATGTGGGGAGATGATTACTCATATCAATACAGTCATCGGCTTCGGACCAATATCACATCTTCAAGTATATAAAACATTTATGCATACATAAAGAAGCGTGATTTGTTTTGTTATGAATTATCTCTCTCTCTCTCTATGTATATATATATATATATATATATACATATATATATTTATATACATATAAAACTACTTCTAAAAAAAATTGCCACATTCTTATTCTTTGTCGGATTTTGATGATTTCTTTTACCGTTCTGTTTGATTCATTTTCCTTAATTATTTATCACATTCAACATTTGAACATGAAATTTACCCTTTGTTACTTGTTTTGCCATATTATACACCCTAAAACCGATCACCTGCGGCTGAATGTCAAGGAGATATTCATTAATTACACCAAAATCCTCGAGTAGCAACGTGCTGAGAGCGCTTTATTCAATCATGAATGCCAAACACCTTTAACTGAGGTTCAGAAAAACCAATATATAAAGCAAATAGAGGGCAGAAGTTTTGCTCTACCAGCAAACTCTGAAAACATGCTCCATAGAGATCTATATTAATGTCAATCAATCAATATATATATATATATATATATATATATATATATATATATATGTATATATCCCAATAAGAACAAATCAATGGTTTTGATGTATGCATTTAATTTGTGCCAAATGTCAGTGCAGTGTGTATCAAAAGCTTGTCCTCCATCGTTTGTTTCAGTGACCAGTAAGGAACGTGGAGACAAACCAAGTTCTTCGAAAGAAATTAAGCTTCCACATCACGTTTAAATTCTAATTGATTTTGCGGTCTTTTAGAAAAAAAAATATAAGAACGGTATTTTCCATATCAACAAAGAGTATTTTCATTCAGCAATGTTTCACTTTGAAAGGGTCACAACAAAGCCTGGCGTATACAGCATTGATTGCTGCCGTCGGCTCCAATCGATATTCCTATAGTGGTCTTCCGTTTATAGTCTCATTCCAGTCTCAATAAATCACGCAACGACAGTATAGACATTTATTGGAACACACACACATACACACATACACACACACACACACACACACACACGCACACACACACGCACACACACACGCATATATATATATATATATATATATATATATAATCCAACATCATACAGACAGATGGAAAGACACTGCTAAAATTGCCCAATATCAATTTTTTTGACATTTTACGTTCACTCACGCTCGCTTTTCCAAAAACGTATCATGTTGCTTTTGTATAATTATGTGTATCATGACTGAAAATCGGACAGAGTATGTAGAAAATAAACTGAATATCAAGCCTAACAAATTCTCTATATCTTGTCACTGCATATGTAACTTCCACACATTCAACTGTACCGTTCACTACCATGCAAATAATGTTTAAGAGAGTAATTAAAACTGGCATTACTTTACGAAGCAATAAACCTTATCTGATCATAGCACGCATACACACGGAATAGTGACTTGCACTTTGTGCTGGCAAGAATATCTTCTAACAGACACACAAAGAAATTTACGCAATATGCGAAAGCATGACATCTAAATGTGTAACTGTCTATCCCACGCTATCACACTATGTTAACATCTTCATAAGATCAATGGTCAGCCTACATTTAATGTTGCTCTAAGACTTTTACCTTATCATACATAACGATAATCAAGACAGCATTCTCATCAAATTCATTTGCATACGAAGTCGTACTGACTAGCTACACTGTGGTAAGCGACGTATCTTTTCCTCGTTGAATTGAACTTGACATGCTCTTTCAAACATTTACATTCGCACTACACGCGATCTTGCATTTCGATGGTAACGCTGCCTTCTTCCTGTGTTTGTAGCTTCATAATGGACAGCATGACTTGGATCTAACTAAAGATGTCAACATAATTTCTGTGGCCAGAGAAAGCTGCAAATAGGTGCTTAATGGACACCTTTAAAGGTATTGGCTACCATTGGGAGCAGTGACTTAAAAACTGTTCAAGTTATCACATTTGATGCATAACCATGTGTAGGTCAGTTGTATCACAAAACATCGTACCATTTAAATTTTGCAATAAAGCCTAAAATATAAGAAGACATCACTATTTTTCTCAATAAACCATAGCTGTCGACGGTTTACTCTACAAACGATTATATTATAAGTATCGTTCACACATTTTTTATATTTAACAATACTTAACATTGATTATACTGATTAACATTTTTATATTTGTTGTTTCACTCCCTAACTCACATTTTAGAACTATTTTGAAGCACAAAAGCTGGGTTTTTGTTTCATCTGCAAATTGTAAATAATACCATTAATCTAAAGCCATACTCTTTGATAGACAAGTAAGCGGTCAATGTAATGTGCTGCCCTGGAAAATCCTTCGGACTAAAACAGAATTCAAATACACGTGTTTCTTCTCTTTTGTGATTCGAACCATTGGAACTGCAGAAGGAGACAGATTGCCTGATCAAACCAACAATCAAACAAACAAAACCAGGCAAAAACAAAAACAAAACAAAAAACAACACAGATTGTTGGGTCGTTATCAATGTGCATCAACTAATGCGTTTTCACTGGAAGCGTGAAAGAGTTGCTGCGCAAACTGCACATCGACGATTTCGCCGTAAAGGGGACTTGTAGATCTCGTGCGCACAACGTTACCAATACACGAGAACTTTAAACACATCGCAACTTCATGGAAAAGGAGAATGCACAGTCGACGACAACTGCGATAAGAGCGACGACGATCATGATAAACGCGGCGACATCGACGATGGACGCAGGTGATAACAACAGAGACCGTCTGTGAGCAAAGTGTGGGTGGTTCGGCAGACGTTTTGAATTCGAGTAGAATTTTGCCAGCGTTCTTTGTGGTCTACATCTAACCACGCACGTGCAGTAAGCAGTTAGACCGCGATACCATCTGTAATAATGGTATAAAAGGAATTCAAGCAAGAAGGTACCTCCGTGATATATGAAGCTAACTAATCCCCATTTCGAATGTATTGCGTCTTACTGATATGCTTGAAGTAAAAAAAAGTACAAATTGCTTGAACTTATTCAAACATAAACATTTGTTGCAATTGTTATTGTTTTCATAATAGTTTATGTCAATTGACAGATTAAGGAAAGTTGCAAATGCGTACAGGTAAGTAAAACTATGAGCATCATACGCTAAGCATTAATTGGCTACTTTTTATCTTATAGATTGTCTGCACGTTCAAGATAAATTTACTTATTTTACAAAGTTGCTCTTTTCGAATGGGCTTCATTCAAACAAAGAACAATCGTCAGCGTTTGTTTGTTTGTTTTGTATCTGCAATTACATTTCGTTTAAAGTAGATATTTTCTTTTCCTTCCAACGCGAAGAAAATATTTAGGATTGCCAATCGCCGCTGGAAGCACATAACGGCAGACCCTTGAAGCGTTGCGATTGGTTTAAACATGATTACGATAGTTCGTCGCTTCCACTTGGCTTGGTACTTAACATGCGAATAACTGATATGGGTCCTACAGAAGGACCTACGCGTTTCATTTGGTAATACACATGCCCATTTCACACTTTGCAAATAAGCAGGACGTACCCGATGTGATATACCCAGTTTCATACTAGAGATGCCTGTACAGTGGCGGATCCAGAGGGGGGCGCAACCGGCGCACGCCCCCCCCCCCTTTATTTTTCGTAGAAAGCAAAAGAAATAAAAAGAAAAACAATGAAATGAAAACCGGAAGTAGCACCAGAAATATTAGTCACGCCCCCCCCCCCCCTCTTTACAGAATTCCTGGATCCGCCCCTGCTGTAATTCAACGGGACACGCAATGATTGATATTTGTCTTTATTTCCGGTTATCTACTGACCAGACATGGTAATATCTCTTTAATTTGATACGTGGTGTATCTTAGAGATTATCCGGTGCATGGCTTCACTTTTGTTGCGCTCTAATTATCAGCTAAATATTACCTGCTGTTCAAGAGTCTTGGAAGGAGCAATTTTTCAGTATATCATATTATGAAGTAGATTAATGAGTGCAGTTAGCTATCAGATGTTACCAAATCCAAGGTGAGTGTAATGTGCGTACATTTATAACATCGTATCATGAACGAATCTCTATTATACATGGCGATACGCCAAGAGATAGGGATAGAACATTCACTAATCTGTATCCCCTCCCCACCCCCCATTTCACTCTCTCTCTCTCTCTCTGTATTTGTGTGTGTGTGTGTGTGTGTGTGTGCGCGCGCGCGAATATTCTGGGATCTTGCAATCACCATGTCTGCTTGAAAATGTGATGACCGTAACGTTTTCACTTCTTGTCATCGACCATAGTTGCCTGGGGGGAGGGTGGAGGGGGGGGGGGGGAAGAGGTGCTATAATGAGGTAATAGGTTACCGTAGGTGCAGCAAAATAAGATTTTGATTGTGAAAGGCTGGACAAAGCCTGGAGCGTAATGTGAGGATGTGTTCCACAACTGCTGCCGGTGCTGTGCCCTTATGGGGATATGGAGAAGGCTGATTACCAGTATCAATGTTACGATGGCGTTTTTAAAGCCAAGCATACCACTTCTGACATACGGAGTAATGTTTCATTTCACGTCTGTGGGGCTAATACGACGGCAAGGCTTACAGTGTACGTCTACAATCGCTTCTTGATTATCGTTCTTGTCAGACGATATACCATCATATCCCTTGCCTATAGAATTTATCGCTCCTAATCTCATTCAACTTATTTTGACAGACTGTCACGTCTCCAGGAAAAAAACAAAACAAAACTTCATATAATTTGCAACGTATCTTGGAGATCTCACACCGATCTTTTGTTCTCCGAAAATGAGATATTAAAGATAACTGATATTTATCATTGTCATCTTGGCCAATGTATGCACAAACTCAGTAATAACTTTTGTTTACCTCTCATGTTAGCAAGAAACCATTCCTTCCAAAAATACCCAACTGGTCACTCTAAGGAACTTAATTTGCCTTTAACTAGGACTGTTTTCAAACAATCTATATTTACATTTTGATGGGCCGAAATATTCAAATAATCTCTGTGATAGTCCAAAGCGTCCTAAAGTTTAAGTTCTTTCAAAATAATTTGAAAGAAATGATTATTCTATCTGAGTCTCATCACGAAAATTAACGTTTGATATATTCACATCATGAAATCGTAAAATTGTGCTAATTCTTTGATGGTTGCAAAAGAACCGAAACATCAAACTTTGTTTTCTCTCAAAATCAAGCAATTATTGCCGAGCTGCTCAAACCATCTGTTAATTCTCGCCATGTTGTGATATTATAGTCCTCTTTTTTATCTCCACACCACGTTATAAGTTTCTTTCTTTCTCTCTCTTCCTTCTCTACTGCATGACAGCGACTTTGTGTAGAAATTCCTCTTGGGTGTTTGTTTCGGGCGAGTTAGGTTTCCATATCTTTGTTTGTTTCGTAATTCCTCTTATGTTTATGTATCATAGTATAGCAATCATGTGAGGTGCTATTCATTATTACGTATGGAGGAATGCACCCTATGAGCATTGCTGTTTTGCATTCCTCCCCGTTTCCAGAATTTTCGTACGCATCTGTATACTTTCAAATATTTTGCAAACTTATACATTTCTTTTATCATACATTGTGAGGCAACTTATGAATTCAACTTCTGTAAAATATTCATAAACATACCAACTGCCGGAAATGGCAGGATAGATGAATGAATAAATGAATGAATGAATGAATGAATGAATGAATGAATGAGATCTAACCGATATTGTTCATACCTCATTCTCTATTTTTTACCTATCATACAATTTTCAGTGTTTCTTCCTCTTTCTTTTTCTCTTTCTTTAGAATGTATTCATTCAGGAAAATTTTCGAATAGTCCACGTTTTACCAGCTCCGCTTTTCAGTGGATCACTCTTTTGCATCGCTATAATTACTTTTTGTCACCATTGCAAAGTATGCATTGTTTCTATTCATTCGTTCATTCTCACATTTTTGCATTTATTTGTGACCCGCTAAGACAAAAGGATCCTAAAGTCGCTGACGGCTGAGCTGAGAAAATCAAGTTTGAAGTCACATCCTCAATATTGGTCAAAACAATCGGACTTCTGTTTTTGGCATAATTTTATAGTCTTATGTTTTGTCTATCATCTGCCGAAATTTCGAAGCTAAATGATTAAAAGAAAGGCAAGAAATTAGCATTTTTCTGGAACATGATTTTCCGACTTTCAACGTAATAGAAACGCGTCCGAAGATTTGGATTTAGCGCCGCAATTAGACTCCGCCCCTAGCAACGAGGGAGTGATTTCATTGGTCAGTGCGTGACATCCTGATTACTGATTGGTCGTGCGTAGACCACTGGCGCTAAGCTTGAATGAACATCGCGGAGGTCGCTAGGAGCCTACATTCTATTGTCAAGCGGTGAAAACTGTCTCGCCTCCCCTTGATCATGTTAGCATCGGAAGGAAAACTTTGTAGGCGTTTTTCTCGAAACTCTGATTTCCTCAACCACTTGACATACATGTACGCTAATAAAATCATCGATATCTCCGCAACCGAGTACTTTTATGAGTTGTGTTATATATGAAATAAAAGTAGAAGAGTAAGGAAATAATGTCATGTCATTTTCAGAAAATTGTCTTCCCCCGACTTTCGCAGGGGCGGATCCAGGGAGAACCGCAACCGGCGCACCCCCCCCCTTAGTTTTTGTTGAAACAAAAGAAATAAAAAGAAAAAAATGGGGGAGGGGTGGGTGCGCCCCCCCCCTTTAATTTTGTATACGCGCCCCCTCTTTACGGAATTCCTGGATCCTCCCCTGTTTCGGATCCTTTTGTTGTAGCGGGTCACATTTGTATTTCTTACGAATTGTAAGCAACATAATTCTTGACGTGTATACTAAATTGTATTCGTGTTGCCTTTCTGTTGGATGGAAATAAAGCACAACCGAATTAAAAAAGCAACAACAAAACCATGACTCCAGTTTTGCACACGACACCACATTCGATTGATCATTTTGCCCGCGAATATTTTGTTAGTAATCCTAAGTTGTCATTGTAAGGGGAAAACATTGGTCCTAGCTGTTTCCTGTCTGTAACTGGAACGACCTTAGATGATCCTTAGATCCTTAGATCCTTAGATCCTTAGATGTTAATGTTATCTGATCTAGAACTACATTTTTGAAGTCTGACAATACCTTGTTTAAAATCATGATTTTCTTACTCATTTTCACTGTTTCGTAAAGCTGATTTAATAAAAAAAATCATCGGAGGTCTTTGGTTTTCTTCAGTAATTTTTTCTTTCTGTTGCAGAATTTTTGAAGGCCTCATATTTGCTAAATCTATTTCTTAATTCTTAAATATTGGCGACACACATTTCTCGAAAATTGAAATTCCCCTTTCTCTTTCGAAACAATTCTTCTGTTGTAAGTTTCTTCTGATTTCGAGCAGAGCGAATGTATACGACAGGCTTCCCCTGATCTTTCTTCAGGAAACTTCAGGGTTGCTAACCTAATAAAGACAATGATCATCATTTCTGAAGGAAAATTCTTCCAGGAATTGATGGAGTATTATATGTGAAGCACTGAACTTTTTTTTTTTTTTTTGGCAGACATCACGAGGACAGGAGATGAAATGTCCATAACCTTTACGGCATTACCCCTTCACTGGGGAAGGTAGCTTGCGAGTACACTCAGCTGGTATTGGCCGCAGCGGCAACTTGACAAATGAAGCTGAACTGATTGAATCAGCTCCGCAACGCAGTGCACTATGGACGCCGGTGATTTCATGCGCGGATGGGGAATGCGACGCTCATGCGATGGCGCAAACGCTTATAATTAATGTGGGTATGATTCTTCAAGTAACTGTAGGTTTCATCATAGCTCATGAAACTATATACATATTTTTTCTTCGCTACCGAACAATCTATATAGCCTCATTCACATAATATTTTCAAACCAGAGAAATCTACTGTAGTTAAATCTTTCAACCCCCTCCCCATTTGTTTGGATTCGTGAAACCGTCTGGGGGGGGGGGGGGGGGTAATGGGGGGGGGGGGCAGGGGAGGGACTCATCCATCCTGTAAACTTCACGGGTACCTCACTCCTCATCCCCGATTATGTGTCAAGTGTGAATAACATGTTTCATGAGGCTTCTGGCAAAGACGTCTGTAATGTGTTGGGCGTGGAATATGCCATCCGATGTGAATCTTCTCTGATTGCAAACTTCCTTATCCCTCTCAAGGCTATCGTTTGGCGTCATAATGATTTTTAAATAACGCCCTCTAACGCGAAACTGATGATATTTCCTATGGATAGATTGGATTTCAAGACCAACCGCATGCTGGCGGTAATTGCAACCTAAGTGACGTGTCAAGAGAGTTACTCGACTTACGCTTTATCTCAGATTCTTGTTAACTACATCTATCTTTAAGAATCCATGTGAAAGGAATTACTCCATTCATACGTTGTTTTCTAAATTACTTTCATGTACTATCCTAGATAATTTAGGCTTATCACAATCAGGCAGACCGACTCCCTATACATTACTCTCGCACGTCATGTTGATCACGTTGAACGTCCAAGTGAACGTAAACGAACTCTTAATGCCGATGACTGTAATGACCATATATCAAATGCAGATAATCGATAGGAAATCGATTATAAATCATGTAAAAAGAACTGTTCCCTGTCTAGGCCTATGTAGCTCTCAGAATGCCATCTCTGTTGAACATTTATCTCCGGTAACCTACCGATTATCAGCGATTGACGGCGCACGTTGCATTCAACTCTGGATCACATTCGTTGAGACGCATTGTTAAATGAGCGAAACGTGTGCGTATCTGCTTTTCTGTCTTTTCCACACAAGATCATCAACAGTTTAAATTACGTGCATGTAACAATACATAGATAAATAGAGAGATGAAAAAAATTATAGTAAGTTTAATAGTTGGATAAATAGAAACATAGATGCATAGACAGACATTATAGTCAGATAGAAAGATAGACGGATAGATAGATAGATAGATAGATAGATAGATGATAGATAAATAGATTGGTAAGTAAATAAATGAATAAATAAATAAATAAATAAATAAATAAATAGATAGACGGATGATAGATAGATACGTAGATAGATATGTAGCTAGATACTTAGAGATATAAAGATAGATGAATAAAGATGATATATATAGAGAGAGAGAAAGAAGAGAAGAGAGGACATGGATGGTGAGACAGGAGAGAGAGGGAAAAGAGAATCTCCTTAAGCAGTACTTAAGATCCTCATCTCATCAGAACTCGATTCAGAGTGCACATTGTATATAGCTATAATATATTAATCATTATTCAGAGCCTGGAGTATAGAGACACACTGGACTGGTATGCGCACAGTCCGACCATGAATCATGAATGGCTTGTTCATCATTCTCCTTCTACGCACTATTTAAAATCTTTATCATTCTACCATCTTCACGGTTCGTAATTATTAACGGTGGCCATTATCCAACCGCTTAGGACGCAATCATCCCTGGCGCTTTGCTTCGCTGAGTCCCGATCCTCGTGGTGTACTAACTGTCATATTTCTTTTATACTCGCTGTGCAGTAGCCATGATATCAGTAATCTAATCATTGTCTCGAAACCTGATTTTCTTTCTGGGGGAAGGGTGGGGCATTTCCGATCGTATACGTACACGAGTTTGGTGTACAAAGTGTATTAACAATAATCATAATAATAAAATGATATTTTATCAAACATAGCCTCTTTACCTAGCGTTGCCAATGCTTTACCTTCGGACCCCAGGGGCGGGGCGAGGAATTCCGTAAAGGGGGGGGGGCGCACGCGCCCCCTTTCATTTTTCTTTTATTTCTTTTATTTTCAAAAAATGAAGGGGGTTGCGCGGCCGGTGCGTCCCCTCCTGGACCCTACATCTACTTTTTTACTTCAGCGTTGGCAGGTGTAGGACCTACATTCTAAACGCTTGGGTTTTTGCTCCGCTCCCGGAAACATCATGAGATTGTGACGACGAAGAATCTCACAATTGAGAGAGATGCGAGACAATTCAAAGGAGAGCTCGACAAACCGGGCCTGGAACCACAATAAGAGGGGGCGGGGGGGGGGGGGGGGGATGAGCTCACCCTAGCAAAAGAACAAGATCAGCAGAACTCCAAAACATTGCACATGGTATAAGTAAAAAGCAATGCATAGTGAGTACCTCAAAAGAACACGAGATAACAATGTCGGCCTTCACAGAGCCCATCAATGGCCGAGGAAAATTGGCTTAAAAACTGAGACCGAAAGGATTCAAAGTCGCAGCCCAGAGCCAGAGACTTGATGTCAGGCTGTATCGTCACCACACAATTAAAGACGGAACGAATTCCCAAGCGCAGAATGAGTGGAAGACAGAAAGACACCATCAACCATGTGTTCTCAGGAATTTTACAGAACTTGCAAAAAAATAGTATGTCCACACACACGACAAAGCTCCAGCGCATTACCTCCACTGTAAAATATGCCAGGAATTATAGAGCATTGAAACAAGAGGTAGAGTGATAAGAACGACAGTTGTGCAACTGGACAGATTACAGATTTAGCCATCTCATATTTATGGAACATACCTATTCACGCTGACTGAAAAAGTAAAGCCAACCGCCCCTATATCGTCGTCACGGACAAGGCAGAAATATCTATCGTCGACAAGGCTGGTCTGACCGTCCGATACCAATTCACCTGCGATAGCTACAGAAAATCTGTCATAGTACAAGGATCTGGAAATAAAAATCAATAGGATGTGGCGCAGGAAAAAGTTAAAGCGTATCAGTGATTATTAGAGCTCTAGCGCTGGTAAAAACAAAACAAGAATAGAGATGGAAAAGTTCAATGATCGAATATCAGGCAACATCCCAGTGTTTGTACACTGCAAAAAGTCCGGTGTTAAATAGTGAACACCGAGCTGGTGTTAAATTTTCGGTGCTCATTTATGGTGTTAGATTAACACCTCCGGGTGTCATTTCCAAATTTTAAACTGTTTTTTGAAGAGTTTCTTAGGAACTGCACTTCTTGTTGATTTTTAATTTAAACAAGACGATCAAAAATTTTACATTAAAATACCAGATTTTTGAAAAAATGTGAAAATAAATTTACACCACAGTAACACCAGCTGGTGTGGTCTCTTATTGAAGCTGGACGGGTGTTAAACCATTGATATTAACACCAACAAATATCAAATCAACACCATGTGGTGTCATTTTTTAATTAACACCAGTACAGTGTCAAAATAACACCAGGTACAGTGTCAAATTAACACCACGAAGTGTCAGGTGAACACTTTTCAACACCATCACAGTGCATTTTCAACACCTGTGGGTGTGGTCCTCTATTGAAGTTTGATCGGTGTTAGATTTAACACCCGTGGTGTTAAATCTAACACCGATGTTTTTACAGTGTACTAGTATCATTAAGTTATCAAGTTGTCATCCTTTGGACAGCCCATTATATTCTTCGCGAGTACACGTGATCGATGTAGGGGGCCAGCCATGACAATGCTTATAATAGGGTTGGGCTTGCCTTAGTAGAGTTTCCTGTGAGTTATACAGTGCGTATCAAAAAAGGTAATCCAATTTTATGATTGTCAGGTATGGAGAGCGCAATGTTTGCCAATGTTTGCTGCGAAGAAAGGGAAACTCATACTCTTTCCATTGGTACCTAATTATGTTTACAAACACCATGCATGACTGAGCACATGAAACTTTAAAGACAACTAACATTTTGCTCATAGCTGATAATTATGAAATAGCAGCCCTCCAAAAATGGATTAGTTTTTGTTTGTTTGTTTGTTTGTTTGTTTGGTTGGTTTTTTTTTTGTTTTGTTTTTGTTTTGTTTTTGTTTTGTTGTTTTTTTTTTTTGGGGGGGGGGCACTGTATATCAGCGCAATTTGCCCTATGGGTGAACTCCTTGACCTGGTGGAGATCAAAGTAGTAAGTACCTATTCAACTGTAGTTCATATTGTTTGCTATCGTTATGTTTTCTATAATGTGCATCAATTTTGTTTTATATCCTACCTTATATTGTCCTAATTCCATGAACTGGGCGCGGCATTACTGTTGAAGATACCCGATCCAAAGAGAATTTCTACGATAATGCTGATGATAGTCATAGCGATAACAATAATATTAATGGTAATAACATTGATATTTAGAAGAAGAAGGGGGAGGAGAAGGAAGATTAAAGGAGAGGATATCGTCGGGTGCCCGTGCATTGGCCGCTAACTCAATACAATTTGTATTGCGTTAGCGGCCAATGCACGGGCACCCGACGATATGGGCAATGACAATTTAAGGACGCAATCTACGCACGACCAACGGCAAGCGCTTGGCGCTTTCAACTGTAAGTACTGCGCTTTATATTTATTTCTTCAGTGAATTACTTCAGTGTCAAATTTTCCACGTAAGCTTAACATACTTTTTCCCCCTTGTGAATTCCCACTGACCACAGCCATGGTGTAAAAAAAATGATCTACCTTTTCTCAGCACTGTGATTTTGCCGATATATCTAACATGTCTCATATGTACAGCTATTTCTCAGCCTGGATAGCTGGCATGCTTAGCAAAGTGCGTCAAAATTGATATGCCACGTTAAAAAGAAAGAAATTCGGAGCAGATGTATATTTTTGAAGGAACAATAACATCCACATTTAACTGCAGTTCACTCTCTTTCCTTGCACATCAAGCACAAATTTTGCTCACAAATTACCGTGGTTTAATTCCGGTCGGATACACATTCGTACATGTGCACTTTTGTATTTTTCTCTAATAGCCGATGTCTATGAAATTGGGTGTACAGAGTTTTGACAATGTAGGACGTGTACAAGTCTGCCACATCTGTGATGATAGAGGAGAGTGAACCCTCCGTACTGATGCTCTCTGAAATAAAAAATATCGGCAGTATTCCTTTACCTTTTGCCTGGACGACCTAAAGCATACACTTTAAGGTATTTTGGACGAGTGTGAATAATTATGATGGACGGTTTAGAGTACGAATTAGAAGACCGGACTTTGTCTGTGAATCGATCCTCCGTGAAATGAGAGTAAACTTTAAGGTGTGGTATTATGATGAATGTGATTTATCAAATGTAGAATGTCAG
Source organism: Diadema antillarum (assembly GCF_040938485.1). Classification (NCBI taxonomy): domain Eukaryota; kingdom Metazoa; phylum Echinodermata; class Echinoidea; order Diadematoida; family Diadematidae; genus Diadema; species Diadema antillarum. The sequence continues at coordinate 67,576 of NW_027271187.1, forward strand.
CGACCCGTCGTCTTGTTTTAGCTACAAGTATTTCATTCTTGCAGCTGCTGTTCCGCTATATAGATTGTGACTCGACAGTTGCCCAATGTTTCCTTTCGTTCATTTTACAGCACATACTTTCAAACATCATGACCGTGGTCACGTGCTGACCGGAAAAAACAATAAGACGAGGTGATCGATAGCAAACATGGTGAGGAAGCGAATTTCGGGAGATAATCGAACAGTCACTTCCCAGATCATATACACGACATCATTCTTCTATGGTTTTCCTTCATGCACTATTGATTGAAATAAGATACTTTGCAATTTTTTTTTCACGTCAATCTTCTCTTCTTCATTCTCTTATCTCTTCGTTCTCCTTCATTTACTCTTTCTCCCATTTTGTTCTTGCTCTTTTCAGTCTTCTCGTCTCCATTGCCTTTCCCTTCTCTCTGTGCAATTCTGTCATCACTCGTCCTGAAACTATGACAGTTCCACCAACACCCCCCCCCCCCCCAGTTTAAAGGGATGGTACAGATCGGTAAAGATGAGGCTTCAGGTTTCCAACGTCTTTTTATGATGGTTTTTCAAGGAAATGAGAAACCTCTCATGAAATATAGAAGAGGATATGAACTTAGCTCTAAGAGGAATTCAAAGTTTGTTTGAGGAAAATTGGTTTTGAAATGACTGAGATGTCCCAAACAAAGCAATTCTAATAAAAGGTGAGACCCGCCTTCTATTAATCGCTTTGTTCCCCTTTGTTTTGGGGCATCTCAGCCATTTCAAAACTGATTTTCATCAAATAAACTTTAAATTCCTCTTAGAATTGTATGCTCTTTAACATTGCATAAAATGGTTTCCAAGCGTCTCGCAAAAATTAAAAGCTGAAACCTCACATCAACCAATACTGTACCATCCCTTTAAGCCGTTTAGGACGGTTCGATTTCACTACAATACGCATTTCCCATAGACACCTGCCAGAGTATAGTCGTGACTCGTCTTCAAACCCCTCCGTTGACTACGTATGGACCAAACAGGTTCTAGTAAAGGCAAATGCCAATATTCACTGAAATTCAAAACAAGGACACACAGTCTCCTTTTCGGTGACGGTTGAATCTTAAAATTGTTATAGATATTTCAAAAATATGTATTTTTCCTCCAAGTCAACTGCTTAAAACCACAAACTTTACAACTTTGATTTTAACATAGACGCTTTCCCTTCATTTGAACGTGTGACGTCGTACAGCGATGGAGTATTAGGCCCTAAGTGTGTAAAATTAAACTGCGGAGAAAATTCACAAGGCAGCTCGTAAAATGGATGTTCGCAAGCCCACTTTATATTTCGCACTCTTTGTTTCCTTTCCCAATGTTGTCGTGTTGATCTAAGGAGTAAGGGATGTGAATGCGAGCTTTCCCATGTAAATGGAAAGAATGAAGAGTCTTCTTTCTTATTTCTTTCGTTTCGTCGGTAAAGCGAATGTATTTTGAACGCAATCGCGGAAGATGCAGTTTGGATATTGAAATGGAATCTAGAGTGGGTCAGCGAGCTGAATGGCGAGCTGTGGTTATGATACATAGTTATCTTCTGTACGTATCACACTTTCTTCTTACATGGACTTCTCAACCCCATTCCGATCTGTATTCATTGCTGCGAACCATTTCGTGCTGAAGTTACTCATAATAATAATCACTGAGCTTGCCTTAAGCTATACAAATGAGAGGGATAGCTGAAGAGTGTATTAGAGGATAAGATTATTGATGCAATTTATGGAATAAAAGCATTATGCCTGCTATCAGTTATCTATGTATCTTATTTGACTTTACTTTATGTCAAAAGTCTGACAAATTTAGGATCCACATTCTTCGAACATACCCGTATTTCAAGATGCTACTACCCTCTAAAAATGGAGAAGAATTTGGTAATTATTAGCCATGTTTTTTACAACTTTTGATATTAAACCAACCTCTACTTAGTATGTTATTTTGTTTTTACAAAAATAACTTTAATAATAGCTTTAAGGTCTGCGGCTTTATCTAGGATTTTCAGTAACGTGAACGTACGCTTCAATGTATGTGACCAGCCACCACGAAAGCTTACCTGCTTACAGGTAGAAGTCGCCACTTATATGCTTCATTTAGTTGCAGTCTCTGGATTTGTGTTCTTTTCTTGTTCGTCTTTCTCCCTTGTTTCCCCTCATTATTTTGATCACTTCTTTTATAAAGTATACGTGATCAAATTAATATACATTGCATATGTAATTTCCTGCTGCTCCGAGCTATGCCACGCGCTCTCCTGCCATCGGTTCGGACTATAATATGCTTTTCTATACCCTTGCCATCTTGCCTTTACGACATTACCGTTAAAAAGGGCCGTACATTGATTTCCCTTCCCACAATCAAATCTACCCCCGATATATCTCAACAAATTGACATGCCCCAGATCCACCAAGTGTCTGCGGCCCGAGGACCTACCATTGGATCTCGAGTACAATTCCTCCGGTTACTGTTTAATCCCTACCGTCCACTTTGCACACCTTTGGCAAGAGGGTGGATGTGTGACCAAATACGGGTAACCAAACAACCGTATCTTTTACCCCCTTTAGTTTTAAACAACCATCGACAAGTGGAGTTAAAACGTTCGTTTATAGTGACATGGACGTAGTATTATTAACTTCGGCACAGGATATAGCAGAAATCTGCACGAATGATATGAAGCATATACTTTGCGAAAATATCACTAATCACTGAGAGTTTCTTTGGTAATTCACGATGGTATAGTGCGATAAGGATGACAAGGATTCAGTAATGTTGACATAATATTGTCAGTGTTTGTAATCATGTGCCTTACAACTATTATAATGCAAACTATACCTCTCTCTGTCCCTCATGCATAATACTGTTCCTTTTTTATTCTTTGTTTGTTTCTAGAATTCAGTTTCATCACATGGTGATAAAAGCCAATAGGCCTACTAACTTTTAGTTATCACTTTTCCACCTGGTTTGAAATTTTTATGATGCAGACATTATTGACCGTTTTCATGATTAGCATTATGAGTTAAATTAAGTAATTATTCAGTCATTGTGGTTTTTATCTGAACGATGTGAACACGCAATAGTCTAGGTGATATAGTAATCATATTTTGTCCTGAATGTTTCCACAATTCGTCTCTTGAGCTTTTGTTCTTTTCAAGAAAATCTTCTCCGGGTTAAAGTTCACTTTGATTTAAAGACGCATTATCAGATTACAGTGAGTCAAACTTACAGTCAGAATACGTTTTACAGAAAATACGTCAGAAGTGAGAGAGTCATGAACTATGAATTAAAAACGAAAACAAACAATGATGATAGTATTCCTTTCACTGTGATTTGGTGAGCAAATTTATCGGTACGCAAATTAGGCTTCCCCTTGGTTTGCACATAACTAACATAATGATATTCTTTGTGTTGATAGTGAATCAACTTTACAGCCCTCAACAAAGCCTCACTGGTTAATCATCACTGCAGCAACTATAAAGATATTTAGATTTATAGCTTATACTGGTCACTTCAATATTTCTTATATGTGTCCACAAGCGATGAAATAGAATGAAAAACTAAGAGCTACATCAAAACTTAAAAAATGTTTTACAAGACACACGAGGAAACACGCGCTCACATTGCATTACAAAAGCAGCAAACATAACAAAATGAAAGGTCACAAACAACGAAAGAAAACCATTACACGAAATAAAATTACATCTTCTGGGCATAGTATTATGTATGCAATTCTCTTTCAGTTGTTGGGAATCCACATGGAGACCATAGATGCTAAACTCCTCCACAGATTTCGACCGGCCAACCATAAATGCACACACTTGGACATTCTCAACAATATCATTTGCTGACTTTCCGGCATACGAGACTCAGTTCTTCCTTAAATTGGCCAAGTTGTGTCCCGCCAGAAAGACATAAGTGATCATTTCCGATTCCAGCATTTAGCTCATCAGTAAATGTTTCGATTGCCCGTTTGCCACCAATACACGTTGGCGACATATGATATTATATTGGAATTGACGTTGCCAACTTATTACGTTAAACAATAACGACAGAAATGAAATTGCTACGTGAATCTTAAACACTCAATTCAAGCCGCCGTAATAAAACAGTTGCCCAATGGTTCGATGCAGGGATCTTCAGAAGAGATGTACTTGCTTAACCCAGAACAATTAGCTTGAGTACAGATACACGTCTCCGTCAACCCGCGACGCGTCCCAGTTACACAAACAAACAGTCGGACGGCTGTACGCAGCTCCGGGGCTTAGTTCTCAATGTATTAGTTTTTAATAACCCAGTCGTCGAGCCTATTTCATGTCTATAATACCTATTGCAAGTAACGTTCCGTGACGTTTTCTCCTGGGGAAATTTGCATTACTGATGTGGCGAAAATGCAAAGTTGTTTCAAGCTATATTAAGCAGGATTTAAGCGATATTAAAGTAGGCCTACAGCATTCGGAAGGGCGTCTGTAGATAAAGCCGGAAGGACTCGAGGGTGCGCGGCCAACAGCTGACAAAACGCAACGGACGGAAATAGCGGGCTCTGCGGAAGTAGGTTTTTATTTTCCGCTGAATCGTGATCATAATGTCATATGCCGTTCACGCCATGATTCCCATACAGATGCACTACAGCCCATCAAACCGAAGGTGATGGGATCACGCAGGGGGGAGTGTCCCGCCAGATCACACCCTATATCTCTGCGCCGCTATTATCCTCATTATTGTGTCATTACAATCATATAAATAGAACTGGCATGGCTTTGATCAAAGTAACAGACCAAGAAAACAAGTGACAGCCACTGCATGCAGTGGTGAAACGTCATGATCGTAATATTGATTCCGACACAGGGTAATGATTCTGGATGAGACGTTTTTTGATACATTATGGTTAGAGCATTGAACGAGTTTGCAAGATTGAGTGGCAAAGCCATTCTTTCATGCTGGTGACGTCATCCTGCGACACACCATCGCAATGTCATTTGGATGATTATACGAGGGTCGTCATCTCTTAAAAGCAAATAAAGCATAACATCGTATCATTTCTTTTAAATGGATATAAAGGACAGCTGTTTACATCTCCAGATATATAATTCGAGAACAAAAACAAACAAATTGTTAGGCACGTCCATTTTTTTTTTTTGATCGAAGCTCAAGTGCTTCACGGTTCGTCATATATATACATATCTGTATTTGATTTCCGAATAAGATATACCTGCGAGGATGATTCTCCGCCCTACATTCGATTCATTTCTGGATTGTTCTCGGATGCTGAAAGAAACACACACACACACACACATACACACACACACACACACACACACACACACACACACACACACACACACATACACACACAAACAATAAAAAAGAAACAAAGATTCCCGTCAATTTTTGATGGCCGAAATGTAGGATATCGACGAACAACTTCTTCACGCATCATTTAGAACGGGTTTGTTTGGACAGAGTTGACACTGTAACGTGTGGTATCGATTTTGGGTGGAAAGGTCTTCCAGTGAAAACGAGGAAAAAAAGGGGGCGAGTTGTCACGAGGTCCTCGCGTACTCGTCATTTGATCCCTATGCCATGGATCGAATCGGGGTGAATTAGACCAAGTCATGAAACCAATCCGAGTTCGGTTATCCGGGCACTAAGCTGTCGGCCAAGTGGCTAACAAGTGAGATTTCGAGTTGATCAGTTCGGCATATTAACTCGCGACAGGAAAGAGATTTGAAGGAGGGCGTTATTATGACTCTTATTGGCGGTCTATACGCGTGGGCCCGGGGAGTTAGAGAAAGAGACAAGGTGCAGGCGACACTTGTTGCTACGTGCGATGGCCTCTTAGCCAACTCTCTCTAAGCCCCCGAAGGCGGTAACCCTAGTACGGCTAGCCCCTCCCTCGCACGGCGTATACAGCCGAATTAACAAGCCACTAAACGGGGCTGCTCCCAAAGGCTCCAAGCAATGACATTAATTTCCGTGAAAGCATCCAAGTACTGGGCGGGTGGCTCGTATTTCTTCATTTTATTTGCCACCGCTTAGCGCGACAGTTCGCCTATCGTTTTCAAACTCAACAAGTATAGCAAACTGTGGCCTTGTCGCCCTGCACACTTCTAACGACAAGAGCACTCCGATGAGTCTCGCCTAACAATCTGACAATGCTCTTTTGATCCCATCTGTCCATTTTGTCACTTTCGGAAGGTTAAATCAGCTGCGATTGAAAGGAACGCTCTTTGAAAGCGTACGTTCTGCAGAAACGTCCCTAAAACAACCCCAAAAAGGCACTGTGTTCTGTTTGCCATTTCGTTGTTGTTGTTGTTGTTGTTGATGTTGTTGTTGATGTTGTTGTTGTTGTTGTTGTTGTTGTTTTACACCGCCTGTAGGAAGTTGGCTTCTCTGCTGTCTTCCTCAATTCGTTGAGAACATGAATGTATGACTGATTCGTCTTTTATATACCCTTCACAACTGCTCTTCGACATGGTTTCTTTGGTCTGACGATGATTGGTCCGTGGTCATCGTTTTCTAAGCTAAGTCCAGTCTACTGCTGTAAGCTTCTCAGTTCTTTGTCGTTTCGATAGGGGTGCGGCAAATCACCTCTCTTATTCCTCTGAATGGCAGATGGTGTGCATTAAGTACAAGATTAGATAGATAGTATTGCTGAACTGAAACTCCCAAAGCGGTAAACATTGACAAAACTAGGATATTTTCCCATTTCATCGGTGAGTAGTGGGCTTTGGTCTGATTTTATATCCCCACACAAGGGTATTTTTAAGGGGCGTGGATTTGTACAAATATACCGCCCCTCCTGAAAATCCCCTTTTATATATAAAGGGTTTTATGGTCTCTGTGAAGTATGTTTCAATTAAATGGATCCGTACGAGGCTAAGGGCATAAATGATATACCTAAGTGGTCATTTCGTTGCACCAAAATATTTAGTTGTAACAGCATCATAATGTAAGTGAAGTTCATTTAGGAAATCATTCATTAATTCCAAAAATGGATGACACTTTGTTCGGATTAAAACAATTTAACACCACTACAACAGCAATCACAGCGAAGTGTACATTTCATTTGAAAACGATGTTTTGAATATTTGTAACGCATGTTCCTAGATCCTTTCACCCACTGATATATATATATACAATATAGAATAAACTCTTTCAAAATGAACAGCAATTTCTGTTTACATGGTGACCATGCCAGCCTTGGTGGTGATTCTTTAGACTCCCTCTCAACATGTTAAGCGTTGTGCATTAGACATTGTTGGAAAAAAAGGATATGAATGACAAGAGAGAGATAGAGCTAAGAGAGTCTCCCGGGGATGAGGAGTGATGCGGAAAAACCACTGTAGCGTTTGGAAGATGGGGTAATGGCATTACCCGGGAAGTCATCCTTGACCCTCTTTCGAGTAGGGATGTTAATCAGGAGCGCTCCTATTGTCTCGGTGACAAAGAGCGATCCTCCTGACCACTTCGCAATTTACGTATCTGTGAAGTGTGTGTGTGCGTCTGTGTGTGTGTGTGTGTGTGTGTGTGTGTGTGTGTGTGCGTGTGTGTGTGTTGTGCGGACAGGGGAATACGCCATGGTTAGTGGATTACTAGTATACACGGTGATGACAACGAACAGTATTCAATGAACATTAACACATCAAAATAATTATGTGAGTATTAATTTTTGCTCTAATTCGAAGTTGAAACTTTAACAAAAGTTATCTCACCAAAATTGTGGGGAAACCTTTGTGCGATTCCGTCTCACATTCTCCCTCCTTTCACTCCCTCCTTTCACTCCCTCCCCCCCCCCATCTCTCTTCTTTTTCTCTCTATGTTCGTTTGTGCACGGACATGTGTTTGTGTGTGCACGTGGGACTGATTCTGTGCGGTTTTCTTACCATGTCATTCCCACATACAATCATACAATCACGCACAAATTCATAAAGACATTTAGCTTTTTTCTTATAAAAAAAAAATGAATAAATCATAATAATGACCCAATCAGTAGGCCACCAACAATAAATACCTGTATAGAACTTTAACAATCAACACCTCCAATTCTTTCTTCATTCATCTCTCGAAAACGTGTCTTTTCTACTAATACAACTTTCTCCCTATACCAACATTAATCAATCATGGTGATCCCGTGTGTTCTCTTCATTTTGCCTTTAAGAACCCACATTACGTCACTACTTTCTTTTATTCGATGTTTCACTCTAAATTTGTTAACCTCGTTTCTTTCCCGTCTACTACTGATTCTAACTTTCCTAGAAAAATTTTGTAAAGCCATACATTTATAGATTGTTTTTTTTTTCCTTTTTTGGTTAAACCAAACCAAAACAAAAATGACTCCTCTTCCTTTCTACCTCTCTTGTTTAGTCACGACATTAATTCTCTCTTCAGGGTTCTTTTAAACATTTCCCATCTTCTTTTCCATCCCTCCTTCTATCCATTTTCTACTCACTCTGTGTCTTTTTCTTTTTTTTTCTCTCTTTCCCTCTCTTCCTCGATCTTGTACTTTTTTCTTTTATTTTTTGGATGTTTCCTGTTTTTTTTAAGGGAAAAGTTGATGTGCCAATAAATTAGGGAAGCCCGACCTATACGAAAACGAGACAAAATGTGTCCAGCAAGGCGAGTATATTTTTCTCTTGCCGAATTGCTTTCAATTTTGTCCAGGCGTTAGTCATTGTCACAGAGTGCCGGATCTAGATTAACAAAGAGGTCGTGATGATGAGGAAGTAATGAATCAGAAGGTCCTGTTCTCTTTTTTAAACCTTTAAAAGTTTGTGCAGTACGGGTTCGGACAAAATAGAGACATCTGAAGAAGATATGAAACAACACGTCTGCCAGTGCCAGCGCACATTAGGCCGACCCTTAGCTATACCGCGTATGCCTCGCGGCGCAGACTTTAGCAGCTTGACCGCTGTACATTTTACGGTTCCTGGACAGCCGTTTTTAGTGTTTAATGTCTTTAACTTGACTGACTGCAGTGTTAGATACTCTTTTCGGTAACTGATTGGTAGGCTGTACAACAGCCGTCATCAGTGTAGCATCATTTTAGAGTTTGTGATAAGGACCAAGATAAGCACTATTCGTAAAAAACACACACACACAACAACAACAACATCAACAACAACAAAACGCTGAGTATACCTTGGTATACATGTATATACGATAAGTCAATTATTTTCGACTAGCGTACACAAAAGGAAAGAGATAGACGAATATGATGACCTAATGTTAGTCTAAGGCTTTGCTCTAGCAAGGTTGTTTAGTAATACAGATAGAGAGTTAGGGTGATCGTGGAGAATTGCCTGATCACGAAATAACGCCATTTTATTTCACTTGTGTACAAGTAGGGCCAACTCTCCATGTTATCCTCAATATCATAAGAGAACAGAACTTAGATTTTCTGCATCCAGTTAAAGTAACTTTGAAATATCATTGTAATGAAGTGGTGTTTTTATGTCTACTTTAATTTAGTACTAAAACGGAAACAAAAAAAGAAATCCAGACGCACAGATTGTTATATCTATATGTTCGTGAGTATCGAATTCTCGCTTCTTTCGGCAGACGATAGTAAGATGTCCCGCGTCTGAATCTGGGATAGCTTTGTTCCATTCCCACTCGCACTGCAATCCACAGACGCAACTAAAACAAACCAAATCCTCTATCCTGTAGGCATTATTAGCAGTGCCTTGCAAACAGAGTAAATTCAGCATGCACAATCGATGTTAATTGGCCTTTTGATTCCTTTCAGCAAGCCCATTTCTAGTGACCCGCGACGTATTCCCTCAGCGAACACATATTCCCGTCTGTATTTGACTCGCAAGAGGCTTTAAAGCATGCATCCGTAGTTAGATTGCACAGATCACAGATCTAGATCAGCCACACTGTTTGTCATCGGAGGCTCTGATCTCCTCACATGTCCAATATAAACTGTCGGCGTGCGGTTTCACCGCCAAAACCCCCTTATATCCATCCAACTTCTTCTTACTTTCGTCTCAACAGATCAGATATAGAGCGTCACGGCGTGAAAGAATTCGGCATGCCTCATTTGAAATATAGGTCGCCAACTTTAAAAAGGAGAGTTAAGAATGTGAGAGAAACTTTAGAATAGTGTAGATCCAGTGGAGTCATTGGGGAGGGTATGGAATCAGTTCGGGGGGCAAACTGATAAGACAGGCCCTTCGCTCTGATTGCTTCTCCACAATCTCTGCGTCTATGAGAAATTGGACTTCATGTATTGTGCCGAATAAGTAGGTATAGATCATATTATTTGAACATTGACAGAAGATTTCAGAATGAAACTGAGGTCTTGCTGTATCAAACACCTTTTCTATTTTGTTAAGATATCTCTCTCCCGCCCCTCCAATTTAGCTCAGTTAAAAAAAAAAAAGATCGCCATGCTTGAGGTTGTGTTGCTCAGCAGGTGCTCCACTGCAGTATTCCGAGAGAAGTTTTGTGGGCTGTTTCCGACGCCAATGCGTGACTCTGCCATACATTGGAACGCCAGGTAGAGGGCGACCACCTGGATTTTAGTCCTTCCCTGTATTGGGTGGCAGACGTTTGCTCAGTCACTAAGCCAACACCAGTTCCTGTTATAGCTGCGGGTTCCACGCGTGCAGCCAATGTCCGCCAAAAAAAAGCCCCAATTCTCGTCTCTCTCTCTCTCACACACCCCTTTCATTTCTTTCCCAATCTCATGACCGCGTATTTCCGTCACAGGTGGGTAAACTCCTCGTACCTTCACCGCGGTAACCCGAGCCGACGTCTCAACACACCACCTGAGCTGGATGCAACGAGCGCGTGAACGACAGCAAGGAAGCAGATCCACCGACCCTCCTTAAGGAGAGGGTATAGGCTTTCTAGCTCCCACAGCGTTACTATCTATAGGCGTACATGGGTGTCAAAATGTAAACAAGGGCTGCCTTACAGTTTAGCGTGCTATATTCGACACAACAAATATTTCGGGAACAGAATCCGCCTTTATTCGAAGTGAAGCTACGCAAAGAAAGTGAGACGGCAGAGCCGGAACTGAAAATAGGAATCCGGAATTAAAAGTGTTCCCCTTTGTGACTTTGTCCACGACAATACACTTTGCCACATTTATTATATCGGTAAATGTGCGCTGAAGATTACCTTCTTTTCTTTAATCGAGTTTGATACGCTCAAACAGAAAGGGAGCTTATGCAGTATGAAACCTTCGTAAGTGGTTTGGAATCTCATTCTATGAAGCATTCATTTTAAATGGAGATACGTATCCAATTAATCACTGAACACAAAGATTGCAACACAAAATGGCAGTGTCATGATGCTTTGAATTATTTTGATAAATGCGACCGAAGTTCTGTTTTCCTCCTAAAGATAGTCAATGCTTGTTACACGCATAAGAAGACTGTATTAATCTAAGGCAATTTTTTTTCACAATGATTTACTCTAAATAAAAGCGCATGAAAACATTTGATATGGCGAACGGATTAGATGAACGTACCCCCTCCTCCCATACAATTATTGTCGTCATGTTTGCCAGTACAGATAACTTGGACCAGACAGTCAGCCTTTTTTAAACGTTCAAATGTTTTATGATAACACCCATCCTAACTATGGCCTTGTTCAGGGTATCATCTTCGGCACTAGCGCTGTTCCTCAACATGGTCTTGTCAGTCACATCAGTGATTCTTTGAAAAAAAAAATCGTTTTAAAACAGGAATATCAGGAGGAGCGCCGGAAATGGAGGATAAAACATCTTGAAAGGATGTACGGCCAGGACGGGCAGGTGATGGGATTTGACCCCGAGATCTCCCGTAAAAGAGTTCTACTATGAGATGCGAGCGAAGTGTATAGTTACAGCAGACAAACCCGGCAAGGATGTTTAAAGGAAATGCACATAGTTAGTTATAGCACACTTCGGTTACCGCTTGAAGAAATGAAACAAAAATAATGAGATGCTCACGACAGAAAGCCATAAAAACTACCACAAAACAACAGTTATCCACGTCCTACAAGCTTGGCTTTTTAGTGGAATACTCTTTTCCATCGTTATGATTACTTCTTCTTCTTCTTTTTTGTTACCATGACAAAGTGTGCATTGCTCTTTTTTTGTTACAATATCATTCGAGCATATATTCTATATTGTGTTCAATTAACTGTCGTTTCCAGCTGGATGGAAGTCAAATTGACACATGTACTGCTTTGCACCATGTGTTTTTAATGGAAATGAACAATAGAATTGAATTGAATTGAATTGAATTGAATTGAACCATTGATTTTTTACCTCAACACAAACTTACGACTTGAAGAGTGAGGGAGAAAGAGAGGGAGAGTGAGAGATAGAAAAAACAACAACAACAACACACATCTGCAAAAAAAAAAGAAGAAGAAAAATAAGAAAACAGTGTGGAAAATGATCATCAGGGTTTACTCAATCGTGACCACAGTGTTTGATAGCTAATCAGTCGGCAGATTGGTCACCTGTGCATAAACATTCAGCTTTTTTGACTCTACAGTTTTTCACAGCAAAATTTCACAGTAAAAATAGTGGTAGATGTGATATATTCATATCAACGGTAGATATCATATATTGTGGTTATGGTAGACGCATATTTCATGAATATGAACACACATTTGTGTATAGACAGATATACAATCAAAGTTGCACTCAGTGCATAATTTCATAATATTTAGTCGCTCTTACTCTGTTTAGAATTGTTTTATCACAATTATCTTGCGAAAGAACAGCAAACCTACCGGTTGGTTGAAATTCATTCTGTCATTGCCCTGCCTTGCAGCCAGGAGTTCCATTTGATCAGACTGACAAATCAATCATCAAAATTATTGAAATTGCGTATGCATGAATTTTACTCTATTATTTCGAACAGGCGCACGAGTCCTTCAATCCCATGTTCCCATACCTTCCTCCTCTCCTCTCTCTCTCTCTCTCTCACTCTCTCTCTGTCTCTTTCAGTCACTCTCTCTTTATTTCATCTTTTTGCATGATCACAAATGTCTCATCCACTTAAGGTATATGAAGCCATCCATCAGGAGGTTAATGCACTGTTCATGTTTTGGAAGTCACTGAACAACTTGTGTTGCATGGCGCGGTTATTTTTAGTGTTGTCCAGGTCACGGGTTATACGTTAAGGGATTGGCGAACGGTCGCGTCATCTATCCTTGTTACAACTTTGGCAAAGCATTTTTCCCATTGCCGTGGATAAATCGGCATCGGGGCTACCAATAGTGGCAATACTTCACAAACAATGAAACGCTGACAATTCAAAAACAGATAATGACACGCCCATACGAGGAGCAAGATATAGACATGCGTACACAACTTCCTGCAAGACAGCGTGCTTGGGCTAAATGCATCCGTTTAGCAAAGATGTTCGATTTATCTTGACTAGCTAGGGACGTGCAAGGAGCCTTTCATCTCGGCATTAGCGTTCCCCTTGTGAGCTAGCGAGAGCCTGTCGTCAAATTTGCGTCGTCGGATTTCTCTGTTATTTGAGACGGGCGTAGTTTCAGCGCGGAAACCTAATCGTGGCCGGCTAATTGGACCGATATATCGCGATTCAGGTTCAAAATATTGTTGTAGGCATAATCGAATCTTTGATTGTCCCTTTTTCGACCTTCGGGGATGTTGACAACCCCTGAGGGTTTCTTGGTAAGGTCTCTGACCAGAGTCCCGATGACCGCGAGTTTGCAAACTTTGCTTTTGGCTTGGCATACTTTAAACCCATATTTTTTTTTTCATGAATCATCTTTAGCAATTACAGTAACACTCGAGATCGTAATTTGTTCGGTTTTGAAATGCGAAACAACAATAGCATCAACACGGATGTATCAGTGTTGTTTGTCGGGGCATCTTATGTCATGTCACTGTGCACTAATACCCGTTTAACAATATTTCCCTCTACATGAAGAAAAAAAAAAAGAATGAAAGAAGATGGTGTCAGCTGCCCCTTCAGAACAATTTATTTCATGTGTCTGTGTGTGGGATTGCGCTTCTGTTTCTGTGGAAATCACACAGCAGTAAAAATGTTTGTGAATATGAATGAAAATAATTATTGCTCTTTTACGTGACCATTTCAAATTTCATCGTGATTTACTTTCTCCTTTCAGAAAAGGGATATTCCTTTTGTTTTTCCTTCGGTCTGTTGATTTTTTGCTCCGCTTTTCCGTATCTAACGTTAGGATTTAAAAATACAAAATCTAGCCAATCTGGACTATTTAGTCAGAAGAAAGAGTCATCCTTTTATCACTCTTTTTCTCACCTATCAAATTTCAAAGAAATAGAACACTCTGCCTTCGGAGAATCCCGATGGTTCAGTTACAAGCTATAATTTACCATAAAATACGCTTGTCCAGGGGTCCATTGGCCTCACTATACGTGTGCTTTCCATCCTCTGGGAAAGTGTAATTGGGTTGCTTTAATGTCACTTCAAGATGGCGTGCTAAAAGCATAAACAGCGTTTTCTTTTTTTTTTTCCTTCCTCAATTCAACTATGCATCTACTTATTTCTATTTGCGGTGGGACCAATTAAGTGCACTTTGGCAAGTCGGGTCAGCTCACATGAGAGCACTAATACTAAAGTGAAGAAAGCGACAATTGTTTTTTGATGGATTTCGTTCTTCTTTCTTTTTCTTTTAGTAGGGTTTAACATATTTAGACGCCGTAAGCAAGCAGTAAATGGCAAGGTGAACATTCCCTAGTGACCGCCACGTCTCTTTAAGCACATCCAGATATTGCAAATCCTCTTTACGCCCCATACCCTTCAACTTGGCTGTCTGATGATCCCGGCTTTTATACTTGGTAGTGAGTACGAGTAAAGTATCTCTATCTGATATATAGACGAGATCGTTTCATTGTTAAATATGATAAAATCGAGCGCTGCCTCAATAAAGTCACACACAAAAGGAAGATTGATTTTAAAGTAGTATCTAATTTGATCATTGACCTCTAAACAATACTAATTAGGTTCAGCATTAATCAGAAAGCTATACCTGAGTTTTATATAGGCGTCTGCATGCGTGTTAATAACAAACAATTCTTCTCTGTCTTTCGTCAAATCATTATCAGGATTATCAAGGAAGAGACGCAGTGCTGATTTTAGATTCACATCATGCAGTGTAAGCTTTCAGGCGATATTTTTGTATCTCCACTTATAGATATATTTGATTTTTACGTTCTCTGTGATCAATGTACTGATTCGAGATCTGATTTGTCAAGTTCAATCAAATGAAGCGAATGTTTGGCAGATGTAGCCAACTCTACCGCGTGTCAATTTATTAAAGAGAGGCCTTGAAAATCTAATTAAGATGAGGTTTTCCTTCGATGAAAATGATCTACAAGAGAAATTGCTTCTTATGACTTGATATCCAACTCACATTCGGGTAGCTCGTGCTCATGAGACATTCATGAGGAATACGCACGCGAAACCGTTAGTATATGCACCTCCACACATACATACATGCGCATACATGAAACGTATTAATCGGCAGCAATGTTCTTGGACATTCGTGAACAGTAGTAATACATCCACAAACACATACATACACACACTGCATACACTTACACGCTGGGCCTCCTTCTATTTATATCAATAAAAAAACTCCAACAATTTCGATGAAAATTCTTTCATATGCGTTTGCGGGAAGAAAAAAAAAACCCACGTAGGGTCACGTCTCACTGTAAGATCATTTCTGAACATTCGATGATATTACATTACTACGTCTTTGTGCGTAGTCCACGGTTGACAAAAATTACAAAACAATACAGAACAGAAGCACATTCGTTCTCTCTCTCTCTCTCTCTCTCTCTCTCTCTCTCTCTCTCTTCGTTAGGGAATTGCATTATTCAGTTTTGCGAAGCTGCCAACTGGTGGTTGATGTTCAATCTCTTAATTGGTTCCACGTTACCGACGTGTGAGCCGTATTACAATAGAATCAGTTAAGATCTGCGCAGTAGGTATATAATAGCTGGTTATGACTACCGCACATTTTGACATCATCTTGTTATGCATTCTGAGTATCTCCACAGAATAATTTGCAGGGACCGATATTAAAGGGCTCTTTACGCCGCCGGGCCATAGAGCTCCGGTTTCTGGCCTTGGAATTGCTTTAATTTTTTTTCTTTTTTTTTTTTCTCGGCACTGCTGCTGAAGTGTGTGCGCTCAGCCCACCCGGAGAGCCGGCGGCTTCCGACACCGAGACCCCGCAGCGAAATTCAATATTTCCATTTCCAAACGAAAATCATTTGAAATGCGGCCAACTAGAAGCTTCCTTTCCCTCTGTGTTTCGAATAATGTGTACTGCGTGATCCCAAGTCAACTTGCTTGAGCAGAAAACAAAACTCCCGACGTCATGTGAGCCGCAAATTGATTCAAACGGTGCAAGGTATTCTATCAACTGCAACAACAGAAGGGATGTTTTGTTGAATGCATAGGATTTAGGTTGTTTCTCAGTAACATGTGTCTGGCATCGAAGACAACGTTGATAACTACACAGTACCCGATAAGCTATATACATTACATGGTATTTTTGATAATACTGAGGGCTCTTAGTTTTCTTTCTGTTTTTGTTTTTGTTTTGTTTGTTTTTTTGTGTCCATGGCGCCATAAAGGACACTGGCAATCAGTTATGACGATTATGATTATCCCTTTCAAAATGATTTTACCACGGATTGCGAAACGTGGGTAACGCTTTAGGCATGAGTGTTCCTCATGCAGCCATCTTTAAAAAATGAGACATAAACTTTGATCTTAATTTGAATCATGCTGTGTTTTAACTACGAAATATATTACGTAACACACGTGACAGACAATTTAAACAAGGTATGAACTAAAAAGGACGCCCCTTCTCTGGTCTGCAAGTAACCAAGTTTGCTTCCTTTTTGTGGCTTGATGTCTATTGTGCTGTCAATTTTAGACACTCTGAATCTGAGTCATGATTAAAAAAAAAGTTTGAAGTTTTCCTTCTAACAGTTTCAGTACCAGAGCGTATAATCTTGATGTTCAGGCAAAAATGATGCACCGCTCACCATAAGCATCAGGGGTGGGGAGAGGGGAGGAGGGGTAGGGGGGATATTACCGTTGTCGCCCCATCAGGAACGAAGTATCAAGAAGCACTCCTCTAGTCCGCATTTCCGGCCCCATGGATGTGACCGGAAACAGAGGCGTTTAATTATGTTTTGGGTATCACCTACACTACTGTGAACCCCAAGTTAACCTACATACATTTATTTAACAGTAATGTTCGGGGTAGCAATGGCAGTATGCTACAGTGTTAAATTTGTCATGCTCCTTAATTATCTTTTTTTTGTGTGTATGTGCGTGGTTGTATGGCCTTCTGAATGTTTTGTTTTTCTTAAAATACTATGCTAGCGGCACTGTGTCCCCCATCTATGTATGGGAGATTGGCAGATACGTGCAAACTGGCATTACTTAATTATTCTAATTAGCTAAACTCCAAATGTCCTTTTGCGATCAAGCACAAATTGCGAATGTAGATTGTAAACACACTGGAATGTAGGACAATATAATATATTGAGGCTGTATCATTATCATCGCTCACAGCAATATAAGTTTTGTTTCGTTTTGCTTTTTCGTTATACTTCTTTGAATTGGGACCGTCCCTAATTGTTTGTTTTTTCTTGTTCCAAACCGTTAAAAGAGTATGTGGTGGTGGTGGTGGGGGGGGGGGGATCAATTTTCCTGCTGTAAGACGAGTTTCTTATTTGTTCGAGTGTCTACGCGTTCCATGCATCTGTCTTAACTCACAGAGCGCTGAAGACTGACGATGTATGTGCGTCATTAATCACTCGAGGTTAGGATCATACTCCATTGACCGAACACCTGTCTACCCTGGTATAATGGTGGGGTCATTGTGCCCCTGTCATGATTCTTTTCCATCTGGTTTTCTCCCCAGCATCGTTCATTAAAGAAGAAGAAGAAGAAGAAAATCACCTGTGGCATTCAATGTTGTAAAGAGTGAGGGCGGGCAGGGGGCGGGCAGGTTATCGATAGATTTTGAAATATTTCGAGAGATGATGTATCACCCCGAATCACTGACGAGCACAGGAAAAAATTAACGTAAAAAGTATTGATTCATCGATTTTTCCGCAACGACTTCTACGTCGCAAAAAAAAGTAGTAAAAACGACCCTATATCACAGAAATGCTAGAGCAAAGTATAGAAAAACAAAGGCAACATAACTACTCTGGTGCAACATTACGGGTCTCGTAAAAATATAATTTACATCTTTATTTCTACTTTCCATCTAATATTAGTACTTTACTCGTTCAATCATGTGATTAAAAACGAACCGTTGTTCAATATTTAAAGAACGCGCTTAAATTAGATCATTAAGAGTAATAATTATCCAGGAAAGTGTGATACATTTCCAGAGAGAGACAGTCACGACATGACATCCTGATTTTTATGAAAATGTACAATATCCCCCATAGCAACATGCACATACACACAGACGCACACACACACACACACACACACACACACACTTTAATGCATATATATCTTTCATTGTTTTGGAATCATTCTACCAAGAAAATATTTCCTCTTGATCTTGACAGATAGAATCTTAATCAAATCTATTTATAGTCATAATAGCCGATTTATCATTCTTTAACCAAACTCTATCAGTAATCGAGAACGGCCTCCTACCATACGTCTAACGTTAAGACTTATACAAGTCTTATTTATGACGATTCCCTTTTCGTGAATGAATACGATTTTCAACCAGACAACATACAATGTCTTAACTTCTGTCTCTTTCAAAGGGAAGGTAAGACGTTTTACCTCATCATGAATTGTGACCTTGCTTCATAACCACCAAAAGCCGCCAAACACGAATTTTCAGTTGAAGTCATCCTAAAAGGGCATGCTCTAAAATGATGTATGACTCAATACATTAATGGACTTACCTAGCCTATGCAAATAATGGAAAGGCGGTACATACTCTGGAAAAGTGTTTACTGAGAAAAGAGACTTTGAGGTTTTTGGTCCACTCAAGTGCTTTATCTCAGAATGCTGAGCTCTGTATATGTGCAATGAATGGGACAAAAATAGTATGTAAAACTTGATAGCGACCACAATGAAGGGATTACATTGTATTCATTTGCGCACACTATCAGCACATCCTATCCATGTCTAACACTAAGTTTCAAAGCAGTAACTTCATCCTTTAAAAAGCTTTTAGAGTTAGAAGAGAAGAGTGTGTAAAGGGCTTGTAAAATTAGAAAAATTGCCTCTAAGGCATACCTAATGACATATACTCTCTCAAAAAAAAAAGTGTTCTCGAAAAAGTGCAGAAAGCGCAATTTCCCGTTCGTTTTATGATTCCAAACTTCAGAACTATGTAAAAGAAAAATTGCTCTTTCAGGAAATATGAAAACTTAAGATTGACTAGGTCGACCCATTTCACCTATTTTGTGTCATCACGTAAAATAGTAGAGTGCTACTTTTTGTTGTTTTTGTGAAGTACGGTCACAAAATTTCGCTTCTAACACATCCTTGTCACGACCACTTTGCCATGGCACAATTTCCTACAGGACGGCACAGTCATCATGATCATGTTTCACAGAATTAAGATGGCTGCACGTTTCATGAAGGCATGTAGCTATAGCATCTTTCTGTTGGTATGATTGAGATTGTGAGTGAAAGGATTTCAGTTAAAATTGGGAGAAAAGGGATGATGCGTGGAACGGACATGTCCAGGATCGAGAGCGTCCTCAAGGAATTAGCATTGCCCCTGACACCCCTTACTGGTATCTCATAGTGAAGATGACACACGCGAACTACAGATATGGAACAAGTCTCAACTAGGGCATGGTACTTTTTTTCAAAATCGTAGGAGTATGAAGTAAAGACAAGCGCATATCCAGTGGATACGCAACATAAACCAAAACCCAACAACTCCCTCGACGAATTTGGCCCATTTTTGAATGTTTCGCTCTCGAAATGCTACTGGCGGAGAAAAGAGAAATATCAGCCGCTCTCCGCTTTCTCAATCTTCACACTTAATCTATTTTCTCCCTCGCTGCGCTGTGTCGATATTCCTATCCAAAAAAGAAAAATAAATATGCCATATTACGAAATACATAATGGAAATGCATTGCCCCCCCCCCCCAAAAAAAAAGAAGAAGAAAAAAAAGGAAAAAGAGCCTTCAATCAGGCAGACCGGTGTTGAAGTGTGGATGGAAGCGATCCGTCGGGGAGACGCCTATGCGTGATGTGCATTGCTTAAGGGGCAGTTGTACCGGGACAGCGGGCGTGAGGAGAGCGAGGTGTGGCGTTGACGATATAAATTTGAACGGGTGTCGGACACTCGGGGTGTATTCTGCCACCTCCTAATGTTTTTATTTGGCAGCGGTTCGCTCCGGCAGGCAAAACACGCTAGACCGGAACATGGGAACCATATAAGCGTGACAGAAGATCATGGAAACGTGGTAATTGAGAGAAACAGAAAAGGAAAGGGGTGGGGGAGGGGAAAGGACTGCGGAAAAGGAAAAGGAGCATAGTGATATGATTAGTAACTAACTCATCTCGGGATATTATGGATAGATAAACAAGGTGCTATACATTGTAGAAATTAGATGTTTAGATGAAATTACAGATGAATGGATAGGCCCAGTGAAAGTCATGTTATGGTTGACACTATCAGGATCATCATCAGTGCAACCATTGTTACGTTTTTTTTTAACTGACAGCAAACATTACATGCTTCCAACACCCTCAATCACAGAGGAATGGATTACATTACCGATTACTCATCTTTGCTAAGAAAAATAATCAATGGTGTATACAACGTAGGTATTTCAATCAAAGATACCTACAATTTTGCTTGCAAGAAAAACGCACACACATATACACACTCACACACACACACACACACACATATATACATATATATATATATATATACATATATATGTATTACATTGTATTATATTATATCATATTATATTATATTATATTATATCATATTATATTATATTATATTAATATCGCTTCAGTATCACCAGAAGAATGAGACAAACAGTGCAAATAGTTCAGTGACTACATACCTTTCTCAATCTTGACAATCGGGATAATGAACCAAAGTAAACACCTAAGCAGCATAAGCTACATCTGTCATTGCACTTCCAAATTCCTGTGAACGCTAGCCATGCGATAAACCTCTGACGTATTCTACTCATCAAGTTTCACTGTATAGATTCAAACTGAAATATCGCTTTTGTTGGTCGCCAACAAGAACAAAATCACCCATGTAGGGCTTACCACCGATTTATCTACGATACGTTTGAACAGATGAAAGCACATCATGTGCGTTTGCAAGGTGTTTAGTGTTTTAAACAATAATGGCAGAAGATAATAAACTCAAGAGTCAACAGACAAATGGAGGGAATTGCAAAGGGGCTGCATGTTAGTTACAAAGGAACTGAATAGAAGAGATGCGTAATAACCTCATCCAGAGAGAGACAGAAGTATAGACAGGATACATTATTACATGCTCATCAGCTCATAATAACCCACTTAAAAAAGCTATTTTCTCATTTCCCATCTTTGCGAATGTCGTTAACATGATCAACGCCAAAGTGCATTTACTTTAAACCGGAAAAAAAAAATCACTCTTATTTCCGTCCATGCATAGACATTTTCTCAATTTAATGAAAAGGCGAATGACATTTCCCTTCTTAATTCTTGACTTTAGTCTGCTTCGCGTTTGTCTGTTATTTTTTCCTGCTTTTCTTAATCTCTCTTTTTCCCCTCACAAAGACAAATACACATACACAAACATGTATATAGGCCTAATAAACATATATATGAAATTCGTACATACATAGTAGAAAAATAATGACATTAGGCGTTTATGACATTTGACTTTTAATGGGTTCGTACACTCTAAAGTGTAACCTTAATATCTGTACAAATGGGTCATTTTGCATAACTGACTCTATTCATTTGAATATATTCATACAGACTGTTGCTGTCAACCAAAGTGTAGTGCTTATATATATATATACGTCATATATACATATAATTACACTAAACTCATTGTAATACGAGAAATCATTGTCGAATTCTGAGCCAAATTTTGTAGTCTATAGGGCAACTTCTGGTAGACAAAGCAAGACAGCAACGATCATGCTCGTACGACATACACGGCGTTTAAGCCGGAGCGCCTTGAAGTGCAGAAAAAAAAAACTTACAGCTAGTTCTTACCAGATCAGAACTGGCTCCACTGACCCTCAGCTAAATTTCTGCCTCTACTGCTCCCCTCGTGCTGAAGGCGCTTCCCCCTCCAGGTTACGTCTTATTCGTCAGTGTTTCACAATTTCTCGAGCCGACAGAGAAAGAGAGACAGACAGAAAAGGGGATGTATACCACCAACACTTGCCAAACCTCTCCAAATCGTGGCGAATTTGTATTTCTTTCCGTCTCGTGTTATCCGCTCCGCTAAAAAGACCTCCACTCAGTCGTGTCAGAAGTCTTAAGCAATTACCCGAAAATGACTGTATTCGCTTCCCTGCCTAGATGACGCCCTCAAAAAGTGAGGGGCGTGCACCAATCAGGACGGCGCGATATGGCGCGTAACATCATAGCATGTATCGCCTGGCCAATCACAGTTTACGGAAGACGCTCGATCTACGCTCATTCATTCTATCCGCGCGGGGAGTACAAGATGCTGGTCTCGCTCGGTCGTTTACTACGTCAGCAGTCGTCGAGCTTGCCCGTTTACATTCGTATCAAATCTAATTTCCCCCTATTATATTGCAATGCAACGTTCCCTTCATGTTCTTTTGTTCACTTAAACCGCTAGCCTTGATGATCATCTCAATTTGATATCAACCATTTCGACCGGGAAATCGTATTAATGTAAGACTGTCAAGTTCAAACTCAAATACATCATATTGGCACTTTTCATTCCTTTTAAAAGGTTTTTTGTTGTATAAGCTCTCAAGGGGTTCAAGCATGTTGTCTCTGTGACAAGGACTCTGGTTGCATGGGTACGTATGGTAACGTATTATTAATACTCGGTGGCAAAAGAAAACTTTGGTTTGCCAAGAAATGTAAATACATGATACCTTACAGTGACACTCAATTGGCGGTACTTCACGATACTAGTACTTGGGATTAATCCATTGGTACGCATACAAACCTTTAGTTTCCTGCCGTCCGAATGTCATATTCACACATGAGTTGAAATTCGAAATTAATAGAGTACATTATAATATGACAAATGTGCAGTTTTTACTGAAGCAACTGTGCTCAGTTGCATTAATTTCCTAAATGTTTGGCTTAAAGGGGAAGGCTAGTAACTGATCAGTGGGAATCAGTGGAAATGCTAGGAGATGATTGTTTCCAATCCTTATGGGATTCATTCAAGAGTTCATTGTATATCTATTGTTGTGTGAAAATGATTTGCTTCAGAACGGTCTCATATTCAAGTAATGTGCAGATTAATGCTCCGTCACTGACCAGGGACGCTAACCTGGAAGCATTAAGCTGCACATTACTTGAATATGAGACCATTCTGAAGCAAATCATTTTCACACAACAATAGATATACAATGAACTCTTGAATGAATCCCATAAGGATTGGAACAATCATCTCCCAGCATTTCCACTGATTCCCACTGATCAGTTACTAGCCTTCCCCTTTAATCTGCTTCTAAGGTATCAAATGTTAATTTGAAATTTTGTCAACAGTTGTTTGTGTTTATGTTGTACTAGTAGATATAATAATATATACATACATATACCGGGTGTCTCAAAAAAGCGGAACGGTGGATTTTCAGTACCTTGCGTTCTAAAAGTGATGTATTCTTTGACATCATTAGAAAGAACATCTTCCCCAAAAGACACGGATACCAAAATCATTGAATTTGGTTCAGTACTTTTTATTCTACGCCAATTTCTGTAAATGCAGTCATTTTCAAATTTCGCTAGATTTTTTGCGACGTATGAGATAATAATTTTGGTGCGACACGTGTTCCATAAGGTGAATTGTGAAAGTTCGTTGATCCATGTCAACAAAAGATACAGCTGTCACATTGGGCGCACACACAAACACACACACACACACACACACACACACAAATGACTGCATTTTTAGAAATTGGCGTAGAATAAAAAGTACTGCACCAAATTTCATTTTGGTATCATTGTTTTTTTGCGGAAGATGTTCTTTCTAATGATGTCAAAAATATATCATTTTTAGAACACAAGGTACTGAAAATCCACCGTTCCGCTTTTTTTGGGACACCGGGTATACATACATACAAACATACACATATTTACAGGTCAATCTGAAAATCAACTCCCCCCCCCCCCCCCGCCAACTATCTCATCTTTAGCTTTTGATACAAGTGTCAAATGCATTGCTGCATTATTGTGTAAGTTTCTTCCCCTTCAACTCCAGATCAACAAGTTCATATCTTCATCTGATAGCCCGTCATCGTGACGTACGCACGTCGATTGCTATACGTGTGAATGCTTGCGTTTCATCTTAAGTAGCCTTAGCAAAAATATTTCAGGCATTAAAGGTATTAGCCCACATTTGTAAACCTGCAGCAATTGGTCTCATAGTTAGCATGGAGTTTGGGTATGATTGCAGTAACACCTGTGCAAAATTTCGTTCCAATTAGTCCATTACTTTCATAAAAATAAATGAAAATGCACCGTATGCATGCGTATAAAAACGCTCGCTAGCTCCGGTCCACGCACGTACTACATGCATGCGATACATGTGTAAGTTAATGTACGTAGCTAGCCCGCGCTCGTAATTCGATTTTGGGTCGGGTTGACCCGGTTTGAAAATTGGTTTTAAAACGATGATTTTCTCTCTTTTATCGAATGGTATAGACAAAGAGCAACAGGTGAGGTATGTTACTGTTATAACTTGTACTTGAAGTCATATTGGACCTGTTTTATGCAGTTTTGATTTTCGTGGGTTTGCAAATGTGGGCTAGTACCTTTAAATCAAATCATTAGCCCATTCGTAAACTTTCAGGAATTAATTTCACTCAGGATGAGCGCTTTCTACCCTACATAATTACCCTCTACTCGACACTACTAAGTGTTACATTGTGGAAGGTTACTCGCTCTACTTCATTTGGTGAGTGGTATAGAATCTCGGATGACGGTAAGAATTGTAGAGAAAATATTCATAAACTCTCTACAGAGAGGGAGATATATGATATGTATTATATATATATATATATATATATATATATATATATATATACACTATATATACATACAAGTACGTATTTTACTTCAAATGCAATGTTACTACTTAACGTCAAGTCATCTTAAATTTTCAAGTGCGACTTAAAAATAAATCTACTGATATGTCTATTGACGTTTTCCGAAAGGGTAATACTGTCAAATTCTGAAGCGAGTGAAACCAAATACAAATGTCGTCTTTTGAACACTTTTTGTAGCTCTATTGAGTTTTCGTCTTGTCCAACCTGGTTTTCTGCTCAAGAAGGTATGTGAAGAATGCGCATTAAACTACAAAAAAATCATGAACTTAAAGGGATGTTGCAGTTTTGGTTGGTGGATGGGGTTTGAGGTTTCCAGCGTCTTTTGATGAAGATTTATTCTTCAGATATGAGAAACCTCTTGTGAAATATGAAAGAGTATATAAGTTTGGCAGTGACATTCGGCCCCACCTCCGATATCCAAATGATTTCATTGCATTACTTCTTGATATATTCACCTCCTCTCCATTTACCCCTCTTTCCTTCCCATTTTTTCTTCACGTCATGACATATAAGCCGAAAGGCGATAAATCTAGGCCAATTTTCCAGGATGTTACTGATGACACCGAAATAACTGGAGGTATCAGAATCTGCAAAGTTTAGAGGAGCATTCCTCTCGATAGCTTCCATAACTCATCATAATGCCCGGATGTAAAAAAAAAAAAAACAGAAAGGAGATTGTTTATTGATAACAAGGACGGCACCCATCCCATAAATCACGTTCCTTACACACCGCTTTCGTTTTATGGACTCACGAATGCTTGTTTGTGCCGTGTGTCAGTATGTATGTCTGTATATATTTTCTTTTTGTCTTGTATACACTTCGTTTTAGTACCCCCACCAATACTGCGGAAGAGTTGGCAGGTATCACTTCCCATATATTTTTTCTTCCAAATAATCTATCATGCAACAAACAATGTTGACACGAAATTCCAAGAACACAGTTTTATTGTCACAGAGAAATTGTCTGTCTGTGCGTAAGTTTTTCAACTAAGCGCGAATGAACTATCGACCCCGGCGTATACGTACGTCAGCAGGTAAAATTTGAACGTTTGTTTGTTTTTCTGTTTTTTTCTGTAAAAACGTTACTACTTATTGGAAACTCACGGTTTTCTGATTAAGGTGCCTTCCAAATCAATATGTATTCACCTATATCTAGCCACATCAAACAGACATTTCCAAATTTTCCCAAAATTGTCCACCTTTCCCAAAATGTATGCTAATCATTATTGTCAATTTCCGATTTCAGGCTGATTAAGTCGGATATCAAACTTCTCCTCGTCTGTTTTTCATTGATGACCCTCGAAAACGTCTGATAGCGCCGTGCAATCTTTATTGAGTGCATCGTATACTCGGCGAAACTGACTCGGCTTGCTGGAAGTTGAAAAAAAAAAATAAAATGGAGGGGGAAGGGGGAGGGGGATGTCCGAGGCAGAGGAGGGGGACGAATATCAGCAGAGAGGAGAAGCAAACGCCCACTCGTTTACCTCAAATTACGCTCTCTCCCTGGGGCTAATAGAATGAAGGCGATGGGCAATAAGCACTTGTTATCACGATGGGGCGGTCTCTCTCTTCCTATCAGCGCTAAGAAGACCGCCATCACGAAAACGAGGGAACCACTTCGGCTCAGTCCACGACTGGTTAAAATCCGACGTTACATAATGGTCGAGAAATAAATTGAAAAAAAAAAGAGGATAAATGATTTCCAAAGGTGCTTCTCATGACACTTACCTGCCATCTTAAGAAACAGTCATAACATGAAATATGTATGAATTTAGTTGCAAGGTCTCACTGTCAAGATATTCCTCTTTATGTATATATTTGTGGAGGGTATAGCAAAGTGTTAATCCCAGCGCATTTCCCTTTGCGAACCGCTAATTTCTTTATAGAAGCCGAAATGAACATTGATGTCCTTCATGGTTTGAGCTCAATCTTAATGGTAATATAGGATTGATGATTACGTCATAGATATTGTGTACTATTGTATTGTTTTCTAAAATCTCTTTCTCTCTCAGCTTTGATATACCGTTATGTGTATAAATTATAATGTAGTAAGAGGCAGAAAGGTTTTATAAGCAGATATGAAAGATATCATATCATTCTTTGATTTCCAATTCCGTGCTGCACTGAAGATAAGCGCACAATATGCCTTCATTGTCGGTGTGAACACGTCCCGTAGCTCGGGCTATCCATGTACCGCGCTTCGTTACGAACCGGAAATGATGGCAGGAGAACGTGGAGAGATGAGAGGCTGGCCCGACGATGAGGGCGGAATGAAGAGCAATCCGATTAGTCTATGGGATGCAGACCTTGTACTATTAAAATCATCTGATGAGTGTCAGGGATCTCCGGAGGTTCATTACTGACCATCGTCTCTAAACTAGCCTCATATCACCATTACTTCTCTGTACACTTGAGAGGTATTCACACTGACACACCCACACACACGCCCACACTATACACATCCACGCAATACACCCACATACCGAAGTCTGGTTTTCAAAGGGAGTCACCCACAACCGGGATATAGCTAAGTATGTTTATATCATTACCTGTCTGGACTCATAAAAATAATGTTAGATATTGTCCATCAGGCAATGATATCAGAAGGAAAGTGAACCCACAATTACGAATATAATACTTCACCAGTAAAGTGGATATAGTATAAAAGTAAAGTGAATATATCTTAGTATAAATGTAAAGTTAATATATCTTAGTATAAAAGTAAAGTGAATATATCTTAGTATAAATGTATAGTGAATATATCTTAGTATAAAAATGAAATGGTTCCAACGATAGGCAAAAAAAAAAAAATCATGTGACTTGTAGACTGTTGAATCACATCTCGAAACGCGCTATCATTCTAAATTTTATCTTTTGAACGGCAGAGAGTTGTAACATGAATCAAAGCCTTCAGCCTGGACACGCGACCCTCAGTCTTTGCCTTTCAATTGCACATATCGAGTGAAGGTGACTTCTGACAGTAAAAATTTCTCTCAAGGTGGCTATACCTTTTTTGTGTAGTCTGGCACAATGGAGAATGGCCTATATCTGCATAGCGGGTTCAACGGACAAATCGTAGTATAAGCGTTTAAAAATAGTTGGAAAATATCACTCAGTGAATACGTGTCACTTGAGAAGGGTTTAATGTTTTTGAATAACGTTTGTGAGAAAAGCTCTGCTAAATTACATCATCCATTATCAATGACACATACATGACCTTGCTTATTTTTGATTACTCGGTATCTATATCTACTTAATCTATTTTATATCATGTGATACCAACGAGCCGGATTCTTTTGTTTGATGCTTACTATCTTTTTGCGTCATTTTGTACTATGAACTGCAACATTATATTATATAGACAATAATTAATGATGGTGGATAAGGTCATAGATTTGTTTTTGTTTTCAAAGAGAATTTTTGGAAACATTAGTGTATGGTAACATGTTGCTGTGTTCTGTGATATGCAGTCAGAGCAGAATCTGCACAATGTTTCACTTACAGCTGTTCCAGAAACAGTTGAAATTGGCAATGTCGTATAATGAGTCAGCGCTGCAGTATTATGTCTCACACACGCATGACGAATTTTCCTATTCTAATCGATGAGAGACTTATACATTATGTGGCAAAATAGCACAAAGGTTTGTCCTCTTGAGTCGGTGGAAAGGAGACCCTCCCACTATACACAGTGTCAAGTTTCTTGCTTATACTGTAAATTGGAGTGCCTTTCGTTGATCATGGTAGTTTGGCCTGGTGATGTTGTAACAAACAAACAGAATTGCTACGCTGAAACTATTTATACTCAAAAGATTGGCTGGATTGTGTTAGGAATAGAGTCCTGTGGGCCTACTTGTACAAGTTGCATATATTAGCACAGATAAACTGGACGTCTATTTTGCGACGCATATTGCAAAGAGACAAAAATTACTGTGATTGCTGATATGGATCAGTCCATTATATAAACCTGATTTATAAGGCTCCATAAGTACTGTGCAAAGCGGAACTTTTCCTCACATCATACCAAGTAACTTTCCTACAAAACAAGGTCCACAAGTACAGGTTCTCCTAATCAGTAATCCCTAACATTAATTCGAACTCGGGAAGAGTTTTTTTCTTTCTTTTTTATGCATCTCAGCCACAGAATGGAAAAAGTTTACCATATCAATTCAAAAAGACCCAACCAAACTTAACATTTACACTCAAATTCTGGAGAGCAAAACATTCTGCTACGTCCAGAACTAACATGAATACAAGTAACTGAGCAAAGGCATGTGCGGGTATAATGCACTGTTGAACTGGTGAGCATCTCTGTTGAATCTGTATTGTGTAATTTCAGTCGTAGGCCTATAAGCTATGCAGTGAGTGTATGTGTGTGTGGTGTGTGTGTGTGTGTGCGCGCGCGTGTGTGTTAAAATATAAAATTTACAAACATAAACCATTTCAAATTATTGTATAGAAATAACACAAGCAGGACAAATGAATTTGAAAAAAAAAAGATAAGAGACAAAGAGAATAAAGGTATCAGAACAGAAATACGCCTGAGCTGATAATAATTATCAAGGCGAGAGGGGAAGTCGTAAACCTGAAGATAAGCGTTAGTTCACACCAAAAATGATTTTTTTATGTTTCAGAACTATTTATGTCTTTGTTGTATTATCTCATGATACAGGGTCCCCCAAAAAAGAGTATGCAACCACTGACGCCTGACGGAGTTACCCTGATTAGATAAGACAAATAGATAACGACAAGAAATATTCCTTCTAGCAGGCTGCTCATGACATGTTTGTGAATACATGTATAATCGTTTGTTTTGCTGTCAGAGATGGGCACACCTTTAAACAACACTTCACCTTGTAGATACAAACAGGGGTACATAAAGCTGTCAAAATGTATGATTGCAAGGCTAAGAAACAAAACAAAACAAGATATCCTCATCAGGGTTATTACGTGACGTTTTCTACATAATTACATTGCGATGAAAGAGGAAGCGAGAAGCAAGATTTCACATAATGTACTGTAGACCCTTCATTATGTCATGGTTGTTATTATAACTCGCAGCCAGAGGCTGAATTGGTCAATGTTTTGCAATGATATGAATATTGACTTCTGATTTCATACAACTATAGCGTCAAGTTCTAGGTGAAAAGAATACATATTGTAAAGTAAAAAGATGAGAAACAAAGAGGTAAAATAAATGAGTTTTTTTTTCTGTCTTACAGAAGCTTTAAAGGATTTACGTATAAATGCAAATGCAAGTTGCAAATTCTCCATCTTCTTCGGTTCTTTATGTATATCATTATTTGATTCGAAAAGGTCAAATTTTGCTCTTTTCAGAAGTGACAACGTCATGAGTCGAAACAGAGATCGCGACACGCCTCGTGGCTAATCGAAAATTACGAGCTCGATGAGGGCTTGAATCAGTGCGTGCTTTTTAGCTATTACGTTCCCCATAAACACTGCCTTTGAATAAACTTCTCCCTTGGTATTCCAACAGGACATAACAGTCATCAATCACGCATTTTGGTATGAATGGGACTACGGAATGGCTACTTTGTGCTTCCAATTAATGTTTGCCTGGTGTCGCGGCCGGTAGAGAAAGAGGCTTGACTTTACAGGCGCGTGGGTATCAGCTAAACAGGATGATTAAAAATCGGGCATCTCCAGCGAATCTATTCCGCCTTTATCTGACCACTCCTTCATAAACAACCCGGGGAAACCTTCATCATAAATTGCAAAAAACCCTGTCAACATAAACAACCTCTATTTTTCTTTATCCATCAAGAACATCGCAAAAGGAACATCCAATTTTTGATAAGCAATTTGTCAGATCAATATCTTGAATGTTCATCCTGTCCCGCAAGCTCAAGTTACACTTTTTTTCCCGGGAAGACTAACCAACACAAGCAGAGGAGTCGATGACACAGAACGGGGCGGGAAGGCGGTAAATGGAGGTAATAAAATGAAACAAAATGAAACGATCCGATCAAATGTGACCGTAAAAACCTCCTCGAAAATGGTATAATCATTGAGTGTTAATGAATATCCAAGTAGATTATGTGAAAGCAAAATTATAGCGACGGGTGTGTTCACACCACCTCTTCTTGCCCTAGGTCAAGTTTGACATCGCAATCGCATGTGTACCTGTGATAATCACAAGGGGCAAATGGTGATATACCACTCTGTTGTAATGTTACAGTGAATCTTTTCCCAGGGTCGTCTGCATTGTTCTATAAAAAGAGTTGGTATTTCTACAAGAAAGTAATTTGAAGATGAATGCGCCGAGAGAACAGAGACGTCTTTAGATACCGATTGTCTTCTTTCCTTCGTTTGTTTCACCAAGCACTCTGAGCAGTCTACATTATGGCCTGAGGAGTAACGAAAGAAAACGAAAAAAAAAATCTCTCAAAGCTCTATATATCCAGAAAAAGACGCCACAACATACGAATCAAAAACATCTATATTCTAAAGCATTTTTTCTTTATATAATTATGATTTACTTTACATGGCTGCTAAGGAATCAATGAACGCCTGAAAGCAAGCAAAAAAGAGAACTGACGGTTTGAAATTTCCTCTGAAAAAACTTACCAGGGGGTTCAACCGCCGCGGCCAGGGGACTCGAACGACCTATAGACAGTCTGTTGTTTCGTCCCCTGAGTCACAAACAGTTCCAATGCAAGGTAAATGCAAAGATTATTCTTGTGTTGTTTTTCTAACCTTATTCAGAAAAATACTAATGAAATCCTGGCTACGTCGCATGATAAAGATGAAAGTTGAGGGTCTTATGCATTTTCGGACAATTTTCACTGAACATAGCATATCAACATTGTGTCAATTTCGAATGTGAATTTTGGCATCCGTTTGTGTATTCCCATTAGTGTACGTAGCCACGGGTGGTCACTTTTTATTTGAGTCACTTGGAAAGTTCTGATCACGTTGCCCTTGTAAGTATCTGGTATTACATTTCACATATGATTTGAATGTTCTATTGTTCGAAAGAGCGAAAGAAAACGACTAAAGGCTGTCAAAGGAGCGATGTTTACCGTGTTACTTATCGCCAGCAGTACTTTGTTTGAATCTTAATCACATGCGATGCACCATCCGATAATTGGCGAGCAGATGCTAACATAAGCTAGTTCAATAACCTTATGGAGACTGCTTTAAATCTAACACACGTAAACGGGAACTCAAGATGAGTGACACTATCATAGCTTCAATCATTATCCCTCAAAAAGCTAATCGACTGGCTCCCCTCAAACACAGCTACTGCGGTGTGTATTCTGTTTTTTTTTTTTTTCTTGCCTCTATCTTATTCAACTGCCTATGACTAGAAGAAGCTGACTGTCTAAATGACTGGATTTTCCTTGAACGGTATTAACTCACTTGTAGCATCTTGAAATGAAAGCCCCTTCCGGGAGCAGTGCCACCGGAGCTCATGAAAAGCGCGCGCATGTCGGAGGAAGCTCAAATCTCGCGCGATCTCGGCGGGGGAAAATTACGCATCTTGTGATCGATAGCAGGTGGCGTTCGAAGCGATCGCGTCTCAACACAAGCCGCGGCGCCCTTCAATGACCCCTCAGCACGCCATCCTATCTTGCCCCTCTCCACGTCGGCCCGTCCTTTCGTTATTTGCATCTCCACTCGGCAGGAGATATGGCCATCATTTCAAGGCTTATACATAAATAAGTGCAAACTCATCTCGTTTGGGTTTAGATTGAACTTCGAACAACAACGTCCCGCTCCCAAAGCGATCAATTGTCGGCGATTAGGGAGGGAGGATGACTTGAGAAGCCATTTCATTTTCCCCTGCAAACTTTAGTCATACTCTTTATATGCGCATCAGCAGCATTGCAGTTTTATACCTTTTAGTGCTTCAGACTGATCCAAAGTGAAGTCCAGACCTTGAAACATTGCCCCTCGCTTTATAGGCAACGTCATTGCCTCTGACGAAGAAAGGGGTATTGTTCAACCTTGATTGATAACATATTTGGTCTGATTTTAATGAAAATAGTATTAGTTCCTTTGTTTGATTCTACTCTATACGTATTTAAAGTGAACTTGCACACGGAATAGGGCTTTTAGTTAAATGAAGTGACGGACGATTTCTAGACGCTTTGATCATCAGCTCCAAAACATGCTCCAAGACAGAAGAATTATGGTGACTGACAGGACAATCGTTTCTCAAACTCTCTCCCTTCCCCCCCCCCCCCTCTCTCTCTCTTTCTCTCTGTGTAATATCTACCTATCCCTCTCTTCTCCCCCTTTATCTCTTTCTCTCTCCATGGCTCCACGTTCTTGCGACTCTCCAGTTACAGTTACCTCGCATAAATATTTGGGATCTCATACTCCACACCCTTTATCTTATACATTGTCACCGTGCATTGATGTTCACATGTTTCATTCAACAAAACACGCTCCGACGGATAGACAGAAAGACATGCAGGCATGCAGACACAATATACACATAAGATGCAACGTTATCTTCTGGATTAATATTTCATGGTGTCTCTTTACTAATAGTCATAGTTATATATTCATTTCTGTGTCTTTTTCTAGGTAATGTGAAAGTATACTATCTTCTCTAGATTTCATTATTAGAAAAACATGACAACGACACTTTCCACGTCCATGATATACTGTTTTATGTGCATCATTGGAGTAAATCCTTCAGGATGTAAACATACCAAAAGTTCCAGCAATTCGCAAGCTCACTATTCGCGTGGAAAGGAGGTTTATTGCAAAGCTTGTCAATGCCTAATCATACTGACTCACAGACATGAACGTTTGTTATTTCAGCAAGTCAAAGCGGCAGTTGCCAGTGGTTACCGTTGCTGTGAGAAACGGCTGGACGCGCCTTGACGGTACAAGCAAATTATTTCACCCCTCATCCTATATGCAGCTGAATAACCCTCTGTCGGAGCTTAATATGGGTATAGCTCAGATCTTTCCCCTGCCATGGTAATCACGATTTTGTAGTACATATTATGTATCTATTATATGCGTACAAGCTTGTATAGGGCCTAATCATGCGGTATAGGTAATCTTGTATCAACACTTATGTTGACAGCCTTCCACTTGGGGGGAAAAAGCACGAGGATATCACACTAATCCCCATTTTTTGACCTCAAAGAGATTCCGCGCGTTTTGATTGCACTTACACAAATACATTAGCACGAACGCGCTCACACACACAAACACACACACAAACACTCACAAACACACACACATACACACACACATACATAGGCCATCAAAAAAATTCGTACAGATTTAGGTCATATCTTGAAAGCAGAAGTCATCAGGCGTAAAATCATCAATGCTAATGAAGAAAATTATGGGCCTATATTAATATATTAAGCATCAACTGAGAAGTCAAGATGGAAGAAAACAAATCACCGCCGTTTTCTAAATCGCTGATCAAATAAGGTAATCCACTACGAAAGTGAAATCCAATTTTCAAACGTTTTTATCTGGTAGGAACCTATCAAGTGTATATGATTATGCAGAATAATTGCTGTTGTCACGATTTCCTACAGAATTGGAAACCGCAAAGCAATTTACAGGTCATGCAACGACTATAATTATTCTTAAAATCAGGATATACACGGATCCATCATTCTTGTTTTATTGCACAAAATGTCGACGATGACAAACTCCCGGACAAACTTACCGTGGGCCCAGGCCATAAAACTCGAGCCGAGGCCTGAATCAGTCGCATCGATCCATCACACCTGGACTTGAATCACCTCTGGAATATCGTCATCAGTTTAAAGATATGCCCCTTTGATGGGCAAAAACTACTTCTAGGCAAAGAGACAATGGCAGGACTCTCTTAGGAATTAGTTTTAATCTTTCTTCGGTCAAAATGTCGCTGACCGTTTCGTCATCTTTATGAAAAAGGCTAAAAGCTTATTATTTATTTATTTATTTTTTTGTTGGTTAAGCATGGTAAGAAGATGGCTTTTGAAGCCAATCTGAAATAGCATCAAGTCGAGTGACGTGCAGCAGGATGAAACGAGACAGGCGTTTCACTGAATATTTCGAGGCAAATCATTGACGTTGTGATGTCCTGGTTCGACTTCATAGCTTGGTTTCTGTTTTAGC
The DNA here is from genome assembly GCF_040938485.1 of Diadema antillarum. Taxonomy (NCBI): domain Eukaryota; kingdom Metazoa; phylum Echinodermata; class Echinoidea; order Diadematoida; family Diadematidae; genus Diadema; species Diadema antillarum. The sequence continues at coordinate 102,965 of NW_027271187.1, forward strand.
ATTCAATTTTAGTATTCAATATCACACGGGACAATTTCACATTACTTCTTCTATTTCGTTTATATCATTAAACTATCGACGAACAAAGTAGGAAGATAAAAGCGTCAGAATGTATTTTGCCTTGGAAACAGAATCAATCACGATATTCCGCTGAATAGAAACAGAAATTGAAATTGAAATTGAAAATTGAAATTGAAATATTGTAAAATATCAACATTGGGCATACAATAAAAGTTGTGCTTCATTGACATTATCTTGTTGCAAGTACAGGCTTGACTCACAACCCGATGTGATATCAGTTACCTATAAACTTCTAGGAGCGACAATAAAGTGCACTCTCGTTACAACGCACAGAGATATGACGAAATTTCGTTACAACGTTGTGAAAATTCAGGTCCCGAAATTATCATCATTAAAGCCTGTAGTACAAAATTTGCTTACAACGAAAACAATTATTGCGAAATTTAAATTTTGTTATAAAGAACTTATTTCAGAACACCGGTGGCAACGAAAAACAAAAGAAATGTGCTCTGCATGGACAACCACTTCACATTTCGATGTTTAAATTGAATTAATTGCGTTATAACATGTTAATCTCAAATAAAGGTTCGTTATTCCGAAGGTTCTTATTACGAAACACATACATTCGGTTTCTACGTAGATGTTCGTTAATTCGAAAATGAAATAGGGTTTGCTGTTACGAACATTTGTGGCGTTATTCCGAAGATTCGTTATTCCTAAGGTGCGTCAATCCAAAAATAAAATAAAATGCGTTATTATGAAGGGTCGTTAATCTTTACTGATATGACCTTCTTTATTCCAAAGATTCTATAATCGGAACATGAAAAAGGGTCATTAATCCAAAGTGAACAAAATAAAGTGAGCGCAGTAACAAATCTTCGGAATTACAAACCATATAACGTATTCATATAGACGAACCTTCGGATCAACGAACCTCATTTTTCTTTCGGAATTACTAAGGAATAACGAACCTTCGGAACAACGAATCTTAGGAATAACGAACCTTATTTCATTCTCGGATTAACCAGCCTTCTGAATAACGAATCCTTGGAATAGCGAACCTTCGTAATAAAAAAAACTTCGAAATAACGAACTGAAAACCGGAATCTTAAACCATCATGTTTTACACATGTGTTTCCACACTGAGCAAGAAATTACAAACAACTCAATGCTCGCTCACTCTCCCTCTCTCTCTTTTAAATGCAATGTAATGTAATGTATTTGATAAACAACATACAATACAAGCATGGTTTTTCATCTTGTACTGTATTTGTTCGGTTAAAACAAAATTTAGAAAGAAAAACGAAAGAAAGAATCCTTCGTTATAACTGGAGTGCGCTGTATCTATTGTGACTTTAAAGTTATGAATCAGCCACTCTTATTACTCTTTGATTTTAAATATGTCAGCGAATTTCATGTACTATTGAATTTCGATGTTTATTGTATGAAATTCAATTATGCATAGCACTTCTGCGAAAATGCCTACAATTCTATGATTGTTACTGTATCGCTTGGATGAAATAAATCTAGGTCGTATAGGTCGTATAAAACAGTGGCCGAGAAAAACCAATTAGAAGAAAGATGTACTGCAAAGTTACATATTGTGATCTCTTAATTAATTTCTTAAATGTTTGATGGGGGAAACAAGTCGGGCGCAGGTAGCTGACACATAAGTCTTCTTTATTCGTGGTTATCATATTGTGTTCCTTATACTCGGTTTGGTTTGGTTTTATTTCTGGATTTTTTTTTCTCTCCGAATATCGTAAGATAGGGATAGAAAAGTAGATTTTTGGATAATAGAAAACACAAATCAATGTATATCAACGTTCAACTCCTGAACAAGACTGCACCCGAATGACATTCAGGAAAATAATGACATTGCATATACCATCAAACAGGACCGGCGCTATATACGTTTTTAAAAGTGAGGGGCCCACTTTATGAGATCAGGGACGTCGATTCATTTCGAGCATGGAAAGGAAAATATATTTTGGATAACAGATTTGGGGTACCGAACTCCAGTTGTCATGCTCTAATAGTTTTATCAAACAACAACAACAACAACAAAAACCAGCATGGCAACTGTAATTAAACTCCATTCGTAGGGGAAAAATGAAAAAAAAAACAACACCCAAACTATCAAACAACCAAATTTATTGATGAATGAAATAATCCACAAATCACTATAATCAAATGGATATCTCCAGGATTTTCAGGAGTTAGATGTGGCGGTGTATCGACGTTTGAGTATGTCGTTTCTTGTGCTGGAACGTGTTTATATAAATAAAGAGCATTTTCTCAGCAAGAGTGCCCTACCTTGTTGAACAAACCGCAAGCGTTCTGAAATATCCGTGACATAACAAAATTTAGCGTTGAAAAAGAGATCGTAACGTTTATTATGATACTGATGTAACATGTAAAACACAATAAACAAACGCATCAGGGTATTAATACCAGTCGTTACGAAATAGTAAACGGTGACGTTGCCATAGAACTTGCCATCAGATGTGCATCAGTAATTGTAAGTAAAAATAAAAATCCACTTCACATTGTTAGATTGCGCCGAAGCAAGGTGGAAACCTGCACCAAAACGTTCGACATAAAACTCCGAGATCTCTTTTAAAATGACTTGGCAATATTCATAGGACAGGTTGAACAAAATCACGACCCGATTCAGGAAAAATACAAGACATCAAATGCCATGGCTTTCATTATAGTTGTGACGCCCATGTACACTACACGCACACTCACAAACACACACACACACACACACACACAGACACACACACATACCGACACAATAGTCGGCTTCATCAGAGAGAAACCCAAGAGGATTTCGTTTTTAACCGTCGTTGATACTTGATAGAGATTTGTTTCGAAATTCCAAATCCATGCAATATAGTTGGTAATGATAGCCACTGCCTATAGCCGGACAACCCGACCGACATTCTGATACTGCAGTGCCTTGAAGCAACGGCCGAGTGAATGTTTCAGGCTTTGTCTTGTAAAGAGACACGGTAGTCGTGACCACGCTGTGCAAACTTTGAATTGTATAATATCGCAGTTGACAAATAAACCTAATTAGCATTGGTGTAAAGACAACCATGGTCAATCTGAGACCACGTCGCAAACTTCCTCGGACATTCTACTTGGTGCCTAATACGCCGAAAGAAGGTTATCATTATTTTTTATGCACTGTAAAACGGTGTTCTCGCTCAACAGAATCTTGCTTACATGATCATTACCCGGCAATATTAATTGCGCCATGTCAAATTGCCATTTTTGCCTTTACTTGCCATCGGATTTAGCCGGACGACATCGTAATCCTTATCAACCTAATTGCACACGGAGAAATAATAATATCTTTTCCTTTCTTCCCCTAAGGGATAGGATGGTACTGCATTGGGGTCTCCCCACCCCTTTTGAATGAAGATAAAAAAGTGAGGTACCCTCTGTGGAGAGGCTTTTAGTACGGAAGAGAAGGATCATTTAATCAAACCCCATTTAATTTTGACACTGAGTTGATGGTAATCATACATTTGATGACAGAATTATCTGCGTTTATTTCTGTTTGTCGTTTGTTTATTCATTAAGATTATTTCAATCTTAAAAAGTTGCAGGTATACTATTCAAGTACATAATAATAACACGTGATATAGAGAAGACACGGACGACTGATAAAAATGAAGGGATTGCCCACCTTGGAGCCATTAAGACATTTGTCACTGTTTTTTTTTTTTTTCAGTAGGGTCCGATTGAGTGCTTGAATCAAATGACAAAAGTGACATTCTCTTGCAAGAAACCAAACAACCACAGTACGTCAGCTAACCTGAAGTTGGCAAAAGATATCGTCAAACATATCGCGGTCCCGAACAAACATTGAAGCAATCGAGTAACACACACAAACTGTGAGCCTGTCTATCTAATCAATCTCGCCGACACACTGACGCAAAACCTGTGATTTCCTGCTTGTTTTTTTTTTTTAACATAGAGTGTCCGACTTCCAATCAATACCTTCTCAGATTCCGATAAACGTCTTGCGATATACGACTGATTGTTGAGACCACGTACAAGTATCTCGCTTCCGGTTCGTCTCAAATGCTATCACTTGGAGTGCCACCAGTCACCGATTTCCGAGAAAGTCAACTAATAAGACGCAAGTTCGATAATGCGCTTGCGTCAATCAAAGCGTGTGACAACACCGGGAGTGAGATATACAGAAGACCACTTTTAAACATTAAAGGATTGTTTCACAAGACGAGTTTCATCCCTTTCATCAGTTCATCTGCCTTTCTTGTTCTGTTTCTGCTCAATAATCTGATGCTGAATTTTGAAAGCAGAAATGCGTCTCATCAAGTCAAGACGAAACAAAACAAAACAAAACAAAACAAAGCAAATTAAGAGAAAACAAAATCTATCCTCATAAAAAAGTAGGCCAGTTTTCGTTTGTTCATTGAAATCGATGCACACAGAAAACTCGACTTTAGAGCAAACTTTTAATCCTCAACGATAAGGATTGTCTTCGTCATCGCTATACCGTCAGTGGAACAGGTTGGAGCATGAGATCCAGCAATCCACAATAACGAATTAAAAGCCTTAAAACAAAACCCCACTTATTGTCATTACCGCATGAGGCTATCAGTATTGCTTTCCTGGGACAACGAAGCTGGGCAGAATTCTTACCGCAGGCGTTTTGGGATACATAAGCTCTAATGAGGGATACATCATAGGAAGGGAAGTAAGGACCTTTAGGCACCTTGTAGCACTCATAGAATTGCATGCATGCCTCTCTCCAATTCTACCCCCTTTTTTATTTTCCTCAGACACAAGAAGTGATATATGTTTTTGTCCAGACGTGACGTATCTTACTTTCTATTATCTCCCGATAACGTCCGGTCATGACGTGAGAGCGAACTCTTGAAATCTTAATGCAAATGACTTTCTATTTTCCAATAATTGGCTCATTTTATTAGACTCCCTCGAGTAGAAAAATAAAATATAATGATTATCATGCCTTCCATAGGAAGACTATCTTACTACAATGACTACGAAGAAAAATAGTACAAATGTATAATCTTTGTTCAGTGTTAGCAAATATGAAATCATAATATCATTTTCATTTATTTATTTGTTTGCTTTGTTTGGGAAGGATAGCTCTGTCAGTGGCTATAAACGCTTATTCTCAGAGGCTCTACACATACAGTACTCTGCAGCACAAAATACACACATTGTAGACACATAGAAAATAACAGAATATACAATTACGGTACACTTACGATATGGCCAGTTAGTTGAGTATTGCGGAAGTAGAAAAAAAGTTAGTACACTTACTCGCACATATACACTGTCACATAAAGCCAATGATATAGCGACGTCATCTGAACCACACAGTCCAAACTTACACACTTACACATGAGCACACAAGTGGCATCCGACAATTTGTCGCCTCCCCCTCTGGAATATACATGTAAGTTAAAACTGTCACGATGTAGTAATGTAAATGCATATGACGGGGCCCCATCAAAGTCAAGTCAGTCTCCTGCAATTTTTTATCTCTTTTAATTACGTAAGATTATAGCAAGTACACTAAGGTCTTGCAATGTCATTATTTTTCTTCTCTGTTTTCAGAAATCTTATTACGGACATCTCTGTTACGAAATTGGCAATTCCTGTATTGCTTCGTATCTAGGCCTAGTACTTCCCTTGCATAATTTGCATCAGTTTGTCACAAATATCCACCATGCATTTTGCTTGATTTTAGTCTATATACTTATCCCTTGTTATCAAAGCCAGCTGGCACATGCATAAGGGAATTTTACTTGTCGTGGAATTCTAAAGAAGAAGCCATCGAAATGCGACGTAGAAATCAAGAAAACAACAACGAATAGTAATTCACTTTTTTATGATAGAAGTCTTACCTATGGAGTACGTCATAAACAAACAACAACAAGAATATCCCTATCAATACTGCGGGGAATTTCAGATCCACACGGCGAATTCAAGTACAATATCATGGATACGGAGAAAGTCTCTTAATATGGACATTTACCGTAGTAAGTGAGAAAAGACCCGTTCATGTAGCTCGTGTTGGTATATACACATGCAGTATGCATTAGTACACATTTACTTGCAGTACGTAGACACACACATGCACACACGAACATTTAGCCTTGAAGTGACTATCATCTCAGTGAGTCATGTTATTATGTCATGTAATAAAATCACACACATATTATTGACCAACTCACACTCGCATGGATATACACACTGGCGTTTAACTGCACTGTATTGTTGTAGGCCTAAAGTAAACTCCAGTTCATCATCTTAATTTATCGGTGCACATTCAAATGTTATTATGTCAAATGTTATTAAGTCATATTATGGCCCGTGATTTTCTTTTTTGGCAATCTCCGGTCTCAAATAGTTACCAAATCGTGCCACGGCGTACCGTGGCACAGCGCGCCAGACAGTGGCACGGTCTGGCACGGTTCACGAGCGTTCTATATACCCCATCCAGGGGCGGATCCAGGAATTCTGTAAAGGGGGGGGGGGGGGGGGGGGACGTGACTAATATTTCTGGTGCCACTTCCGGGTTTCATTTCATTTTTTTTTCTTTTTATTTTCTTTGTTTTTAACGAAAATTAAAGGGGGGCGTGCGCCGGTTGCGCCCCCCTCTGGATCCGCCACTGCCATCTGAAGCGTGTCTTACGAGGTGCCCTTGTGGCACGCTTTGCTCATTCGTGTGAAATTTGATGGAAGTTTCTCAGCAAGGATGAAAAGGGGGAATTGTTGAGCTAACTACTTATTATGTATTAGAACCTTCCTGTAAGAGGTTCTTTTGTTAATTTCAGATGCGTGAATGATAGTTTGCACGCAGTTGGTGGAAGGCACTATAACATACCTGGACGTGTAAGGGAATTTGTGCTCGTCCATATTAGTCAACATTTCATGACTAATTATATCACTTCAAAGTTATGAGACAACTAGATTTTGTTTTCATGTAAACATACATGATGGATAATTGTATTGATTTCTTTAGTAACCTTGTCTCTTAATCCTGCAAATTTGCTGTCATGATTTAACTGCATATTAAACGTACTCAGTGTGGCAACGCAATCTCGTGACGAGGTATTGTGTTAAATCAGCTTTGTGGTATATTTATTTAATCAATTATTTTATACATTTATTTATTTTGTTTCAGTAGGGTAGCTCTCCCGATGGCTACAAACGCTGATATTTCAGAGACCCTACACATACATCACAAAATACATATAATGTAGACACATGAAACAAAAATAGGAAAAATAGCAGTTACTGTACACTTACAACATGACTACGTTTTAGGGTGTTGAGTATTGCGGATATAGAAAATATATAGGGCCTAAATAACTTCATTTATAACACTGCAATTCACTGAAAAGTGATTTATTGGGATCTAAAAAAAATGTTATAAGTGTCTAAAATTCAACACGTGATTATTGTATATATTGCATATTTCCTGATTCTCCTCATTTCACATCTTCACTTACCGTAACTATGAGAAGTGTTTGATTCAAGAGTGTAAAAACATCAACGTGTTGTTAGTACATTGGGATTTACTGAGTTGCAGATGATCTCTGGTCACATCAATATCTTTAACAAGGCATCTGCGGGTTAATCACGCTGTTGACATCCCTGATATGTTTTGGGCGAGCACAATCCCAATTAGGGGCAAATTTGCGGCAGCGTGTTAAGCTATCGGTGTCGGCGAATTGATCTCATGAACTTGCTATGTTTTTTTATTTGAAATACATCAATCTCCCTGAGCAATGACCATAATACCCCTGCTGCGCGCAAACACTTTCGCGATTTAAACCCCGTAACAGCACGAGCAACATAAAATTAGGTGGATAAAACTTTGTTTCCTTTTTGTTAGGTTGCTTTATTTATTCTTTTTGTGTGTCATTGTGTGTGTATTGGTTTGTTTTGCCTTTTGATTTCATCGTGCAGCAGAAGTTAGGATTTTTTTTGTTTTATCTTATTTAATTGATTGATGGTTTTCTGACTTCTCACAAAAAAAAAAAATGTGATAGGGCAGAATATTAAGAATGCCTTGATTCACTTTGACCACCCTGAAATGAATTCCTAATACCACATTATCAATCTGCATGTTTTCGTCCTCCGTTCTCCTATTTTTTTCCCTTTCTCTTCCCCGGAAAATCTTGCCTGTTTCAGAAAGCAAAGCTGACTCACTTTGAGAATGAGTTACCGTTGATAAATTCATCTGATGGAGACTACTAATACAACGTCAACTTCGAAATCATCTCTATTAAAAGGTAATCAATAAGGTGTGAGATTTCCACCTGTTCACGACGGAAGCTGCTTCGTTTCAAAAACCAAGAAGGAAACAACAAAGTAACCACCGGATGTAGCTTATCTGTCAAATGCTCAAATCTTTACACATCGTTCCGCACCGTGTGTTTGTTAATGTTGTTGTTGGTGGTGGTGTTGTTGTTGTTGCTGTTGTTGTTGACGGATATTCATTTAGTGTGGTTGCAGCTTTAACGATGTTATTGATGCTAACAGGATGTTACAATATCAACATCTTTTGATATCAATATTTCGAGCTTCGTGCACTCTTGTCAACCATGATTCCTTCAGCAAAAGAGTTCTTCTCCTTTTCTTTTTACATCAAACTCGGAAATTCTTTCAATTCAATTCAATCAAATCGTTAGCTACTCTATTTCCATCAATAAAAGGAAATAATTAATACAAAGTGACACATTTGTCATTTCAATTGTGGAACAATTTGAAGGGAAAAAATAGACAAATTGTTAACTGTAATACAAAATAAAATTGATGTAAAATAATACAGAATGATTATGTAACGAGAAAAGAATGCAAGGGCAATTGTAACAAAAATGAACAAAACAAATATAGCAAATAAAGCTTTGGAAAAGAGTGGTCCAGTGAAAAGCGAAGCTTATAGGACGTGACTCACTAAAAACACATCCGCAAAACAACAACATATAATAATACATGCAAAATTAATCAATGTACTGTTGTAGCGTTTGATGATGAATATACATGATACCAGTGATATAAAAGCATGTCAGTAGTTTAATGTATACATACGCTATCATACAACAACAACGTTACGGCACAGACACTATTCATTGGGTCGTTTTTGTGTATACTATAGGAAAACCACTCAAAGTTCTTGGTCCATGTATATTTTATTTCGAAGGATGTAGTAGCTATCAATATCAATTAATTTGAATTGATTCCGATTAGTTTTTATAGTAGTTTAATCTGCGTTAGCAAGAATAGTCAAATAGTAAGAAATTTGATTCATAATGTGGGACTCAATATAGCGGTGGCCCCGTGGCCCGGTGGCCCGGGGCCACTAAAAAGTGATGTCAGGCCACCAAATTTCCAAAAAGGCGTTCTTCTAGTGGCCCGATCAGGCACTTAAAGATTTAAAATGGATTGTAATGCTTCCGTTTGTTTCGTCGGACCACTACATTTCTTTTTCGGGCTACCAGAGGAAAAAAGGAAAATAGTTAGAAATTCATAAGGGGTTAACAAATACTAGCTCTATTTTCTTTATTTTTTTTGTTGGAAATCTAGAAAGAAAGACATCACTAAGACTTATCTGTCTACAATTTTACACAAGCTGCCTACAAATTCTGAACATTCCCCCTTTTGGACAGCGGGGAATTTGAAATCAAGCTACTTTTCAACACGGTATCTTTCCTCGGTCGAAATATACGATTTCAGAAAAAGAATGCCAAAGTCGATATCGTGCACTGACATTTTAAGCTTTTTATTCGACAAATTGGAAAGGAATTCCCCGAATCTAAAAGTTAGCATCATCCCTAACGCTGTGTAGCGACGACAGGAGAGGAATGCTTAGATTTCTTTCCCGATGTCATCTTAAACTCATCCTCCATCTTACTATACGAGTCCCATTTGCTTGAAGCTGATAATGACATTGATCTATGTTTAAGAAAACGCACGCGAAGTTGAATTCGTAACTGCTGACTGACAATTGCTGTTGATGCTTGGATAAATACGTATATAGATGTATAAATATATTTCTTTTTTCCCTCTGTCTCTCTCTGACTCCCTATCTTTTTCTTTTCTTCCCCTCAGGATTCCTTTTTTTTTTCCAGCAGCGAAATAGAAAACGCTAAATACAGACAGGAATTGATCTTCTAATTTGTGCGCTCTCCTTCCACGTTGTTGACGCAGAGTCCCGTTCTCATGTCGCTGACCTGTTGCTTGGTGGTGATTCGTCAGTTACTATGGTTATTGATGTCGCGATTACGACGCCATGTCGACAGCCTTTTAGAAGAGATCACACACATGCACCATCTGACATATGCATATCAATAGAACCAACATAAGTGCGGCTCAATAAGAAAGAAATGTCAATGAAGGAACATTGTAATTTTGAGAACAGAAAAAAAAATGAAAATCTAATTAAAATTAGAAAGCACACTAATTTGTCTATTCCCTAATTCAAACTCCAAGAATGCTAAAAATAGGAAGCTTTTGTGAAGAATGTTGAAGGGTTGTGCATTCTAAAAGAAAAAAGAACTTAAAAAACGAATAAACTCACAATTCTATGTGGATTCTACTGCAGTTAATTATTGTAATGTAACAGAAAATCCATAATGCATATACGTATACAAATGTATATTATAATATTTACATCATGTACATACATAGGGCCATTTAAACATACATAACATACACAAAACTGTACAATAATGTTAAAGGTGTATTGCTCATCATCATTTTCCTGTGTTATTTCATGATGCATTTTCTGTTTTGTACGTATGTATGCATTTATGACGTGTAAGCTAGCGAAGTCACAAGTCACATAAAATTCAAATATTTTGGGCATGTTTTGTGATTTCGTCCTTGTATTAATTATTCTAATCAAGCCAGCGCATCGGTGTAGGCCGGACGAACTCCTGTCCAAATAATCTCCATGCCTTGAGTGTATTTTGGACTTGTATTGTGAAACCTCTATGAAACCTTTGAAATAAAATCCCTGTACTGTCTCTTAACGGAATGATCAAGATTTATTCTTTCTATTTCCGTATGAAGCCACTTTCACACTTCAAGCGCATTTAGATAGCACTGTCCAAATAAACGGAAATGGGCGGAAGTGGTCCTCTAATCGGAGCTGATATCATGCATCTCATCGCAACTTCAAATCAATCCATGCATCGGGCAATTGTAATATTTCAAGTAGTCTTTGGTGTAGGCATGTGTGTGTGCGTGCGTGTTTGTGTGTGTGCGCGCGCGCGTGTGTGTGTTTGTGTGGGTATGTATGGATCAACGTAAGATGTGAATGATGTGCCGGGGGGAGAAAAGGACTAAATGACGATTTAACATCCATTAGACATCAAGTTCCATTCCCTCACCAGTGTAAAACGTTTTATAAGCACAAATTTGCAAACTAAAAAGAAACAATAGAACGGCAGGAGACGTGTTGACGCTTCATTTCACTCACGTATGGTGGAAGCGTCTTTGAGGGAAGAGTATTCCGTTTCCTGTTTCATATGAACTTGAATGATGCTAGTTTGCATTTATGAGACTAAAAACATCTATTAATTCAGACTCTTATCACGAGGAAGTGTAGTTTTGAGTGACAGTGGCGACGGAGAGGAATATAGAAAGAGTGAGATTTAGAAATGTGCACGGAAATTATCAGTAAATTATTCGGTATGGCTTTCTATTGCAGTATCAAAATGGTTGATACGTCGAAGTGATCACGATGTCGCATGCTCGGAAGTCGTCGTACACCTCGTCGCTGTTTTGTGACGCGGAATATTTATATGATTTTTTTTTTTGCCGCCTTCGTATGATCTTCTGTTTGGTTTGAAACGTGTGTCACTCCTTACCTTGAAAAATATAGATTATGTGATTATTTGCTCCTTCCAGAAAATGCGAAGGTTAAGTTAGAAACACACACAGACAGAGAAGTAATGCGACCTAGACGGAGCACTGGAGATCCCATTGGACCTTTGGTAGCTTAATTGTTGAAATCTTCCTGAATCACCTAAATAGTTATTCAAAACATCCGGGAGTCTTAATCGTCTCCTTGGAAGAAAGTCTGAGTCTATTTTTTTCCTTTTTATTTAGTGGATACGTCAGGGGCTTTGTCTCCAGTAACTAATGGGGCTGCAGAGCTCTGCACTCAACCTTCAGCTCCCATGGCAGATAAAGCTCCAATATTTCTTTAGATGGGTGGTGCTCATTATTCCGAAGGTTTGCTAATCCGAAACAGGAAATAAGTTTTTTTTTTTTTATTCCAAAGGTCTACATTCCGAGACACACAATATAAATAGATGTTGGTTCATCCGAACATTATATTAGTGGCGTTATTCCGAAGGTTTGTTCATCAGAAAACGAAATACGGTTCTTTAATCCAAAAATGAGAGAGGGAGAGAGAGAGAGAAAAAAAAAGCGTATACTAAAGAAACCTTCGGAATTACGGAATTGATGTTGCCCTTTAAACATCCGGATGACTGCATCCAGAATCCGTAGTTATTTGCTTTTTGACCAAATGATATTCTTTTGTATGTTTGTTTCTAGGCTCTCGTTATAGCAGCTGGGTTCATAAAAAAAAAAATGGGTGCACGTCAGGAGTTCGACACCCATGAATCATACAGCCCATGAGTCATACAGTACACGAGATATAAAACCCATGGATTGTACAGTCCATGATTTCGACACTCAGCGAATAAAGGCCGATTTAGTCCGACACCAGGCAAACAAGACCCACGAGTCCGACACTTAATAGCAAAAAGGTCCAAGAGACTGACACATTAAGCTCCGTGATGTAATGTCGAAATCATGATTTGCTTGAACTCGTGGGCCCTTTTTCTTAAGTATCGAACTCGTTGGCCTTATTTGCCTAGTGTCGAACTCATAGGCCATGTTATGCCTGGATGCCGGACTCGCGGGCATTATTTTTCTAGCGTCGAACTCATGGGTTTTATGACTTGTGGGTTGCATGACGCATGGACCTTTCTTCAATGTCGAACTCGTGGGCGGTATGACTCGTGGGTGTCTGTCTCATCGGTCTGATGACCCCAACAAAATTACCGCTGAGTCCTAGTATCTATACGTTCCTTGCTTGAGTCCGCTGATAGCCCTTACGCAACACACTCTATCCTTAATCCTCATTGACCATGGCCTATCCTGTGGTAACTCGCTCTTAGGTAAAATTTACAAATGTAAAAAACACAACAAAACAAAAACAAAACAAAAACAAAACAAAACAGACAAAACCAACAATAAAACTTGTAGCAGAGAATATTTGAGTAGTGTTTCGGCGTTAAGATTGAAGATTTAATAGCAAATGAAGATTGGCATATTGTTTGGGGGAAAGTGATGTTAATGAAGCCTTTGAATATCTAATCATTAGATTGACCCAATATCATGACATAGATGTATCACTTTTCCAAAACAAGCTGAATAAAAATGGAATTAGAAATCGAGGGATCTCTCCAGGAATTCTAGAATAAAAACGCAATACATTATTTTTATTGATTATGCTTTTAAATGAAATTTCTGACGAAAATTTCAATAGGTATAATCTTTAGATAATATCGACCATATCATCTATATAATCTATATATAAACTACGGTGTACGGGGCACAGTTTGATAATGGATTAGAATCTCTTCAATCGGCAACATTGCGTTTCTATTGATGACATGAAATCTGCAACTTCATTTTTAGATAGTGGGGTCCCGCGGGGTTCTGTTCTGGGACCGTGACTGTTTTTGATATACATTATATTATTACTAACCCTTCTTCTATTTCGCAATTTATTTTATTGATGATACCTAAATAATATTTTGCTATCAAACAAGAACTGCGGAGAATTTATCAGTTTAACGAATTTAAGATTCATGAATGTTTCACTAATGTTCAAATGAAATGAATTATTATCAACATAAGTAAAACTCATGTTATGCATTTCTAAACTTAAGTTTACCACAAAATAGATTTGTACTACCACTGATAATCTCTTTTTGGCAGATAAAAGCGAATATGTATAATTTTGATACCAATACAAGAGACAGGCATCTGTCTTGGGGCCAGGACGTAAACAATTTGTCTTCTTCAATACCTTACAGAGGAATGTGCATATTCTTTAAACTACACACATACACACGCACACATACACACACACACACACACACACACACACACACACACACACACACACACACGCATAAGCAACAATAAAAAATAACGTTAATTTCCAGTTCGTGCTACACGATACCGTAGCTTGGCGTTGGGTTAAATGTCACCTGTAGCGTAATGTCCCTTTGGAATTTGTGCACAATATACATTGGGGCAGTTGTCAGACTACAAAATCAATGTTGCAAACTAACAAAGGATTCGTTGTTGCGTTTTCTTCATCTGGAGAAGAAAAGCTCAGACGGTATCGGACCTTCCTCTCTGCGACCTTCAGTAATGGACGATTGTTCGGAAAAAGGCACAATGATACTTTTTTTTTTTTTTTTAGTTCCTGGCGGAAATGGACAGCCTATCGAATAGATCTCGACCAAATGTATGATAAGATGTATCCATTTCAATACTATTCAATGATGCCCTTGTCATAAATGCACAGATTGTAACGTCGCAATCATTCTTTTTCTTTCAGAGCAACTAGTTAACATACATACACTGCACATACATACACACATATATATTATATATATACATATATATATATATATATATATATATATACATATATATATATATATATATATATATATATATATCCTTATTTGCGAAAAACAATTCACATTTCTACCATTTTTGGTAATATTGGTTCTTCTTTCATTTCATTTGAATTTGGATTTGACAGAAGATTCTTCATTTTCCTCCATTAATTTAACTTTCATTGATCTTTTGACTTTAAAGTTATATGATAGAGATCATAGGTTTGTTTTTGCAACTTAATTCATGTTTCTTTTAGTGTGAAATTCGTCTTTTGTTCTTATTGTTATATGGAAGAGCACTTGCGCATGAATGACAACTTGTTCATTTTCGCAATTTTTACTTTTGTGCCTTGGAAGAGAAAAACAAAAGGGTTTACTCGAGCGTAAAATTTCCCTTTTTATTGACCTGCCCGATTGATAACTAATCAAATCACCTTTAATATGGTATACTATAATACATTAAATTTTTGCCAAATATTCTATGTGAAACATAAACTTGATAAAGTGTTTACTTTCTTTTTTCTGAGTGTGTATACACACACACACACACACACACACACACACACACATATATATATATATATGTACATCCGGGGTTTTTTTTACATGATATAAAGCGCTTTAGATATCATCCCTGGATCAGCACTGGAGTCAAAATATAAACAGACTACAAGGCAATAACCTGGAAACCCATTCCATGGACTTGGAGCAATAGACGACTGCACGTTGGTTTCGGAACGTCGCACAAGACACTCTGCAACGCTTATTTTTATGCTCCATTTTTTACCACTTTGTAGACCAATGGAAAAGTTTGAATGAGAGTCTGTCCTTGACAGGGAGCCGGTGGAACTGACGAATCAGAGGGGTGGACTGCCATGGGAACGTGAACAAACATGAAACACAAGTCAAGAGGCAGTAATTTGTACTCTCTGTAATCGACGAACATCAGCTTGAATGATTCCATCAATTATCGATCAAGTACAGTATTGCCACAGCTCAATCCTCAAATCACTATAAAACACGCACAACAGCATGGCAAAGCAGGCGTGTCGATGAACTTCTTAATCCTCTAGAGATTTCGAATGTACTAGTGGGCTGATCTATGCACCTGCAAAGCATGAGAGTTCAAGTTACTAGCAGCAGAAGAGGTTATACTCCAAAGTTACGAACACGATCGGTGGGCGAGATGATTAAGCTGCCGATGGCTAACTCGATGTTATACGGAGTAGTTGATGATGACGTTGTGAGATAAGAGAAAGAACTTCTGTTTTCCTGCCTTGCTGAGTTCTGGCCAATTCACAGTCAGTCATCCATCACGTCTGTACATTTCTAACGGCAGCATACCATCTGGAAAGTGCTCTAATGAAAGCTTAAGTACGACACTAGGATCTTCATGGATAGCCAGAGTTATACTCAAGATAGATCTAATCATCATCGGCATACGCGTGACATATTACATCATCATCTCCGTTGTTGTTGATTTATTACTAGAAAATTTGATTTCACACACACACACACACACACACACACACACACACACACACACACACACACACAAGGAAATTTTGTCTTTTTTTGTCTTTTTAAATTAGACATTATTTCGGTGACATATTTTATGTTATAATAAAACTGTTAAGCTATTCACAACAGCCTTGACTGTCTTGACTCTTTGATCTCACCTTCAGGTCCATCGTTGTGATGATGTTATGTAATCAGTCTGATGAATTATACTTCGTTATGTAACTTTACACTTAAGTGGCAAAAAAGTCAGAGTTCAAAAAGGAAGTGAGGACAGCATTTATAGTATAAAAGCCCACTCTTTTTTGACTTTCTACCTCTTTTGTTTCTTGCCATCACAAGGGTTTCAAAGGAGAGTATCAAAAATTTATGGATGGCTTAATGATCCGTTATGTAAACGTACCATAATTCATTATTAATCAACATCAACATATCACTACTCATAATAATTGAACAAAAAGTGAGAGAAGAAACCCTTTTTTTCGGTGGTTATGGTGGTGGTCAGTGGTGGATCCAGGCGGGGGTCCCCCCCCCCCCTTTATTTTTTGTAGTTGAAACAAAAGAAATAAAAAGAACAAATGGGGGGTGCGCCCCCTTAATTTTGTAATGGCGCCCCCTTTTTTTTACGGAATTCCTGGATCCGCCCCTGGTGGTGGTAGTCATGGTACACCATGTATTCCTGTTTGGATACGAGTGTGGTCCTGAAAGGTCCACATTCATATGCCCCCCCCCCCCCCCCACGTTACCACCGCAGACAATGTATGGGGCGAAATGCATGCTGGCGGTCATTGTGTCGATTTACTTCGAAATGCCGTCTGAAGAAGCCGTCTGCATCAAGTTTCACTTTACAGACAGAATTCTTAAAGCAAACTTTTATTTTTGTCTCGACACAAGAGTGGATATATGCTGCATGACTCAGTGAGGGTCATGCTAGAATTTCCGTAGTGACCTCCTTAATTCGTCAGGTAATATCCCTTTGTAGCGAGTTAAGAACGACGAGCCAGACAATTGACTCTGACAACACATGCAGTCGTAATATATGCATAATAGTAGTCATGAATGCTTGAAGTAATAGAAATAAGATCCCCCCCCAAAAAAAAAAAAAATACACCAAACGAAAACAAAACAAAATATTGTACAAAGAGACGCATAGACTTAACGCACGCATTTAAGTCATAGATGTTCTGCATATGAGGCACTGGCTATAACCTTGAGCCATATTCTTGAATTTCGAAGAATTAATACATGAGTGCGTAATAATATCAAAGGTGAATGTGAATGTGTGTATAAAGTTAGAGGCATCACTACTTAATGAATGACAGTCACTTCGCGGTCTACCCTTTGTAGCGATGATAAGGTGGCCTACAGACATTGAAGGTCATCTTATAAGCCTATGAGGCAATCAATGCTGAAAAGGCGGGTTTGTTTGGTTCCTTTGGTTTTGTTTCTAACTCATCATATTCATTCAATACCATAACAAACGCCAAAAATGTGTCTTACCTTTCCAGACTCCCAGTGAAACTCTCGGAAAAAAAATACAAGGATATATCTTAATATTCATATATGTCTAATATTCGTCAGACTCGTCACGCGCATCATGAAAATTTTCTCAAATTAATTGGCTTTCGTGAAGTAGGTACTTTATAAGTCAAACTTTCTACTTGACAGAGCAACAATGCGTGTAATTTAGCGCAGAGGGGGAGATGTTGGAACCATTGTCGATAACCTTGACTACTCATCCTCGATATCAAAGCATTTTTTTTATCCTGAACTGACACTCAGCAGCCCTTCAGATCATTGCAACGGAGCATTAACACAGGAAGGAGGTGTCGGTAGAGCGGGGAAAAAAATCCTGCAAAATAAAACAGATCAATTATTGGTTTGCATATTTGCCTTGGGAAGGATTTATCATTTTTACGCACTGCAGTGTATGCGTGTGTGTGTGCGTGTGTGTGTGTGTGTGTGTGTGTGTGTGTGTGTGTGTGTGTGTGTGTGTGTGTGTTGTGTGTGTATGTGTTGTGTGTGTGTATTCTTGACATATATGATGCAGGATAAAGGTGATATATTTTCTACATGTGTCAAGATTGTTTCAATCAGTTTTCACTCATAGATGTCGTCTCTAGGCAGGTCGAAAACACGATTTACGACTGGAAAAGACGGGCATGGGGATTATAATGCATACAGCGGGACCAGGGTTCAGCAAGAGAGATGAGAGAAGCGAATCGAATAGCGGGTAATCAGACTATCGATGATACATATAAAAATAAACCCAATACACATCGGAAAACAGACCGGACTTGCAGGAAAACATCGTGTCGGAGAACTAATATCTGGGGAAAATTGCGGATTTACCCTTGAAAGGGACTTGTTATCATCACTGTTATGGGCAAATAATTGTCTAAACACTTTCTCAAGGGCATGCCTAGTCAGTCGTTGTAACATAATGATGATTGTTGTGTGTGTTTGTATAGGAAGTGAGACGGTGGGTGCATTAAGCAAGGTACTTCTTCATTTCATGGCAGGGGGGAAACAACATTGGACCATAGACACGCAAACATAGAGGGGAAAAGTAAGGAAATGGACAAAGACTTACAATGTTGGCCAGTTCACGACTTCTTCCCAATGCAGTACGTTCGAGGACAAAGACTGGCGTAACTCCATACTAGTGTGCAAAACATATTCGGTTGCAATTACGGATTGCGGGGATACAATTAGACCGGCTAAAATCCCAGGAATTTGTCAGACCCTGACAAAAACTGTCCACCGCCGGCAAATTCCCAGATTAGTTCAACTCAAGTTCAACCTGGCGCTCCTACTTCAAGACTCCGTGTCCCTGGATTCACCATGGTTACTCTAGGGACGTCAAATTATTTCGCTAATGAACTTATAAGAACCCGCAGTGTAGGCTTGATAATATCCCTTTAATGTGGCTTTCACGCCGATCTGTATACACATTCGGAATCAGTTAGGTGCGAAGATAATTATTATATGTTATATAATAAATTATAAATATATATATATATATATATATATATATATATATATATATGTGTGTGTGTGTGTGTGTGTGTGTGTGTATTTATATATGTGTATAATATATATATATTGTATATATTTATTTTGCACTGTTTTCTTGGGGTGGAGGGGCGGCAGGTACGCAAAACAGGAGAGGAAAAAGAAACATAGGAAATGCGTATATAATAGATAAACATGTTTAGAGAAGAAATTGTGATAACGATTCATGTATTGACAATGATGGTGATAATCGGGACGTCATTTTACTGCATATACCCTGTGCAAAACAATGAATTCACTAAAACTCTTCTGGCTCGGACGCTTGATCCCTCATCATAAAAATGGGGATGCTCTTGTTGTTTTGTCCACGTATCTTGGAGCGGCCTCATTAGCATAAAATTAACAGCTACCTACCGACTGGGGTTGTTCTATAGTCCATCACACTGGTTCTTGCTCATTGTCACTATGCATCATTATCACAATTGTCATGTTAACTAACAAAGGACCACGAGAACTGTAATGATTTCACTGACTGCATGGGAGACGGGAGGTTAAGCCTCATGATTGAAATCTTATCCCTCCTTGCTTCCAGGGAATTAAACCTGCATGCCACTTCATGACGTCAGCATTTTTTTCCCCAAAAACTCCGAAGAATAAGCCTTACTTATACGGTTTTTATGCGATAAAAGAGCTTGGAATGCTCAGAGTCCACTCGCTTGGCTCGCTTGTGTGTTCATGTTTTCGTTAATTCTTCGGCAGTGGATGCCGGTACTATACACCTGCAATGTCTAAAAAGCTAACACATTACGCGGCAAGATCAAGAATGAGACAGCGGCTGACCACGTGATCGCATGACACAACGAGGAGATGAGTAGAAACGACATGTAAGATGGAGACGACAAACACGAATCCACTACGAGCCGGGACTACGAGTTGTATACCCGTGCTCTGCTCTTTTATATGAACAGTGCTTGAATTCACTCGTGGAACGTGTGTCTGACAAATTAACCGATTTGTTTTCAATCAGAGGTAAGTCGAGTAAATTGTCCCGGGTGTTGGCTGTGAAAACAAGATAGAGCATAGTATTTCTGGGTTATCACTACAGAACTCCAGTGTGAAGAAAATGAAAAGACTTCCCTACAGGCATCTTTTCCTCGTCAAAGTCTCGAGAAAAAAAAAAATCAGGTCGGGTCAGACGACCAGAAGAAACCGTGACTCTCCATTCTGTTGCAAAGAATTCCAATTTATTTTTGTACTTCTTTCATGCATGGTAAACCCTGTTTATAAGCAATGTAATTTATCTTATTCTAATTGGTGGATCATGTCCTTTCATTTCTGAAGTAGATTTCCTCAACATGTATTTCCTTAAATCACTCTTCTAGGTTGTCAAACAACATAATCTTCTTGTCAATAATGTTTCCCTCACTTTTTTTAAAAGCAAATGCTTTGACTACAACGTATCTTTTTCCTTTCATCATTTTTTCGTTCTCATTTTTTCTCTCACTAGAATTTTTGACCAGAATATTTGAAAGTTAGTTCTTATCAACTTAATAAAAGACCGTGAACGGCTCCCCTATAAACACTTAAAACCATCACATTTTTGTCTTTCGTCTTCCCATTACTACATGAAAGTCTCATTAGAAACGTGTCCTTCCCTGTCATTTAACACCTTAACGGAAAAATGAACTGCGAACTGTGGGTGGTGCTGGCAAACGTACTGAAAGTGCAATATTAGAAGCGATGGCCCTATAATAAAGAGACGCAAACTTTAAAGTCAGGATCAAATCTGAATTTTAATCAGCGCTTCATTCTTTTCTCTCTGGAATTTTTCTCCTTTGACGACACAGTTTAATGTGCTCATATCACCGTCAAAATTCAATGCTTTTCCTGGAATGTGATTTCCTAGAATAGGATTTTTTTCCACTGAAACAAAACGCGATGGAAGGAGAGAATCATGGCCAATTTTCATTACATCCGAACCCGATATGGTATTGCGAGTTGCCGCATTACATTTCAGCACGGATTTTGTGGTTCAAGTTACCAGATAAGCATAGGGCTGAGACAAACACTACTAAAGCACTTTGCAAACTATTTGAAAACTTATTTTTTTTTCCTGATGTTAAAGAAGTTTCGTAATACGCACAGAGAGTCTGCTAGGTTAATCTGCGTTGTATACTTGCGAAAAGCGTCTTAAAAGGTGGTAGATAAATAGGACAGGTAATCATTGTTGTAGTATTAAATATCAAATACTGCAAATTATCATCGTGATATAAAGCAACTTTACGCAAGCGGTCAAGAACGGTTGAAGACAAAATTGTCAGAGAAAGTCGAAAACGGGGTCTGGAAATAATATAACTGGTTTTTTGTTTTTTGTTTTTGTTTTTGTTTTGTTTTTTTGGGGGGGGGGAGGGGTGGACCAGAATTATCCTGTGGATAGAGAAATTCTAGAAGGATACTTTGCAGCTCAAACAGCGCCACTGACTTTCAATCAGAAATCAGAAAATATCATACAGCTAAACTGATAACTAAAAATTTCACTTGATCACATGTCAACATTGCACACATTAATTACGACACACAAACTGTCAGCAGCTGTAGAAATTGCACGATGTCTTTATTTGTTCAAAACTTGGTCATGCCACAAATTGTTTGAGGTATGGTGAAAACACTTTCAACGCGGTACAGATCGTTTTACAACCTTTTCATTCATTTATTTTGTAAATGATATCAGTGGTGTCCCTAAACCATACTCATATAGCAAGCATTATCGCCAATCATTAGGTTAAAAAAATATGCAAATGAAACTAAAAATGTCGCAGTGACGATCCCATGGCCCACAACTTTCTTGAAGTAATCACTGGTAATAAAATTTTCAAGATATTACCTTGAGATACTGTCAAAATATGGGGGAAAAATAGCGACATTTTGACATTATAATTAAACTTTTGACCCCGTGGTCCACATCTTTCATTACAGAATCATTGTGCAGTAATACAAGTATATAAACCTAGTTTAATCAAGTGTATGCACCAAGCAATTTTCAAGAAATGGAGAAAATAGTGTAAATGCAGCATTAAATGGAAGATGTTTGGATTTTCCACTGTCCTTTGAACCTTGGCCTTTGACCCCATGACCACAGAATTTCAAGAGAATCATTGACACGGCGTACATGCACATATATATATATATATATATATATACCAAGTTTTACGAAGGTAACATGAGCTATTTCTGAGATATGGAGAAAAACAGGAAATTTTAGCATTTTCACTTCACCTTTGACCTTTGAACTTACGGCCCAAAACTTATCCCAGAGATTTTTAACGTGGTTTTGTAGATGTATGCATTAAGTTTCATGAAAATGCCTTCACTGTACAAGCCCCCCCCCCCCCCCCCCCCCCGGACTAAACACGTCACTAAAGTAATCTCTCTCCGTACTTTATAAATCATCCAAACTGAAATATCATACTGAAGCATTTTATTCTCGCTAGACCTAAGGCGGCTGAGTAAACTAGCTCAGACTGTCCGAGAGTGTGGCAATAACAATGCCAGTCAGACCGTGGACATACAATGAATCCTGTTGCAAGCATTGATTTTTTTTTTTTTTTTTTTTTTGGGGGGGGGGTCTTTTCTTTTTCAATATCAAATGATTATAATGTTTCTTATAGTTTTGACATTATTTGTTTTTCCTTCTGTACACCCGACCTAAAATTAGAAGGAACATATTACACACATTAGCCAAAACGGTCTTGAATCACGTGTGTGATCTTATAAGGACACCATTCATCGAAGTGGATTGCAATTCAGAACATGGGTTTCATTGAGGAATTCTGTCCAATTGAAAGGAGAGCGTGTTTAGGATAGTGTTTATCACGCATAAAGGGGACTTAAACACGGATATAACTGAAGAATACTGTTGACTAGAAAGGAAGGCGACCATTACTATAATTTGAGAAGAATATAATCTTTGCACGGTACTAGGAGATACACAGGAATGTTAAATTACACTCACTTCCAGCGCACCAAAATAAACATCAGCGTAGAATGACATAGCTGATCATATTCCTTGTGTTTTCACAAATTGTGAAATATCCTTGCAACTAATTCGCTTATCCAAAACATGATTACAGGAATAATTTTCCCAAATATGCATATACAGTTGTACATATTTCCATGGTGACTAAAGTGGTTGATTGTTCCATGGACTCATGTTTCATTCTACACATTCAACAAAAGCATGAAGAGAAAATGAAATGTATGAGTACAACAAAAGTCCAATTGGCATAACCAACCTGTTATAAACTAATTGATCAGGGCTGGTACAAGGTGGTCTCCAGAGAGCCTCTATTGTATCCATGAAGGAACCCTCAAGGTAACTGGTAATTGGTATGGCTTGCAGACTAAATTGATGGCGATACAGGAAATGTTAACCCAATAACGCCGGGTGATAATCGCATCTTCATTGATGGTAGCCCGTCCTTTGTTCACACATTATCACAGCTCAGTGAGGAATTTGAAGGGGCTGCCGTTCTCAAGGGTGCACACAAAACGTTCCCATGCCATTTACACACACTCCTTCTGTACCACTCACATGGGCACATAGTCATTATCGTGGTTGGGTGTACTCCACAAGTCAAGGTTAGTCTGTCTGTTAGGTATTTGAGCTCTGAACACCAGAGATAAGTACCTGTATTTGAAAAGCTGCCAGCATGGTCTGTGTACAATTTAGTAACAATTATTTTGAAAATTAATTTTTGTGGTGTTCTTCTGAGTAGAAGCACACAGTGGCTTTTTATTTATATAATAGGCAGAATTTTATAACATCAAACAGTATTATACCACATGATGAAATTATCAATAATTATTGAATTTTACTAATAAGTAACAGCTATTGTGATGCGCCTTGAACAAGGCTAATGCCAATAAAAGGGTCCGCAGCAAGTTATTGCTCTCGGAACAGGACATGGCTTCCAAATCATGGTGTTTTGCATTGTGGTGATGGTTTGGGTGCGATCTGCCTAGAATGGAGCGGAACATTTTGCATGCCATAATGTGGTGATTAGGTTGAGTCGCGACAAATTGGGGGCTTGTCCGGTAAAATGAACAGGCTAGCCGTTTTTGTTTTTGTTTTTTTCTTTCGAATGTTCCAAGCGGATTGTGTCGAGGACTCTCACGTTTGGTTGTACACGTGTGCTGTAGGTATGTAGTGTATAACACTGAAGATGTATAGGCTCATGTACAGTTACTGTACACTATAGTCGTATCAGGCCTGCATATACACTGTAATTGTTTGCATGTAGGATCGTATACGCCTCCTGTGGTTTGTTGAGGATTCTCACGTTTGGTAGTGCACATTGCGTATAACATAATTATGTTGCACAGGCTTGGGCAGTCATTGACTGTGTCTGTAGTCATACAAACTAGATCTACGTTTTGCATGAAGACCTAGTGCACATTTGGGTGAGGACTCTCACGTTCTGTAACGTTGATGGTTTTTGCATGAAGGTCTCTTGAAGATTTGGGTGAGGATTCTCACGTTCAGTTGTGTGCGTATTGTAGTGCATAACCATATTGCATATAGGCTCGCACGTGTCTTGCAGTCGCAGACGGACAGTCGAGCGAGTAGTGTGTAGGGCTGGTGCAGTTTGTGAGTGTGCGTGAGCTGGATGTGTAGGTGTATCTTAGGTGTGGGGGCTTGCGTACACTTTGGCTACGGGTCACGCTTGTTGTTGTTATTGCTGTTTTGTGTTTAGTGGCGTTTCCATTCTCTTTAGAATATTTACGCCAAACACTGCTCCATAAATTTCTTTTCCTTTTATATTTTTTCTTTCACAAAAAAAAAAAAAAAATATTGTAATGAGAATCCTTGGTCAGCTGTCGGTACGTCTATTTGCTTGCTTAAAGTACATAAATGCATTTCCCGGAAGGTTAGTCTCGGTTAACTGCGTTGGTATTTATCCTTAGTAAGGCTAAGCTTTTGCCCAATCGTGCTTGGTGGTCGTTTGTATGGGGTGTGTATACACCCATTTGATATCTCTAGATCACATGCTAATTTGATGCAGTGGCGTTTTGATTATACGTCTGATTTCAAGGTGTAGGGATTTTGTTGTTTTCTGCTATCGCAGGAATTTTTTACCTATTCTGCGTGTGTGACTGGGTTCATGTGCACACGTATACTCATACATGGTGCATTCTTTTTGGGCAGGCTTTGTATTTTCTTGAGGAAAGGTGATTTCTTGCACGTTTTGATTTTGATATTATCACAATGGCTGATGTGGTGTAGAGTTTTGTCGATGAACGCACTCTGGTTGTTTTCAACAGCCTAGGGAAGGCAGAACTTATGATAATCGCTCAAAACATCGGATCGAAAAGCAGATATCAAGGGCACAATTTCAGAGCTTTTTCCTAATACTGGTATTTGGTCTGCCTCTGTGTCAGCGGATGAAGCTGGGACAGATAATATAATATTACCGCACCTATGGTAACCTCTTCAGAAAGTAAACTGAAGAAACTCAAGGTCCAGCTTGCTGGAGTTCGAGACAAAGAAGATAGAGTTCGAAATAAAGTTAATCCACGCAAAATCAACGGTGAAGAGGTGCGTCCAACCAGATCAGCGGCCGAACCAGGAGGAAAGGGAAGTACATGTAGTATACTAGGAAATGGTGCCAGGAGAGCTGCTGTCCTCAATGACGATTATGTACTTACCTACAAGGGTACATTCAAATTTGCTCAGAGCAAGAAAGGAGGCCAGGCTGTGCCAAGAAAAGGAGCTGCTGCTCCGAGCACTCCATAGCCTGATTTTGAGAAAACGCCGAAGGCTTGCTTCTATTCCAAGAAAGAATGACATGTGATGTCAGCTTGCTTAAAGTTGAAGAAAAAGAGAGGAAAAGAGGGGATCAGCAATCCCAAAACATTGCTAGATACTTTGGCTACCACTCGTAAAAAGCATCTGCCCTCTTCTGAATGTGTGGCAAAGAATTACTGACCTTTCATACCTTCAAGGTATGTTAGTTTGACGCCTGGTAGTGAGCAGGTTCAGGTTCAAATCTTGAGAGATACAGGAACATCACAGAGTTTCCTAAGTGCAAGTACATTGCTATTTTCAGTGGAACCTTTTGTGAATTCACAAGTGTTTGTGAGGGGGTGAACGTGGGAGTGCCCGAGTGCCTCTTCGTAATATCAAACTGACGAGCAATCTTGTCTGCAGCTTAGTCGCAGGTGTCTTGCCTACATTACCAGTCGAAGGTGTCGCCTTATTGCTCGGCAATGACATCAGTGGAGAGATTTTGCCTCACTTTCTCCCAAGTATGACACCCGTTGTTGATAAAGCCACAGAGAAATCGGTTCAAGAGATGCCTGATGTGTTTCCCTCACGTGCCGTTACCAGGTCTTTGGCTCGTGAACTAGAGAAAGAGGAGCAAGATGATATCTTGGCTGATACTTTCTTCTCTAGACTTGAAGAGTCTAGCAGCAATGATGATGCATATATTGACCATGGTCAAATGCCAGAGATCTCTCAGCAGAGTTTGGTTGAACTGCAGGGTAAAGACCCTGAAATAGTGCGCCTTGCAGAGTCATTTGTACTGCATGAGGGAGAAGAACTGAATGAAACTGTGAAGTCTTACAAGAGGGATGGTATCTTGATGAGGAGGTGGCGCCCTCCTGATGCTACAAGTGATGAGGATTTTTGAGATGTTCATCAGATAGTGGCACCAAAGATATACCAGAAAGAGATCATATCTCTTGGCCATGAAGCACCATTGGCAGGTCATTTGGGTATCAACAAAACCCAAGAGAAGGTGCTTCGATCTTTCTTCTGGCCAGGTTGGTGACATGATGTCGCAGAGTTTTGTCAGCCTAGCCATGTGTACCACGTAGTTGGCAAACCAAACCAGAAGATTCCCCCTGTCCCTTTATGGTCAACTCCAGCATTGGATGAATCATCTATATAGTCGGGTCATGGTGGATTTATTCGGTCCTCTTCCAAAGACAAAGTAGGACAATCTGTATTTGCTGACAATGATGTGTGCACCTAACCGCTTCCCCGACGCAATTCCCGTTACGGACGATTACTGTCAAGAATGCCAGTAAAGTTTTTGTGAAATTCTTTACAATGGTAGGACTTTACAATTGTGTGCAGTCAAACCAAGGGTCTCATTTCACCTCACAAATCTTCCGATAGGTGATAAGTGAGTAACGTGTAGAATGTAGGAACACAACTGCTTACCATGTACAGAGCCAGGGAGCTCTTGAACGCTTTCACCAAATCTAGAAGAATACATGATGAGTGTGTCTTGCAGTGAGTATGAGAAAGAGCGGGACGAGGGCATTCCTCTACTCTTGTTTGCAGTTTGAGAATCAGCCTTGGAATCTCTTTGATTCAGTCCTTTCAAGCTGGTCTTTGGCCACTCAGTTCGTGGTCCCTTGAAGATCGTGCGAGAAAAGATCTTGGCTGAGTCAGAGTCCAACCTCTTGGACTATGTGTGTAAGTTCAAGGACAGACTTTCTTGTAGTTGTGAGCTAGCTGCAGGTCATCTAAAGGAAGTGCCATGCATGCCGTTGGGCGTATGAGTGGAATGTCTTATGTCTCAGACAAGGTGAAATCCCTTGTTCAGAGTCAGCAATGGGGACTGGACGCTCTGTGAATTTATGGAACAGTATAGCCGGCGGGACAACGTAAAGATTACGGTGTGCCAGAAGCTGTGCAGCCAGTCAATGAGAATGAGGATACAAACCAAGATGTTATAGACTTGGGCAAGAAAAAAAGGTGTCGACATTGACCTGCGGGATATCAACGTGAGTCATCGTGTTCGGGGAGGCAGAGTCGGGCCTCGGCCCATTGTGGCCAAGTTCGTCAAGAGGAGCACGAAGTCTGCCATCATGTCGGAGAAGAAGCTGAAAGACGTCGGCCTGTCTAAGGTTTTCATCAATGACGACATTACGCCCCTAAGATGCTGAGGGCCGTGAAGAGAGACCAAAACGTGGAGAGAGCCGTCACCACGTCACGTCGGAGGGAAGGATTACATGTTTCTTGGAAGGGTCAGAATGGCACACGTCCTCGAAAAATCACAATTGAGAACCCTGATGATCTCTTCAAGTTAGGGTGGTCGCAGAAACAGCTGAAGGAATCAAAGTTGTTCTTGGACATCTAGGACAAATCCGGCCCCCTCACCATGATGATGGATTTAACGTTAGCAATTCAATTTCAAGTCCTAATTACATTCATAATCAATTGTGTTAAGTGCAGTTGATTAAACTCTTAAAATAGGTAGGCTAAAAGTTTGTGGACTGCGAAGTACTGGAGTACCCTTTCTTTAGGGGTGATTCTGACATTTTTGAACATTTTGACTTTTTTTTTCTGAAGATTTTGACATTCTTGTTTTTACTCAAACTTTATGGGATCCAGGGTTTGATGTTTTACTGCCAGGGTGTAATCACTTGTCAATGGCAAAGAAAAGTGAAAAACATAAATATGGTGGCATACGTGGTATCTGTATTTTTGTTCGTGAAGTTTATTTTGACTTTAAGAATATGAGAGAGAATCCTTTCTCAGAGTCAATTTTCTCGCTAAAGCTTGACAAAGAGTAGTTCGGAATAGACTTTATTCTAGGCGGTGTGTATATTCCCCCAGAAGGGTCAAAATATCATGACGTTGACGTTTACGATGTCTTAAGTGAAGATATTATAACTTTTCGTTTTCTTTTGCCCATTTGTTTGATTGCGGACTTTAATTCACGCACAGGTCAGTTAAATGATTTTTTAATATTGTATCTCTTCTGAGAAAGGTTTTGATGTGGTCGGTTCCAAACATTTTGTTTCTGAACAAAGTTTAGAAAGTGTAGGTAGTTATACAAATCGAGCTAATTCTGATAACTTTGTTAATAATAATGGTTGAGTTGCTCAAGGGCATGGATCTAAGGATTGTAAATGGTCGTTTTGGGAGTGATAAAGCTTTGGGTGATTTTATATGTTTGAAAAATAATGGTTCTAGTGTGATTGATTATGTTGTTATACGAGATTAAAATGGGATAGTAATAAACTTTGTAAATATAAAGATGGTTTTTTTTATAGTGATCAGGGCCCGTGGAGCGTTTTGAAAAGTGTGTGTGTGTGTGGGGGGGGGGGGGGGAGTCCCAATTCCGGATTTTATGGGCTAACAAGCCACAAAAAAAAAGATGTACCACTTACACACTTCCTGGTTCAAAAAAGTGAGAGCCCAAAATGGTGACACCAATTATGAATTCCTTTGCATGGTGCAAAAAAGCAGGGGGGGGGGCTCTTGAGTGTTCATAAATCTAATGCTAGTTGCATGATCTGCGGGGAAACAGGGAGATATAAGCTTTCGAATATAGTGAATATGGGAATAATTAATTTTTGGTGTAGTTTACATACTGGAAAACAAACTAAATTGTCTTGTACAATTTACAGGTTAATTAAGTTGATGCATGATTATGTTAAGAACGCTTTTAGTTCTAGGTGGATTCAAAACGTTAAGTCAATCTTATGTAGAAGTGGTTTTGGAGGATGTTGGGATAAGTAGGAAATCTTGGATGTCACGTGGTTGAAACGTACACTCGATCTTCGGCTGAAAGATATTGATACACAAGTTTGGCTGAGTGATGTAAATGATAACGGCCAGTGTTTGAATTATAGAATTTTTAAAGAATCTTTAGCTTTTGAGCCATATCTTGTTAAATGTAATCGCGAGAATAGTAGAAACTTGATGTAAATTTCGCTGCAGAAGCCATCATCTCCCCATTGTTAGTGGGCGTTATGAAGGATTACCAAGGTCAAGCAGATTGTGTACCTTGTGTAGTGTTGGTTTGATTGGTGATGAGTTTCATTATATGTTCCAGTGCGAGTACTTTTCCGAGGAACGGAAAGTTTATATTCCAAAGAAATACTCAGTAGATAATTAGGCCAAATACTTTGAAAATGAATGCGTTACTCAATACTAAAAATAATGAAGGTGCTGTTTAAACTTGCCTAGTTTGTTACAGTAATAATACAGAAGTTTAGTTCATAATTCTTGTCAAAAGTTTATACCTATTTTACCTCTATGTATATTTATATTATTTAATGTTTGTTATATCCTTGTTGTTAGGTGGTATCTCATCTCTTGCATTTTTCCAAAACTGCCATTTTGTGATTGTTTTATGATGTAAAATATTGTAAATATGTTACATTTCTCGTACTCCGGAAGGGGTCGAAAGAAGTGAAGTTCAAACTTCAAACTTCAAACAGGTATACACTAAGTTTCCAGAAAATACCTTCAGGCAGTGCGTAGATATGGGTGAAAGTGAAATTTTGAGTAATTGACTTTGACCTTTTGACCTTTGACCTTGAACATGTGCACCCAAAAGTTGATAGGCACAACTTCACTCACTTATACATATACAAGTACATGCAAGGTTTCATTAGGATACCTCAAACATTTTTTTTTAGTTTTGCTGTCCACAAAATTAATTACGGACAGAAGGATGAACGGCCGGACGGATGGACAACCCGAAAACATAATGCCTCCAGTGACACTTTGTGGTGGAGGCATTTTGGTGTTAAAGTTTTACACGTACAACGACTACCTTCACTACCACATACACATAAACAACTATACCTTTCAATATCTTTCAGAAATTATGATTTTTTTTTGGTGGGCTATTTTTCCATAGAGAACTAGAATTTCTCAAGCCACCGTCTCTCGACTGAGAGTTGAAAATTTGAAGTCTTAACTGTTTCTATCTTTCTTGGGTTTTTTTTTATCTTGTAGATCAAGATACTGAATCATGCAACACCAATTTATTTCTTGAAAATGTAAGGAATAAAGAATTTGAATCATGAGTCACCTTCATTCAAAATTGTTAAAATGTATATAAATTTGACTGAAACTGAAGAGTATCTTGAAACTCATTGATTCCACAATACATAGAACACAGTAAAAGGGCATTTTCCTGGTTTCTTTATCAGTCAAGTAGTGGAATTTATTCTACTTGAACATAAACTCAGTAAAATACACTCAAATCCTCCTTGACAAGCTATGTTGATTTCCATACAGAAGCTTTGATACAAAGCAGCACATATGAAATGATATTTGTAATCTATCCGTAGTGTGCACAAAATAAGTTAGATATAACACTTCTTAAATACGAGGAAATCATACATAGATCCCATGCTTGAAAAACAATAAAAGATATTTGTAAGAAAAAAAATAATACCATTAAAACTCCCAGCTCTTTCAAAAGTATGGTTGCTGTGCAATTCTGTAGTAGGGGAAATATAGAAATAATGCATCACTTACATTAGGGTCACATAGCCATACTCAACTCTGTAAAGCAGTAGATAGCACCATTTTACTGATTCTCTGACTATGCTTAGAAAAAAAAAAAGTTCACCTACATTCGTAGGCAAGACTTCTGTGCCTTTTATACAGGAAACTTCTCCCTTACAGGAAGTGTCTGCCAGCAAAAGGGACCTTCTCTTATATGCTGTGTGAACGAGTCTCCACTGCTCATGCATTCTCATTGCATTAGATAGTGTGTGGTAGTAAGTCCCATTTGCTGTTATGAGCTGTACTGGGGTAGTGTTCAAAATGCATTCAGTTCCATATTGACACACTCTTCCATAGATTCCACAGTGATGAAGCAGTCCATATCCAAAAATATTCCAGGCTAACACTGATGTTGTAGCATGGCAGAATCATCTGCACTATGGCTTTTGTCGGTTTGATGCTACGTCAGGAAGAGTATCTGCATAGGAAGCAGAAGATATATTGAAAGGCAACAAATATCAAAAACATTAAGAGTGCTGGTTCCTGGTAATAAAACTGACATTGCAATGGCCAAAATATCTAGAACTAAATTTTTCAGTTGATACTGATGTCACAGTGCCCATCACAATATTCACTGCTATCTCCATTTCATTATCATTGTACTACACCTCTACTACTCTTTCTGTAACTGTAACAGCATTAACTGTAAGGAAAAATTGTAAAATTGTAAAATTACTGAAGACTTCTATTGATATTGCAATTGATATGATTGCTACTGCAACTACTACTTGTGATATGAATGACAGCATGCAATATTTATTCATTATAGGGAACAATAATCTTCTGCAACATCAGATGATACTTCCAATAGTGATTTGCATGAGGATATCAAGGACAGCACGGTGTTTTAACTTGATACTGACATTGATAATGGCAATGAAAGCTGTTACAGCGATGCCTATTTCCACAAAACATCTATGGGGAATCAAGCACTTCAGCATTTAAATGATTGTCCATTGACAATAATGGAAAAACGACACTGGAAATACAACTTTTAAGTACCAGAGGAAGTAATGCCTTTGCACTCACTATACACACTTATATATATGGTTAGTTTCACATTCACATCCAAAAATTACTTATTTTTCCAATGTTTGGGCAGGCTCACCATTCTATATACACCATCAAGTTGTGATTGTAGGTTTGAACCTATGAGCTTCAAGTTTCGATGATCACTCTCCATTTTGTGTAAAGTATCCTGTAGAATATTGGATGAAAAAAAATAAAAAAGTGAATTTTTGAATAGGGTAAAATACATATAACATTATGATGAAAAAGCAAAATAAGCCACGGCATATCATGCTCCAAGGAATTCAAACTGTAGGTTATGTGAAAAGTCTGCCAGTGGTTGTGAGTTATCTTTCAATAGTTCTAAACTCTTTCCTTCAAATCTAAGGAGTAAATGTCAAATTGAAAGCCTTTTCAATTTCTGTTAAATTTCATCTCTGGACTAAACTTCAAGCCATTCAGCAATTAACCAATAGCAATGAGTGCAACTAACATTAATTCTGTTCTGTGTGCAACAATTCCCCAGACTTCCTACTTCTCACACTCAAATCAAAACTCATGTTCTATTGGATAGGTTCCACTTTTTGGCCTGAGGTGAAAATCAGACTTCGTTGACGACTACTGGTGGTTCACAAGTCTGGAATGAGAGTAGGAAGACAAGCATTTTTTTTTTCTTGCATATGCTCACATACAAGAAAGAATGAGTCAAAGTGAAAAATGTCAGTACATGTGCCATCACTGTTGACAAGACCAGCTATAATCCACCTCATAGGCAATTCCAGTGCTTCAGTGTGTCTGTATTAAAGGGAAAAATGCTGAAAAAGGCATGAAAATTGATGCCAATGCTTAGCCAACGTCCTGAGAAAATTGTAACACAGATGATCAATGGCTGTTTCATATAATTTTTTTAAACTGTAAAAAAAAAGTATACGCACGAAAATGGCTTCATATGTGTTTCATTTTGAAAGCAGTTAAAGTCAAACACTCTGTAAATCAACAGGATGATGATGAAGCAACCTACGTAATATCAAGACCAGGCAGACATTATTTAACCACAATCATTGCTTGATAATGCAATAAAACAGACTCCTCTCACTTTTGATGACCCATTAAAAAATAGGGGGAGCTCAATGATTGGATTTCCAGAAAGAGACTCACTAGTCTCTAGTGGAGAGAGCCATCCTACGTCAGCAAAGCTCGATATCTACACGTACGTATCCCATGCATACCTCCGATCATTGGTCTGCGAATTGACCAGTTGCATGCCCATGTAGAAGGCAAGCTAATCTACCATTGGGTCTTAAAGATGTCACAAAATCACTTTCATTCTGATTTGAAAATCAGGTGATAATTTCCTTTTGTTTAAAGTAATGTCATGAAATGTGCTAGCCACAGATTATACCTTGAGTAGGTTTTAATGACTTCAGAAACATATCTCATATTTTTTGAGAGTGACATATTTTAAGGAGCAGCGTGAGCAGCATATGTCAGCATGTTATGCATGTGATTCAGTGAAAGATAAGGACTTGATTTCATGTAAAGATCATCCGGTAGATGTTTATGCTGTAACTAGTTCTGAAAAAAAAATCATGAACACACACACATACATGAATAAAAAAGGCACTTGCTGTAAAAAAAAAAAAAAAAAAAAAAAAAGCTACTGACAATTGATAATTCGGGTGTGCGTGCAATTTGATGGCTGATTAGTTTAATGTCTTAAACGATCTGTTGCTTCACAATTATTCCAAATGTGGGGAAAGGTCAAATATGTATAGGAAAGACACAACTGGGCTTCAAACTCATGGTGATTTCAAAAGCTTGTTTGAACTTTGTCTCTGCCTAATTGATGATGATGATGGGGAAACTCGTCAAAATTCATTTACACTCCACAAAGAGGCCCAAGTCAAGGCCAGCAAGGGAATGAGGGGGAGGCAACGACACCAGGGAGGCAAATTATGGCAAAAACACACCGGCACTTTGAATTAGGCATGAGGGATGGGCAAGGAGTGGTCATAAGTAGCAGTTTGTGGCCTTCTGACACATGCCCCGTTGCAACTGGAAGCCACTTGCAAATGGCAATACCAAAGGACACATGTCACATGTCCAATAACTGTATTATGATATAAATATTTGTGTGTAAAATTTGAAATGGTCAATTTCAAGAATTGCTTCCAGAAGACAATGCAGAAATATTTTTTGAAAAGAAAGACTTTTTTTTTAAAGTCTGGCTCCTCATGTTAATCTTTCTTTTTCAACCAGAAAAAATGAAGTGTTTTCCTTTGCTATGATGATGCTGTTAGTTATGTTACATACCAGTGATTAGTGATCTTTTCCATTTATCCCAATTACAATAATAATATCTTATCTGGTAATCATGATAATACATGTACCACCATTACCATCAACCCACCACCTCCCCCAACATTGTAGTATTTGAACATCTCTTTCAAACTGTAAGGAAATTTGCTCAATGCCATCCTAGGCAAGTATACACTTTGAAATTTTCCTGATTTACATTTTAAATCCCCACCCCCAAAAAGCTGCACCATCATAAACTAAAAAGGTGCTGAGTAAAAAAATTCAGTATAAACTTAAAACATGTTATTTTGTTCGTGGAGTATTTTGTATGACTTTATCTTGATTTAAATACAGTCACCACTGATTACTTTACTGGAAACTGTATTCACATAACCATACTTGATCTGCCAGGATTATATAGAACTTTCTACAGACCTATCAGGTCTCAAGCATCAGGGCATGACACTCATGCCTCAGGGGGTCCTTCTCATGCCCACACACCTGATAAACTTTTTCTCACACAATCTCAAAAAACAAACAAACAAACAAACAAATGAACAAATAAACAAACAAACAAACCACATATTAAAAAAAAAAGAATTATTCCCAACTACTCAAAAAGTTCCATTCCATGACAATATTTTTTTTTCATCAGAACGAGGAAAACTTTTATATTTAGTATGCATCAGATTGCCTGATTTACAGCTTAACTCATTGAAGACAACGCCCAAGCATACTCAGGCAAGTGTCTAACGGGCATTGCATGTTGTTGCAAAATCAACTCATCATAAAATGATTAAAAATGCTAATCTCCTGGTTGCCAAAAAAATCTCATGTCTGCAGCTGCTCTCCAACCTTGACATCTCTGTTTCTTCTTACACCTACTTCTCTGAAAGTGAATTGAACAGTTTTCACTAGTATAGCCATGTCATATCTAACATTCATCAGGCTAAAATGAAAAAAAAACAAGAAAAGATACAAAAATACCATGTCTGTTTTGGGTTGATGATCTTACAACTGATATTATCACAGAACTATGAATTGAATTGTGAAAATAAAAAGGAACTTCTGTGAAGGTGTCACCACCTTTCATTGGAAGATTTGTGATATAATAACATCATCACCTCTGCCAATATAATGTAATTTTTGATGAAAGTCTAAATGAAACCTCTGTGGGAAATGCACTCAAATACCTTTGAATAAGATATCTACTCCTTTTTCAACTGTAGGAACCATAAATAATGAGTGCAGAACCAGGTGAAAATGATTAGCACAGCATAACCTTGCTGCCTTCTTTATCCTGGTAACTTTGGACGACAGAAAATCCAGAATTCACACATAACAGGACAGGACATTCCAACGGTTTAGTGCTTAGCTGTCTGTTTTGAGCCTCTTGATTTGCTCCATTCACACTGCCCAGTTGTTCAGACTTCACTTACATAATATTCATAACCCACCATCACTTTGCTTCATGTTCTGTCAAGGCATATGTTTAACCTTTACTGAAGAATATTCCTACCTTAGTTATCATCTCAGCAATTATCATATGACACAGAATGTGATCACCCTTGCAAAGACAAGACATTTAGTTATTTTAGAAATTCATGCTAGAATTCCATTTTTAAAATTGTTACTTTCATTAAATTAATGTCATTACTGTCATATTTTCTTGCCAAGATATCATTTCCTTAATTGGTTGTGGGTCAAAAGACAGATCTACACCTGTTTTTCCCTTCTTATGAATGTGTAATGCAGAACAAAATGTTCCATCTAAAGATATCATGCCTTAAAACGAATTTAGGGATTTCATCAACATATTTCAAATTAAATTGAAGTGTCATTTCTGTATTAAAATGAAGCACAAAAATGAAAGTGTGTCAATTAAATATGCATG
Organism: Diadema antillarum; assembly: GCF_040938485.1. Classification (NCBI taxonomy): domain Eukaryota; kingdom Metazoa; phylum Echinodermata; class Echinoidea; order Diadematoida; family Diadematidae; genus Diadema; species Diadema antillarum. The sequence continues at coordinate 139,785 of NW_027271187.1, forward strand.
TGAATCAGTGAAAGATCAGGAGTTGATTCCACAAAGATCAACTTGGAGAGGTTTGGAAGGATTTATCATTTCTGCCCCAGAAACTCCACATAATTTATGGGGTCAGCATGTCATTCCAAGTTTGGCTGTGAAGGCAGTATAATTATGGCTTCATTTAAAACCATAAAGCAGGATGTAAATTACTGCCATCCCAGCAAAACTCTGTGATTTATCCTTTCACTATGGTATCTCTGTCCGGATTGATATTACCTGTTCCTTGCCACATATGTGTAAGTATCTTTAGAGATGAAAAAAAGAGAGATTCTAAATAAATGAATGAATAAATGAATATATATATATAGCCAGATAGATAAAAATATATGAACTACTCAAAAAAGTTTGGAAATTTGAGTTTGATTAATGATTGCTCTCTTTATCCCAGTAATAATTGATGCATGCTTGGTAACCACAGAAATATTGTTCAATTTTCCATAAAAATGATACCCTATTTGTTATGATTATGGCCTACATGGAGGTGCAGTGCTTTGATATGTGGGGTAAGGTCAAACTAGAAAAGTTGCAAAAATTACCCCCAAGTTCGGTAAGTCACTCAACTTTTAATTTTCTTTCCTGTCGATGAACGAGCTTCCAAATGCCTCTTTGGTTGTTAATTCTGTTGTGTATTTAGTCTACAAACATCAACATCAATATGAAGTCAGACAAATGTGTGCACAAGTCAAAGAAACAAACAACAAACAAACACTGTTTTGGTATTAAAAAGATGAGACTAAAATAATCTAATCTCACAGAACTGTAAAAAAAAAATGTGTTGATTTGTGGATACTTGCATTCAATGGAGAAACATTTTCTGAGCACTGTAAAACCACATGTGGGTAATACAATGTATGTTCATGAATATTCATAATTTGATTATGTATTTGTATTTATGTGCATAAAGTACCAGTGGCATCTATTGTATGCAAAAAAAAAAGTAAAGAAGACAGGAAAGTAAACCACAGTAAATTACTCATTGCATTGAGATTTTTCTCTCCTGAATGGACAGATTTAACAGCCTGTGTCCTTCATACTAAGCATGACTCTGAGATGTCTTAAAATGAGATTGGCAAGGCCATGCTCATTTTCTGTCACAGTTGGCATATTCAAAAGCAACAGGTAAGCCATTCGTTTAATCATTTCCAATCCTATCCTTGGTAACTTGCCATCAGATAAATCTGTATGTGTGTTTACATATGAGATATGGAGAGAAATCAAGAGGAAGAGAGAGAAAGGGGGGGGGGGGGTCTGCTTCCTCTGGATTATTGGCTCCCATACTGATATGTAACAATCCTTATAAAACAAAAGTCATTTGATTGAAACAAAGCACAACCACTTTAATACAGTAAACAGAATCTTGGTTCCCTATCTACAGCAAGACAGAGATGTTGATCATGGTAGGTAATTATTTGCCAATGTACCTTTTCCAGCACAGGAGATGGGAAATACAGATTTTATCAAGGGAAAATGCATCTTATGCAAAAGTGGCAAGTCTAGGTTAAACACTTTCTTTACCAAATTTGTCAGACATACTACTACTAAGAGAAGTATTTTAGCTTAAACAGTTTTGGATGCTCTGAAGATTAACTTCCTGTGACCCTGCTGTCTGACTTAACCCGTTCCCTAAAGGAATATGGTGGCCTGTGTATTAAATCTATGAACATTTCAAAATTCAGTATGGAATGGGTTAACTGCATGTATGAACATCAATCTTCCACACACATGATAAATGCAGGGAGGTGGTGGTGGGGTGGGGTGGGGGCATTGAAGTTACAAGCTTTGATGTACAATGACGATCTGAGAAGTGTATAGCCATGGAATCGCCATGACATGCTACAGCTCTACAATGATGTTGTACACTATCAATACGTCAAGCTGGGAATGGTTGGAGGCAAAGGGTTAAAGGACAAGTTCACGTTAATATAAATGTAGATTGAGTGAATGCAGCAGTACAACATATTAGTGAGAGTTTGAGGAAAATCAGACAACCCATGCAAACATCATGAATTCTTAAAGTTTCTGCACAGTCCCTTCTTCATGAGAAGTCTACTACAGTTCATGATTTCACACATGTAGAACGATAAAGGGAAAATAAAAACAGAATTTCAGAAAATTTATTTTTTTGAAAAAAGTACACATTCCCTCAACTTGTTACTGATGTATGTTAAGGATAATGTCTTTCCCTCTGCCTTTTGAAAAGGCAAGCTAAGTGCTCTTTTGTTATGTGAAAAAAGTGAAAATATGTTGAATATTCTTGATATTTTCCTTATCTGATTCTACGCATGTGACATTACAAGCTCTACTTAGCTGTAGTAGTATTCTCATCCAGCGAAGGTGGCACTAAAACTTTTAAAATGTGTAACTTTTGAACAATTTTTCTCAAACTATCACTAATGTGTATACTGATATTGCTGCATTCTCTCAATCTTGATATACATTGAGGTGAACTTTCCCCTTAAATGAATAATCTTTGCTTTGCAGAGGCTGCACCCCAGCAGGTCTTTACATATTCCTCACTCTCCTAAGAAATGAGAACGACGGAGGGAGAGGAAAAAAAGAGAAAGAAAGTTTCCACACCTGGTACTTGAGCAATTCACTGTGGACTGGGCAAGGGTATTGATTTCTAAACATCTCACGGCAACCAGATCAATCACATCAGATTGATTGGGAAAAGGGAGGGAAGGGGGATGGGGAGGTTGAGGGTGAAAGGAATTAGCATCCTCACAACATCACTCCTTAAATGACCAATATGCTCACACAGTCATGTAGCATTACAAGTTTAGAAGTCACAGCCCTTTACGGGCTGAGATATCAACACATGAGGGGGAATTCCCTTCCTTCAAAATACTGCTAGACAAACAATCAGTCCTGATTACCTGGTACATCCCTAGCCCACCAAAATCCCTTTTGGGTTTAATAACCTTCCAACATTGCATGATCCTTCTTATCTTGGGGAATTTCAGATTGACACAAACTACATGTACAAAAAAAAGGCATGTGGTACAGATGGAGAGAAATAACTCTGGCGATTAGATGACAATAATGTATTATTATAATAGTATAACACTTGTTGTTTTTGTCAGTGTTGTGAAGGATTCCATTTGATGTTTGATATTATCACCATCATGAAAATAGATTCAAATTCAAAACTCAATTCAAAATCTTTGTTCACTGACACCTACAGAGAGGAAAAAGGACATAAAATATCAGATACTGACTAAAAAGTACGTGTGCGTTTGTGTGTGTGTGTGCGTTTTGATTGCATGCCCTTGATATTATGATACCATAACTCTTGTTGTTCCTGTCAGCAATATTATTATTAATATTGTTATTATTTTCTTTTTTTTTATTATCAATCGTTATAATAATCATTATCATTACTATTATACTGTAATCATTTATTTGGCCATACAATTATACAGTACAATGTCATGTAACATACATACAGGGGTATACAGGCACATGTATAAAATGAAACAGAGTGACACATGGGCCAGGGCTCACAAAAGTAAAATTCTTTACTATTACACAGAGGCATTGAGATTCTATGCAATGTTTGCCATCATCATCATATAAAAAAAAATCCCCCCCCAAAAAAAATAAAAAAATAAAATAAAATAAAATAAAATAAAACAAATAAATAAAAATAAAAATAAAAATTCAAATTCAAAATTGAATTAAAGATCTTTAAAAACACTGGCAACCACACAAGGGAAAATGATACATCTCAGATACTGGTTATGTTTGCTGCATGTCATTTTTATACCAATACTGTAACTCTTGTTGTTTTTCTCAGTTCTGCTGGGATTTTATGAAATATTTGTAGCATTATTATGTAAATAGATTCAAATTCAAAATTCAATTTAAAATCTTTGGTCAATGACACCCACACAAAGGAAAAAGAACACATAATCTCAGGTAATGATATGCCACGATTACTATGGAAATGAACTAATTCAAAAATTCAAATTCGAGATCTTTGGTCACTGGCATTTTAAAGCAAGGTAAAAATATGTAACCTCAGAGATGAGGCATATCACTTCAGCATAAACCTTCAAGCAACAAATGCTTCAGCAAACTCCTCGCATGTTATGAAACAAGAGACATAGAGAGAAAAGAAGAGAAGGGGGAGATTGGGCATGCAATATTCAAAAGCAGTTTGACAGGGACTGAATAATAGCTATTACGATAAATACATCCTGTACAGTACATGCACCTTGCCAAGGTGAACCTATCCCACAGTACATGAGCATTCGATTACATACTGAGATCTGATGCACGATATTAGATTCTCCAAGAACCTTCATATGTAAATGAACAATGACCACAATAAAGCTTACAGTCTCCCAGGGTCAGCAAAGGGTGTCCTTGGTCCACAGTTGCCATTGTTTACTATCTCCTCTGCACAGGCAAGTGTTAACTCAGTGTAATGGAGAGTTTGAATTTAATGACTTCCATGAACATTTCTATGATGAAATTAGCTTGGAGACAACAACATGATGTCCTTGAAGCCATGAACAATAAAGCTGGGGGGGGGGGGGATGTCTAGAGCAACTTCATTAAACGTCAAGTTTCTATGGCTTTTTGTATGGATGCGATATCCAGTGAGAGTTGGCATTTGCTATCAAATGTGCACGGCTTGAAAGTACAAGACAATCAGTTTGATTCCACCTACTGGTTATTTCCATGATGTTGGAATGCAACTACTCTGCCAGAAGATTTTTTTTTTTTTTTTTGTATCAACAAGCTATAAGCAATACTACATTTAAGGAAATGGTGTGCGGTACATACAAAACAAAATCCAAAACAAAGCAAAATTGAATGCAAATATCATATTCACAGAATATACAATTACCTACATCAAGCAATAACTTCAATCATTGTATGAAATTATGAAAATAGACTTTTATATTTACTAGACTGTATGAGTTTGCCACGTAATATTGGGGGAAAAAAGCTACAAGACCATCAGCTTACAGATCTTTCTTTCAAAAGTATATTCTGCCACATTTTTCAATTGCCAAGTGTGAATTTCTTAACTGTATTATTACATTTGATTTTAGAATCCCCCTTATGCTTTAAGGGTTGTTGTCATGTTCTATTAGAATATTATAATGTGAATTATATCTTTCTTTTTTTGTCAGCAACAGGCCTGCCGACTTTTCCCCCTAAACTTTAATGAAAACAATGAAACACCAATATATCATAAGTAAATCTTAATAATGTTCTCTATATAGTAGCATTATCTGAGATTGTGTGATGGGCACTTTAAGTTAATTAGGTTACCATACTTTACAATCACATAAAGCTAGTGGATGCAATTTATTTTGTGGCTAATTCAATGTCAGAGATCAGCTCTCCAATGTGTAGAAACACTTTTATACTTAACATTCATCATCCTACCATAAAATGAAACATGATATCTGAAAAGGTACCAATTTTTAAACAATTTTTGTAGCTCACAAACGAGTTGAAGCGTTCCCATACCAAAATAATCAAGTATTGCAAGAACCTAATCTAGCCTCACATTTACCTTGCTTGGCAGTTTAATATTGAAATCCTAAGTGAGCTTTACTTTCAATATTCTTTAGTCTATTATCATTTATCATTCATATTCTTATTATCATTATTATTATTATTATTATTATTATTATTATTATTATTATTATCATTATTATATTGTTAAATACCGAATACCAAATGTATTAATAACAGAAAATATGTGGATGTCTGTTGGATCTCCCTAAAGGTATTTTCTAAATTTATGTGTGTGTCTGTTATTTTTTTTTTGTGTTTAATACATTATTTCTGTATCCATGTATATACCGGTACATTGTATCTGCATGTTTTTAGGAATATTTTATTGTATATACTATATGTGCTTTGTAAGAAGCGAATAAAGAGTATAATAATAACAATTATTATCATTATCATTATCATTATTTAGTCCTTCAATAACCGAGTTTGGATCTACACTGAATTTGGGATTACAGAGATCAAGTTGATTCTATATGACTCTGCAGTAAAAGCAGCTCTAAATTTAGGCTGGCTTGGTTTTTTCATGATCTCAGTTCTGAAAGATATGGAGTCATTTTGGAAGAAAGCAGGTCTTGATTTGGTGTAATTAGTAGCAGTACTGCTAGTGCTCAAGGATCAATTTAAGACATAATGATTAAGACTCTATATGATAATGGATTATGCATAACCACAGAGTGAAACAAAGTAATTTTGTATAATACGAAGAGTAAAGAAATGGAGAACAGATTGATCGGATTAATTCACCATTTAAAGTATCAATATCAAATTAAACATTTTCGTTATGGCAATTACTGCAAATGTCGTAGCCAGTTTATTTTGCACTCCCTGCAAATGTTCTAAGCATGTACATCCCTTTACAGATTTAAGAAACTATGCTGAGCCTTATATATTGATTCAACTGATTTATAACAGTACTTGCTATATCTATGTATCTACAATATTGTATGTGTATCTATTTACCATTAATCCACTCTCCATGTTTGTAGTTTACAATGTTACCAACAATTGTTATGTATTTTGTATTTTCATGTAGAATGATGTTTGCTATTACTAAGAAAAAGGTGCCTTTGAAAAGTAGAGTTTTACAAAAGTGAACATGCCAACCCTGCAGTATAAAATGAATTTCAAAAACTAATGAACAAATATAAACTGAAAATGTTTCCTTGAAAGTTAAAACAACAACTGAATATAAAGCTGTTGCATTTTCATGTTGAATAATTGGAAGTTGTAAATGTGTACCCTCCAAAATGACATCATAGATATGAATCATATCAATACTTTAGATTTTGATAGGGTATGGAACATTATAGTTTGATATCCTACATTACTTTGAATTTTTAAGTATACTCTAACTTTTTAAGAAGCAAACAAAGTGACAGAGGTGTAATAGCACAACAAATAACCCTTGAGAAAGGAGATTATATGTTGAATCGTGTTTTGATTTGATTTGATTTGATTTGATTTATTTCTGCTTAATTCCGTTACATCAGATATGATTATGTACATGTCATTTATGACAAACAGTTTATCGACACATAGTTTTTAGTACAATTATACAAGACATTTAAATACAAACAGTTTATGGAACACTCGAATTGCTTTTTTTCTGTAGGAGAAGTATACGGTCTGTGTTACATTTGTGGGTTGCCCAGATAATGTTGCAATACGATATATATGGTAAAATTAAGGCATTTTACAGGGTAAACAATACACGAGTTGGTAAAAAATACTGAAGCTTAGTTAACAGGCCAAAGTTTCGTGATATAGGGAAAATGATGTGTTTTACATGATCATCCCATTTTAGGTTTTCATTTATATACACACCGAGAAATTTATTAAATATTTTCCTTTCAAGAGATATACCATCAATATACAATTCATATTCTGGGAGATCAGCTTTTTTACATTTAAAGTGAATGAAATTAGTTTTGCTTAAATTAAGTGCCAGTATATTACTTTTAAAGCACATAGATATTTTCGGTAATTCATTGTTCAGAGTAACAACTAGGTGGTTTAGGTCAGTATGTGAGTAAAACACATTTGTATCATCAGCAAATAATATATACTGTAACATAGATGATGTGTTTGAAATATCATTAATGTAGATTAAAAACAATAACAGCCCTAAGTTTTAAGTTGTATTTCACTGCCCACAGATCTTCAAAAGTTAATAGACCTGTTGAAGGGAAATTCAATGCAATTCAAATGATTTTATTTCCATATGAAGTAATACAAAGGTCTGGCTAGATACGTGAATGAGAGAAAAATATATCTGCAGAAAAGGTATGATTCACAATTTCCTAATTATGATGTACTTTCATTATTACTTTGAATTAAATCAGAGGGTATTAACCATCCTTTGTACTACTGTTTACAGCTGTTTTAGATGCATTTATATGTAATACAAACAATGGAGAAACAAATAGCCATTTTTTTTTTAATTTAGAAAATCTGGGTTTCCTTTCAAATAATGCTCTGAACAGCATTTTCAGTACACCCCTGAAAAGCAATTTAATAATTTGTTTCAAATGATCCACTTTACATATCTGTTCAAAGAATAATATTACATGGCTTGGGGAACATGAAAATAAGAACAACCAATTTAATTCAGGTTAATCCTTAAAACTTTAGTTTGGAAGATTTATAGTCTGGTGCCACGTTCATACTGTGATGTCAGCAGTGTCGAAACCCCTGAATTTGTGTAAAAGACTGTATTGAGATATCACAAAAAGTCCATAAAAGACAAAGAAATTATCAAGGCACCCTATTAGTCTCAGCAAAAAGAAGACCTATTTTATTGTACACCATATCAATGTATTTGAATAAACACAAAGGAAGCAAATGTTTTAATTATGAAATAAAATAATACATTAATCATTACAAATTATACAGTGTTTTTGTTTTTTGTTTTTGAGTGTTACTTACAGAATTACATCTACCAGAATTTACCATGTATTGATTTTAACTACATGGATGTCTATTATATAGACAAAGATCTTGCCAAGTGCTATGGAATTAATGGATGCTGCTACCAAGAATTCTGTGTAGGCCTACATGAACAACAGTGAGCTCCACAATTCTTATGATATCAACTTAGTTTTCACGAACAGCAGCAAGACTCTTGTTTTGCTTATCTAAAGAATTTGACTGTTTCGATCATCTAATTTAATAGATTAATTATTTTAATAGCCAAATACAATATTATGGAATAGAAGAAAGTGCACTACAATGGTTTCAAACTTATTTTCAAGAAATCAGCAGCAACATATGTGTATAGATCATTCTAAATCGTATCATGAAAGCTTTATAATTATTATCACTATCTCATTAGGTGTTACTCAAGTATTCAGCCTTGGACAACTCCCGTTTTTATCTCAAGTGATTTGCGATATGTATAATCAATAATAATATGATATAAGGCAACAGTTTGTCTGTGTTCTTATTTGGTGTTGATACCAAGTTTCTTGTCTGCAGTAAAGATAATATGGTTTTGACTATTCTAACTTCTGAAATTGACAAAGTTTTTTATGATTTTAACCTACCAAATTGCAAAACAATATCTATAAAGTTTGTCGAGTATAACAGGTATAAGTAACCAATAGCCTGTTTTACATGTAATAAGTCTGTACATTTTATTTGATTGTATGTTGTAAGTCTAAGATTTAATATCTTACATTAATGTTGAATTCATCTCAAGTCTAAAGTCCGTTATATAATTTGTGATGTCATTTATTTTTCAAGAGATGTGAATTAGATTTGTATTGAATTAATCATTGAATTGAATTGAATTGAATTGAATTGAACTGAATTGAACTGATTTAAATTGACTTGACTTGACACTGACTTCTAAGCTATGCAAGCTACGTATGCAAGCTACGGTAGCTAAGACCCTCCAGGTGGCACAACAGTAAATATCATGCATATCCCAGCCATCCAAGCTATGATAGCCAATACCCGAAAGAGTAACTCACTAGCAGTTCAGAGATCCAAATTCCACCCATCTAAGCTACAGCAGCTATGACCTCTGAGGGTGACCCACCAGAGACAACATGCAAATCCAAGCAATCCAAGCTAAAGCAGCTACGACTATGACTTCTGGGGTGCACTACCAGTTCTAACCATCCAAGCTTGTAGCTAAGACCCCAAAGGGGTGACCCATCAGTAGACCACTTCCAGATCCCAGCCATCCTAGCCATGGTGGCTAAGACCTCTGGGGTGCACTACCAGTACAATCACATTCAAATTCTAGCAATCCAGGCTACAGTAGCCAAGACCCCTGAGTAGGTGACCCATTTGGTAGACCACTTTCAAATTCCAGCAATCCAAACTACGAACTGACATCCCAAAGGTGACCCACCAGCAGACCACATCCACATCCCAGCAGAGGTACAACATGCAGCTGAGACAACAGATGACGAAATTTCAGCAGGAAGAGAAACGAAGAGCATGCATGCAATGCATCGCTCATGCAAGCACATCAAGAAATGCCACGAGAAGGAAAATGAAGATCAAAGAAGAGAGATTTGGAAAGGATTTTTGGGACAAGAACTAAGGCAGGAGAAGGGACTGGCTGATCTATAATGGGCAAGAGATTGGGAAGGAACATACAAAGTAAAAGCTGGAAGTGATTCCAGATGCAAGTGTACTCTTGTGTGGCAGCTTCCTAATCTGAATGTGTGTAAAACATTTTTACTCAACATCCTCAGGTATACCTCTGACACTGTAGTGAGATGTGCCTTACTGCTCAAGAAGGAGGGTAGCATTGTTAAGACGAGCAGTTGGTCACAAGAGGGGACATTCTGCTCCAGCAACAAACAATTTTTTGCACTCAGATAAGGGACACACAAATGCAGTACATGGAAATGTCCAAGCCCCAAGTGCCACAGACAGACCAGACCACACACCCACATCATCCATACTTGCCACCTGATCTGAGCATTTCAAAGATGTGTGCAAACTTAAAACAAATGCACAAAATGACACATGTATTTTTTTCTTCATATTACCAGAATGTTTTCAATTAATTGAATCTTGCATTTACAAAACCAGTGATCGACTTGTGCCAGAACTGTCTAGAACATATAAATGCACACTCTGACCCATGACATGATTGCTCTGTTACATGTTCCTGTTGTTCTGGCTACTTCACAGGTGTCATGAAGATCAAGCATGGGGAAGTACAGACAACGACGCAGAAAAAAAAAATGAAACACAGTGAGTGTATCATATCTGTTGACATGCACACAGCACTTTACAATTCTTCAAGTCTTTACCTAGGATTACATCTTTCTCACACAAGATACAGTTGTTTTCAAAGAAACTTTGCAGTTTCCAGCAAAAATGGAAATTCAACATACATACTTTGTACGTCTCACAGCATAAAAGAACAGCTGGAATGTGGTTTATGCCTGTGCATGTTTTGGTATCAGGGCAGAGACAAACAATATGTAATATTCTATGCATATTTTAACTGTTCAAGTCAGAGCAAAAAACCTCTTGTTGTTGTCTGCACTCTCATGATTCATCAACAACCCAGAATCCCTTTTTTGACTATTAAAGCCACATGTTCACAGCTGCCAACTCAGTTCATGCTGCAATACAGAGAAAAATGGACTAAGAACCAGGAGCGTATGATCTGAAGCACTTCATAGATGTAATTGGGACATCAAGCTAAATCCTCAAATGCGCCACTCCCTGTCATATCAACAGGCATGTCTACCAGAATCATGCAAGAAAGGTAGCTAAAATAATGAGACAGCTAAAAGTCAACAAATGCAGAAGCTGCCCAACAAATATATTCACAAAGCCACGCCTTCTCTGCTTACTTCCGGGGAGTGCAGCTATTGAAAGAGGAGGAAGTGGGAGATACATCCTGGCTTCAATCAGTGCAGGCAATAGCACAAAAGACACCATCAAAACAATGCCGGAACCACGGGGGGATATCATCTCTCAACTGAACGGAATTAAGTTTTGTGCTTCTTGCGAGTTTCACCCAGACACAAGAAGGTGTTCTCTGAACAACTGCATGTGAAAATCATATCTGAGGACTTCTCTGCTAACATAAGTTATCGAAGGAGAAGGAAGTAGGAGATTTTTACTATGCTAGCTACAATTAATGAAGGCAAGAGCACAATAGACACCATCAAAACAATGACGGAACCATGGGGGATATCATCTCTCAAACGGAAGTTCTGTGCGTCTTGAGTTGGCACCCTGAGGCAAGAAGGAGTTCTCTGAACAACTGCATGACATTGTGAACATCATTTCTGAGGACTTCTTTGCTAACTTCCGGAAAGATAAGTTATCGAAGGAGAAGGAAGTAGATGTCCTGGCTACAATCACTGAAGGCAAGAGCACAATGTACCATCAAAACGATGATGGAACCATGGGGGATATCATTTCTCAAACGGAATTATTGAAAGTTCTGTGCTTCTTGGGTGTATCACCCAGACATAAGAAGGTGTTCTTTGAACAACTGCACTAGATGAATGTCTTTTCTGAGGACTTGAAAACTAGTTCAAAGTAAGATGACAATCACATCCCATGCATATTCACGAACTCTCGATGACATTGCACTGATACGACGGATCCAGACAAATTTGTGTTCAGTCTGAAATTACCATCTAATTTCTTGATTAAATTTTTAATTGCACACTTCTGTGATAATTTCCATCTGCTACCTTCAAGGTTCATATAACTCCACCTGTTTGATGGATAACATGTCCTATTTTGCATGTCTTGGCATGCTTGAATGTGATAGATACCTTGTTTTCACTTTTTCTTAATTTTATAAAAAATGTAGAACATTGCAGAAGCTTAGTTTAAAAAGAAATATTTTGATTTCTGTTGTGTAGAATATTGCTCAGATGGATCCATCACCACCTATAATATGACAATTTGGAAAGTGGAAGTTTAGGCAATTAGTATTTGTAAAAAATCTAAATTCACCATTTAAACTAATATGAGGCAGCAGATGATTATAACACAATGATCTTTAAGAGGAAACAGGTACGCTAGATTCAGTCAATTGCTCATTTTCCTTCTATCAAAGCACTTGATGCATTTTTTTTTTCAATTCCATTTTTCATCACATCGTGGCTGCATTTTTCCAATATGCCACAGACATTGATAGCAATTGGGATTCCTCAGCTCAGATTTTTCTAACTAAAATCATAGTTCAACAATGCCATTAACACACACACACACACACACACACACACACACACAATAAAAAAAACCTTGTCAAAGGATGACAGACATGTACTATATTTCCTGATATCACTGCATAAGTACTCTGATTTAGTAATTTACTTTCATTTATACTGAATTACCCAATGGCTTATAGTGATAATTAAGATGCATATTATTTGGAAAAGGCAGAATGAAATTTAGGTATGAACTATTAATAGAATGAAGTTAATGGATTAATTCTGATAAGAATGAAATTCAATTTGAAATAATTTTTATTTAGAGAGAGAGCAACATTTTCTTCCACTGAAATTGAAAGTGTAACGGTTCTTCTCCAATCTGTTTAATCAGCTGTGATTTGCATTAAAGCTTTTTCAATCGAGAATAAAATCACACTACAACGATGCAATATTAATTATCTTTATTTCAGTGTCATTATAATATTTCATTAGTTACCATGTTTTTATTATAATTGTAATAAAAACTCCTTGCATATTCATTACAATTAAGAATTCTTCTAAAATTGTAAAAAAAATAGCTACAGTATTCTTTATTTCATTTTTCTCAAGATCTTGCAAATAATTTATTGATTTCCATGACTAATTGAAGAGTGGCATAAGTTTTAAAATCTCTACTTTTCTGTAGATTACTCTTCTCCTTTACTTTATTTACTTTTTGTCACTTTTGCAAGGTATGCATTGGTTCTATTCATTCATATGTTTTGTAATAAGCTTTAGAATGTGTATTTATATGTATGTGCGTGTAACGATACGATATATTAAATGTATATGTTGTATATTGTATTAGTTTTTGTTAGAAAAAGAAGCACAATTGAATTGAAATGAATTGAAGTGAATTGAACTGAATTGAATTGAATTGAATCGAATTGAAAAGAAAGCTGTTGTCTTGTGAGAACCAGAGAATATGCACATACATGTACATACAAACACATATAAAGGTATCCTCTCTGTACAGAAGTACACTATCATCTGCATCTCCATTTCTTCATCAAAATCTATTCTGGAGAGAAAATTTATGTATTTCTGATAAATCTGTGCTTTGTGTGAATTTGTGTGCATTTAGTAGTGAGATTATAAATGAGTTATAAATGACTAAAAATCTTTTAAAAGTTAGACCCAAAAATATATAGTCAACCACTGTAATCAGGTTTTTCTTTTCAGAGAATATGAGGCATACATGCAGTTGAATGTCTTTACTTGAGAATTACAAACTATATCATCAACCAAACATGTACAACAAAGGATAACTAAAGGCTTAGGATCTGTTTCATTCTTTCGTCTAGATGATTTTTTTTTAAAGCCAGACTTATAAATGTAAGAAATTGAAATATAAGTTTATATCACCACAGACATGCATTTATGTGTCTGTGAAACAAAAAGAGTATGCACTATATAATAATATATCCATGTAATTTACATAAGTAACTATTCAGAGGAACCCTAAAAAAGTAGATGTAATTGGAACTTTATCATGCTATTGACAAATTTAACCTTATTGCCAAATTGCTTGATTCCCATTTGTGTCAAGATATGTCCTACTGTCAAATTAAATTGGAACCAAAGCTGTAGAGTGCACAGATGTATAAAGACAAGCCACACTCTTTTGGCAAACTGATCTGCCTACGTGGGAGGATGCTTGCACATCGTGGGTTAAGAAAAATCTTTTGGCAAACTAGACTTACTCCTCCACAGTGTGCTCATTTGGTGAAAAGTTGTACGATCTGTATCTAGTTTAAAAGTGGTATTCTTTCCAAAGTCATTCCAGAAATTTTGTGAAAATATTCTGAATGAATGCGTAAAGAACTCTATCACTGTTGACACGTCGTGCTCAAAGGACAAATTAAAACATTATACATGTAATAATTTAATATTGAACTTTCAAAGGATTTAGCTTTCACACTTTTGGGGGGTAAATTAGTTTTGAGGGGTAGCGTTCTTTTGTCTGATTATGACAGATTTATACCGGCATTGGAACAATATGCAAGTATGCTTCAGTGTGAACGGTGCAATTCAAGTACATGTAAGTGCTGCATGATCATGAACATGATCTTGCTTTTGGCTTTGTCTTATTTACTTAAATGCAACATGAATGTGAAGTGCCTTTTTCACTCAATACTGAGCACTCATTATTCAAAAGCATGGTATTAAACTGAACTAGAAGACCACACTGTCCCACCCACCACCACTCAATATCACTGCCCATTAGGGATTTAAAAAAAAATCAACAATAACATGGATGATGAAGAGATTGAGGAGATTTACATGATGATGGATTCTTGATGATGGGGGAGGTGGGTGAGTTCTACAGCCTCCACATCAGGAAATACATTTTGAGATGATGGATTATTTCCTGAAAAAGACATATCTTGCTAAATCTCAACAGTCATACTTTGCCCGTAGCAGTTGAATCACTTGCACTGATACATCAGTGGAAGGAAAGCACCCCTAAGGGGTATAAAGTTGTTATGAATGGAGGGAGTGATACAGTGAAGCAAACTTTACAGCTCTGTATTGATGGATTCACAGAGAATCAGTTGTGACTGATAATCATTTAATGTGTTTCCAAAAAGGATGATTACAGGCAAAAATTCACAAAGGTACTTTAAATCAAATCAAATGGTTGAAAAGTTAGTCTGTGGACTTTGAACAAGGGCAAACTGGGTTGCCTTGCACATGTATGCACAAGTCGGCAATGACAATAACAATACAAAGCACTCATTATTTTGTAACATCACTCTAGTCTTTTGGATGGAGTACGCATTTGTGATTATTGCATTATATCCGTCGGCATGGGCAATTGTCACACCCATTTACCCACTTTAAATTTGCATTTTAATCCACGGACGACATGTGAATTGCCTCTTTGAATCCTGGTCACTGTTTTGATAACTCTTTTCATTTCAAGAGTATAAGTTACCACCAAAGGTGTCTAATGTACAGTAATTACATAGAAAGCATCTTGCAAGACTATGCCATCAAATTGATGGACAAGGCGGTAAATCCACAAATACATCTCAAATGCCATCATGTGACCCATCAATAATGATACCCTGATACTGTTGCAGACGTTAAAGCTTAAAAAAGCAGTAAATAAGATAATTGACTCCATGATTATAAATGAGAAGTCTCATGCCCGTTCAAGGAGCAAATGTTTGGTATGAACATTGAAGTCTGAGAATGCTTTAAAGTAGGACATTTAAACTTCACCACAGGAAATTTTCTCAAAGCTGTTGGCATCTGGCACTCAATTTTCTAACACATTCTATGGTAGATTGTTGAATGCAGAGGGATTTTAAACATCACTGCAAAGTTTGGAGTCTGGGAAATATTATTGCCTAGTTTCCTTTCATGTTTCTGAAATATGACCCACAGCCCCTCATCGTTAAATCACATGTTTCAAGTATAAACTGAAATTAAGCTTGTAAATAATAGAAAATTACATCTCACACAAATTGACATTTGAACATCAGCATTCAGGATGTTATTCATTTTTTTAAATATAAAAGGCAATGTTAATCCTTAACTACATACATTTTACATATCAGGTCAATAGAAAAAAAAAATCTTAAAATCATACTTTGCTTGATAATGCAATAACCCCAAACCCTTCTCATTAGTTCTAAATAATTGCAACTGATTGTGCAAGCAAAGGATACGGTTTACCTGACTTCTTTATTGCATTGCCAAAAAGGAATTTCACAAAGAATTGTGTTGAGATCAATGGGAGACTTGCAAGGCGATTACATTATCACCTTCACTGTCATCTCATGCAATCTGTACAAAGTCATTGTAATTGTAGCCAATAACTCTGAAAATATCAAAATGTAAAACTATGTATAATATGAAATTCCATGTTTTTCATCTGTCTTATTCTATGGTCAAAGTTCACTTTTCTACCCACCAAGGTACAATATTATTGTCCTCATGATCCAAGTAAATTTTAACATTGAACAGTGGCAATATAGTTTTCAAAATGTATTATGCTGTCAAACCATCCATATAAGTTTCAGTTCTGGGGTGTGATTTCTAGCATACTTGTACACAGAGAGCATAAAGATTATCTTGAGACTGTTACGTAGTCCTTACCACTTACACTTACAGAGATTAGATTTGTCATGCTTTCTTCCTGACAACATTTCTGAATAGAATCTTGAGGAAGATAAGTGGACTGGTTTTATGTTACAGAGTTCTACTCCCAATGTATGTACAAATGTCCTAGACTGTTTTTTCTTTGAATCCCTGTACCACTACAAGTCCTCCATTCACTTCAGTACACTATGCTCTGACTTGTACAATAATCTGGAAACACCATAGAGCATACACCAAAAAGATGTTGACTATCATATTTAAGAAAATCAGTTGTCATTATGTCAAGAAACAAATGTTTTGGTGTATTTGATTTTTATATATTACCGTCTAATTGAAGGATAACTAAGTTCCTCTGGTAAAATCAACCCATCAGATACATTTTCAATTTCAGTATGCAGCTTATCCTAATCAAAGTAATCTTGGTGGATCATACTCCAGATTTTTTTTTCCCCTACTGTGGCCTTTGAAGTATCACTATCAGATTCAGACAGAGACAATTCGGTATTCTAATTTGTTTTATAAGGCATTATTTCCAGCAAAAGTATGGCAAACCATCTCCTACATCTCAGCAGAAGTCACAGACTGTACCAATTCTGAAGCCCATAAATGATGGGCTCTTCTGAATACCTATATATCAAGGGCAGGATATGCATTCATATTTCAGTTTCTCATTTATTTCAGCGCAAAATTGTATTCATTTTATATCTCTCTGTAAATTGTAACCAGACACAGATTCCATTGACTTTCCCCCGACTTCTGCAATCTAATTTTGTCTCCAACCTCATATACCACATTCCACTTTTTTGCTTTCCTTTTGTGGTCACGATTTTGTTTTTGAGGGTCGCAGCAGATGGGGAAAGCCTAAGGCAATGATTTCTGGTGACTCTGAACAGACTTCTATAAAATCACACTGCAATGCAAAAGCCAACATTCCAGCCAGAAGAATCTGATCGAGCGAGACAAGATTTGATATCGGCAAAAATAAACTTGCATCGATAAGATTTTTAGTATTCTTTGATGGAGACGAATGAAAAGATGAAGAAAAAACAAACAAACAAACAAACAAGCACACCCACTGGCTGTGTGTCTTGTGTAAGCCTTCAAAGTCAATATCAAGAACAATAACAATAGTTGGTCTTGCACCCCCACAAACAATTTCAGATTGAATCAAATATCAATCCATTACATTCCCATGAACACATCAAACATTGAAAGATGTGCCTTGCAGCATTGTGCGAAATTATAGAAGTGTAGAACATTGTATTTGAGAGTGAAACAAAACAGGAGAGTAGGATGCAACATTGGGGGAGGGGGTGGCAGAAACATGGAAGGGTTGGAATGCAACACGGGGGATGGGGACATAGTGGCGGTGGGATACAGCATCATGGTGAGGGAAAATGATATGGGAGTCTGGGACACAGCATGGGAAAGTGGGACACAATATAGGAGGATGGGACAAACCAAAATGGGAAGTGAGATACCAGGTTTGTGATGTATGGGAAAGCAGGACATTGTTGGAAGAGTGAGACAAATACGGGAAAATGTGGGAAAATGTGATGCAATACATGAAATTGAGATTATACATGGGAACAAAATGTATGGGTTACAGGCAGAGTATTACACAGCCTTGATAGGTACAAATTGCACTATGCATTACTTCTGCGCAGAAAGTTTGCTATCAAACACAATTTTGAATTATGAAATATGTTTGCCAGCATTGTGAGAAGCTGATAATGTTACCATATTTCAAGTTTTAAAATTCATCATTCCTTTATTCTTCAGACTCTAAAACCTTCCTGGGATATGGTACAGGATATTGTGACATATGAATAGACGGTTACAGATAGTTATCCCTATGGTCTGTTAATCTGAAAATGAAATGAATGTGTGTATTAACAAACCTTCGGAATTATGAATCTTACTTCATATTCGGATTAAGAAACCTTTGGAAAGATGAACCTTATTTCATTTTCGGATTACATAACCTTCAGAATAATGAGCCGTCGAAATAACTAACCTTACTAGCTAACTCAATTTTTGGAATAATTCATTTTTGGATAAACAAACCTTTGCAATACTGAACTGTAGCTGAAAAGACACCTGCACAGAATGAGCCAGTCAGTCATACACTAGATTACTCGGTCCTAAGAAAATCAGCTTTGAAGTTTGAAGATGCAGTCAAATGTGTGGGAGATTAGGCATCTAAACTAACAAGAGACCCGGGGGTCTCGCACTCACCCGAGTATCGCAAGTTCACCTTCCATGAATTCTTGCAGACTCTTACCTGAGAACACTGGAAACTTGAGGTGGGGGTAGCTTTGAGAGCTGGGGGCATGGTGTCCATTTCCATATCCCCCATCACACTGGTAAAAATACCTGCCAAGTACACTGTACTTTATAGAATGATGGACTATGCAGTTTGGAAAATAAAAGACTTAAAGCCCTATCATTTCTGATTCTAGAGAAGAATAATATCGAATATACAAATGTAGGAGGTTTGGGCCCCCCTGGGGCCTCAAAGGAAGGCATGGTGCCCATTCAGATCTGCAATGAACAAACTTGGAAACCCTACACTCATCAATGTACAAACTCACAGTAACTTTGCTTTATCACTTCTGGCTCTAGAGAAGAATTGTAAATATTCCTTAATGTTGAGGGGGGGGGGGGATTGGGCCCCCTAGGGGCCCCCAAAAAGAGCATGGTGCCCTATTAAACAAATTGAGATCTTAACCCCCTGGCATGTTAACTGTCAAGTTTGGTGAATATTCATCAAGGGGTTTTCAACAATTATGAACATGTACAATTTACATTACCATTTAGACCCATCCCACCCCACTCCCTTGGGTCCCGGGGGGGGGGGGGGGGGGGGGGGGGGGAGGGGGACCCCTGATTCTGCTATGAACAAACTTGAAACAACAGTCATCAATATACTGACTCATTGTATTAACTTAGCTCAATCACTTCTGGTTCTAGAGAAAATAGATTCCTTACTTGGGGATGGGTTGGGCCCCTTGCCCCCCAGGTGGGACATGGTGCCCATTTGATGGAAATGAGATCTATCCCCCTAAGGATACTACCTGCCAAGTTTGGTGAAAATTCATTATGGGGTTTTCAAGAAAAAGAAGGAAATTTACAATTTAGGCCCCAATTTAGGCCCCCTGGGGCCCCCAGGTGGGGCATGGTGCCCACTTGATGGGAATGAGATTCAATCCCCCTAGGGATGCTACCTGCCAAGTTTGGTGAAAATTCATAATGGCATTTTCAAGAAAAAGATGAAAATGTACAGTTTGGGCCCCATAAGGACCCCTCCCCTGGGTCCCAAGGGGGCACCCCTGATCCCGCCATGAACAAACTTGAAACTACAGTCATCAATGTACTAAGTTATGGTATTAACTTAGCTCTATCACTTCTGGTTCTAGAGAAGAAGATTTTTTAAGATTCCTTAATTTTGGGGGTTTGGGCCCCTCGGGGAGCCCCCCAGGTGGGGCATGGTGCCCATTTGAACAAATTGAGATCCTATCCCCCCTACGGATGCTACCTGCCAAGTTTGGTGAAAATCGGTCATGGGGTTCTCAAGAAGAAGATGAAAATGTAAAAACTTTATGCATGACCCATGATGCACGACAGAAGACGCACAATGGATGACGGACGATGAGCGATAGCTCACTTAAGCCTTTGGCTCAGGTGACCTAAAAAGGACAATAATTCTAAACATCTTTCTTTTTATTGAATGACTTAATGTAATGGACAGTGCACAATGGACAGTGCTGTATACGCCATATATTTCGCGAGTCTAAATTTTCACGAATCGGGAACTCCAGACGATTTTGCGAGTGGTTAAATTCACGATCGTGGAGTCCTGTACTGAACAGAGAAATGTACATGCGTACGTCACATCCACATCGGGATCAGAGTCAATATTTTTGCGTGTCTTTAATTTCGCAAATAGCACCTGACTCGCGAAATTCACGAAAATAAAAACCTAACCAAATATTCGGTGTATACAGATATGTATATACTAGACATTGTATGTAGTATCCCTGCTTGTGAAATTAGATCATGTAAAAGTTTATCTTAAATTGTGTTACAAGGAGCCGGCACAGATGGACTGACAGACAACCTGGAAATATATTGCCCTCAGCAACCTGCAAACTTCGGCAGAGATATATGAGTTTTCAAAACATTCATGAACTTTTGCAAGAAGATTTCTGAGTAATTTAAACAACAACAACAACAAACAAAAGGGGGATGCTCATTTCTCCACCATCTACTCATACCATACTGTTTTAAGGACAGAGTATGCATCTTTTCCTTATAATCACAGCCATTCTTGTGCTACTTTAGCCAATGGCAATATCAATACCAGACCTGGCTTGAGTCTGTCAGCTAGGAGAAAGTGTTACATCATGAAAGTAATTTCATTGTCATAAACTGATTTAACTATTGCAAAGAAATATCAATATTGGAAGGTAGCATGGCATGGGTATTTATTCACATATGACAACATGTCCTTCCATACTGACATTCCTGTCTTGGAAGAAATTGCATGAATTCTTGTGGAAACATGCATTTTTTTTTAACAACCATGGTTTCATATTTTTGTAGAATGTCCACAGGCAACATGTGGAAATCATTCTCAAGAGTACAGGGAATCTAAATTTGGAAAGCAATCATCAATTGGAATCACAATTGCAAGATTGTAGTGGCTTAAGAGTTGTATAAGTAAGATATCTGTACCAAATGAAATCAACTCCCTTTTGGTCTATTCTATGTGTCTCATGGTGCCCCCAGGGCTGCATGCTAGAACCTCTAGTATTTATCATTCATGTTGACATTCTTTTAAGAAAAGTTGACTGGTATTGTATGATACAACACAAATGCAAACAATACCAAACATTGTTTAATCCTCACTAAGAAATATCCATCACTTTGACGAAGTACTATTGTCAGAACAAGCCAAGAAGTCACCATTGCTTGATTGAGTGGAATATGTATCAAATTACCAAAACTAAGCATCATTTCATCACTTTGCCACATCAGAAAGTAATATACAACTTCATATTCTTAGCAATCTTTGATTTTGGTGATATCATTTTTATGAACCTGCAAAATCTGTAAAACAGAGCTGGACGAATTAAACCTATAGTTGGAGTGAAATGCAAACCCTTACATTCATATTTCTACGCATGAAACTCATCATATTTTAATCTGGGAATCCTTTGCATGTAGGTGAAAAAAATGCACTCATCGAATGCATCTATTTTATGTATAAGACTTTACTGAATTTCATAGTCGCACAGAGAATACAGGAAAATTCAACATTAAAACTTGGACACAATATTTATGTGAAAAGGAAAAATTCTATGCTTTAATAGTAAACCTCATGATAATTTCTAAAATCATTCTTTTTTTTTTTGTTCAGTCTTAGTCTTCAACAGTATTAGTTTTGAAAACCTTTACAAATATCACTGCTTTTTAATTTTGTTGAAAAAAAAACATAGACGAGAATAATGTGGGCATAACATAAGTGAATATCAAAGGCATAAATGACTCAGAATTTCATCATTATCATTCTCATTATCAATTTGAATGATGCCAGCATTCAATATATATGATTTGTTAACCACACACAGCTTGCCGTCCCTTTGTGTGCTGGTTGAACACATCACACACAGCCCTCAGAATATTCATTAACATGTTGACATTTTTAATTTGATTGGCACCCTCTCTGCTCAAGCACTCTGGGAAATTGCCAAGGCTTGTTGTTCATTGCATCTGCATGAGTTATTTGTACTTTTTTACCCTTCTGTAATCGATTCAGTGGAACATTGTGCATACATTTCAAAGCACGCCATTCAGTTACCCTTGTAGATAGAGTAGACCTAAGGTAGGTGGCAGGTTTCATTGATGTTTGTATTTAAAGCCTGCTAAAGGCAAGGCCAAATAGAAGCCATGATTCAGGAATATCAAGGTATTGATCGATACAAGCACAAACAATTGCATTAAAGGACATCTTTTCTGCAAACATACTTGCAGATAACACATTCTCAGGCATAGCCTACATGCACAAAGCAAGGTAGCAAAAAAAAAAAAAATGATTTATTTCAATCTAGTAGTATATTGCGAAAAGAGGTATGTTTAAGAAGATGATGAAAGCAGAAAATGAGACCAACACAGGAGCTGAATCGCAGTTCAAAACTTAGTACAGAGTCACATTTTGTTCATCTAGGGTTTTGAGGAAGACAGCATGCCAAACCAGGTCTAAACACTTGGTGGATAAAGTGGGATGTACTGGATAAGGCTCTGATCTTAGCATGTAATTAAGAGAATGTTGAGTTCAAATCTATCTGGTGCATGCATTCTTTCTGACGAGATGTTTTACCACAATATCACTCTTGACCCAGGGGTGCAAATAAACACCTGGTGATGACAGCATAATGATAACTAGAAAAGCACTATAGAACACAGAACTCCACCAAACAGCTCATTTCCACCCATAATACTGTATGCTGAAAACTGCCCTATTTCACTATATATAGAAACCTTTCGTTTGAACATATAAGCTTTAAGCTACGCGGCGCCTTGCCTCACTCGAACAGAGCATGCGCTTCAGAGTGTGTACATACAAACCTGAAATATGCGCAGCTTGAACTCCCAAGTTCAATGTTCGTATGTGCCAAAAGATAAAAGATCTGTGAAAAATCCATAAAAATTCCCAC
Organism: Diadema antillarum; assembly: GCF_040938485.1. Taxonomy (NCBI): domain Eukaryota; kingdom Metazoa; phylum Echinodermata; class Echinoidea; order Diadematoida; family Diadematidae; genus Diadema; species Diadema antillarum. The sequence goes on from NW_027271187.1 coordinate 163,372, forward strand.
AACACTTGTTAACAAAATTTAATTGTCTGTTCATTACGCCATTATCAAAACTTCCAGCACTTTTCATTCAAATCTGTCCACTTTTTAAAGTTATTTCGCACACAGACAAACAAACAAACAAACCGACGCCGATGAAAACATAACCTCCTTCTTCGGCGGAGGTAATAACAAGTGAAGGGATCCTCTGACCAAACATTGATAACACTGAAGAGTGCTACCCTAGATAAATAGGACCATAATATTTATAAATGCTTTCTGTTCATGCCGCTGGTAATAATACCACTTATTTGATTTCCCCCATTTTCTTTTCTTTTCTTCACCTTCACACACTTTTAACTGCAGAACTGAAGTATTGATTGACGGCTCTCACAGGCTTATTGATTGGTTCTAGTCACATACGATGTACCTTCAGACATTTTGCTTGATGTGGCTTTACGGTTTGCGGTGATATGCCAATTTGATTTAATGATTACGATTTGATGATTTGCAATCTTCAACTTTACAGCAATAATTAATGCAGACTTTAATATGCATTCAAATTTGGTGATCTGTAAGATGTCGTGACAATAGAGCATTCTAGTATGTACACAAACAGCTATACCAAGTCTTCAGTTATCAAGTCATAGCATACAATGCAGAATAAGATTCAGATGTAAACTAATGACTGTTTCTACAATTTGTACTCTACAACTACAATTGTATGTATATCTCCCTCTTTAATACAAAGAGTATTTTCACCTAAAACACAGTCGTGTAGCAGATGTGTTTTTCACATTTCTTTTTTAGGACAATGCTATCATGATATTCTTATCATTTTCTAATTTACTTTTACCACCGAATCTGAAGCTTTTACTTTATGAACACGACTTCCTAAAATCAGCGAAGAGTCTCTATGTCGACCAATGTGAGATTAAATTAGCATGGCACTGACTTGACATAGAGGGGGTAAGAACAGTCTGCTAGATATCTGGAACAGAACGAACAGAAGCGGAGCTTTACTGTGACTAAATGCAGGGAGCACTGGTGAAATGTACGTATCTTTCACACTTGGAGCAGAGCAATGAGTATGCTCATTTTAATGCAACTTGGATGACTGGAGGAAAAAAATTAAAGCAATATTAAGAAGTGTTACCAGGTATATGGTAAATTTTGGAGTAAAAGACAAGAAGCATTAATCTGTGGGAATCCACCACAAAATCTTAGTTGTCATCATTTACCAAAATTTAGTACGCTCATTTCAAAATAACTTTGATGCCTGAAAAAAGAAACCAAAGTAGAATTGGGAAATGCAATGCAATGTCAATGGTGATTTTGTGGTTAAAGACAAGAAGCAGTATAACCTGTGGGATATCTGTGTAACCCTCAAATGCATCTTTTACCCCAGTTTTGTCACACACACACACAAAAAAAAAAAATAGTCAAAGTAAGAAAATTAATTGCCACATGAGGATTTTGCAGGTAAACTCCAACAAAAATGTAATGGAATGCAATACAGGTAAAGGCGGAAGCACAGACAGTGGACAAAGGGATAAAAGAGTAAAAGGAGGACAAACTAAACTTAGATCAGTTTTGCCTCCCCCTCTTGTGGGCAAACTGAGAAAACAAAGTAAAACAAATTGAAGTGCAGTAGGAAAAAAAAATACAGTTACCAATTTGCAGGCCTCAGAAACAGTGCCATGGAATCTGTACTAGACGTGTGGGCACAAGAATGTAAAATGTCCACCTACAATTTAAGTTTTGTCCTTTTTTGTGTATTCTTGACCTAATCAAAGTCTTATTAACTATAATCCCCCAATCAGAAAGATCTCTGCGTATCATATCAGTTTGCAATAGTCATGCTTTCCTTTAATACCCATTGAACTAATCTCCTCATCCAACGCGCTCTTCCGCATCATGCACGTTTGAAATTTTCTGGAATGCCGACCTATAACTACGTAATCTGTTCATTAAAGGCAAACTTCCTCTTCATCTCCTGTGTCTGCAACTACTGCTTTACCAACTCCAAAGCCCAAATATATCAAAATTTGATGGCTTTGGGTTTACATGTAGACTATCTGGATCTAAATTGAGGGTAGTGGTGGACTGAAATTCCTTTGAGACATCTTTATCTAGTTCTTTAATTGGGTTTTATACATTTGTATCAATACAATGGACAGATACCAATGGCATATTTTATTTTTAACATCAATTTGCAGCCCTAAGGGTGAATTGTATGATTTTTTTTTCTAGCAAATCAAGATACACTGTACAGATAATGGTTTATTACATTTTTAATATCACTTTATGGCCCACTGGATGAACTACACGATTTTTTTTTAATGAATGGGTTTAGAAAATCGAGATATAAAAGAAGTTAATGTGATGTCTCAAAGACATCTTTATAAAGCAAACTTCACAGAAGACACTGACAGGTGTAATGTAAAGAAAATTAATTACAAAGATCAGATTAATATTAATAACTTGCTTTTAAAAGGAACAAGTACGTAACTAAGGGATTGTTCATTGATTAAAAAAACAATGATAATAAGGGAAATATGGCCTGCCATGTAAAGTGTACAGTACAAATAATAATAATTTTGTGACTGCCTGGCTCAAAACCTGCAAAATGATGGCCAAAAAGAAAGTACACTATTTGACATAAATACATGTAGTCTAGAGGAGTACAGGCTCTAAGCTTTAAGTAATATAGAACTTGTTCAAATTGGAATATCCTCATCCATTCAAAATAAGATGGAAATAAGAAGCAGGAGGTGCAGTTTCATAGAAAAGGGAGAAAATAGGATTTAAAGATTGGGATCACTCATGTGCACTGTGCAGAAGTATCACTTTCCAGTAAAGAAGTGTCTGTCCTCTAAAATGGTCCAGAAAAACTGGAGCTCTTATATTTCTTCGTTTTTGTTTTTGTTTTCATTTTGTTCCAAGCAGCCAAATTTTGACTTTAGGTTTAGCAAAGATTACTTATATATAACTTTACAAAATTGAGACAAACAACCCGAATGACATATTTTGGTCCACCAGACAAGTTTAAAGTATTTTGTTTATCTATTTTATTTTGTTTTTTCATCTCTTTTGTTTTGTTTAGTAGATGTACATATTGCTGATTTTTTTATTTTGTTGAAGCTGTTGAAGAACTTTGAGTCTGTAGAGAAAAGGCACTACACAAATATTGATAACCATCATTATTATCATTATTACACAGAATCCTACTTTGTGACTCTTTGTGAGTTGAGCTGATGGTTAAATGTTGTGTTGAATGATGTACAGTTCGTTAATAGTGAACTTTATAGAAAAAGATACCTGTAATTGATATTTGTTTAATTCTTTAATCACTTTATTTCGTCGTTTATCGTGCAAACTCAACTAGCAATGGCAAATTTGTTAAGATGATTTCAAGACACAATACGATGAAGAAAAGATATATATGATGACGCTAACTGATTTACTGTGATATATTTTGATAACACAACTAGAGTATTGCAGTTATGACTGTCCTTTATTCTAAAAGTCGTATGACTGCCAGTGACAATCCAAGTCTTCAAGCTATTGTTCGTTATCTTTAAATATACATGTACATTATGTTGTGTTGTGTTTATTCATTTCTACAAGATTGTAAAATGTTACTTTAAAGGGATGGTACAGTATTGGTGGAGATGAGAATTGGGCATTTTAACTTTTTGCGAGATTCCAAAAGAAACTAGAAATATCACTTAAGGTGATTAATACCCCCGCCCCGTGACGACAGTCTTACCCAAGGAATCTTTCCTTGATCTTCTGCCATTTAAATGCCGTTACCATGGCAACGCAGCTTCCGACATGTCCGAAAAATATGTCTTTCACATCTTCCCACCAAGACTATTGTGTGTGCCACATTTCATAAGCTTTTGTCAAAAACTGAGGAAGTAGTTCAATCCACAAGATCTTTCCTTGATCTTCCGCCATTAATATGCCGTTACCATGGCAACGCAGCTTCCGACACGTCCAAAAAATATGTCTTGCACATCTTCCCACCAAGACCAATGTGTGTGCCACATTTCATGAGCTTCAGTCGAATACAGAGGAAGTAGTTCAATCCGCAAGATCTTTCCTTGATCTTCTGCCATTTATATGCCGTTACCATGGCAACGCAGCTTCTGACACGTCCAAAAAATATGTCTTCCACATCTTCCCACCAAGATCAAGGTGTGTGCCACATTTCATAAGCTTTGGTCAAAAAACTGAGGAAGTAGTTAAATCCGCAAGATCTTTCCTCGATCTTCTGCCATTAATATGCCGTTACCATGGCAACGTACTTTCGGGTACTGTCAAAAAATGCGTCTTGCACATCTACAACCAAAGGCACACATCTGTACCAAGTTACATGGAAATTGGGCAAAAACTGAGGAAGTAGTTTGCAACACAAAATTTTCCATCATTTTGGCTCATAATATGTGAGCTGTTACCATGGCAACATACTTTTTGTCACTGTCAAGAAATGTGTCATGCTGACCTATATCCTAAGACAAACATTCAATATGAATTCCATGAGAATTGGAAGAACACTGATGAAGCAGTTTTGCCATGAAGCATTTTGCCCTATATTTTACCAATAACATGCCGTTACCATGGCAACGCACTTTTTGCCACTGCGGAAATATGTGTCTTGCACATTAACATATTCAGATGAACATCTGTACCTAATTTCATAAAAATTGATCAAAAACTGTGGGAGGAGTTCGCGACGCAAGATTTGTACCCATTTTTGCCCATAATATGCCGTTACCATGGCAACGTAGTTTTGGGTACTGTCAAAAAATACGTCTTGCACATCTACAACCCAAGGCACACATCTGTGCCAAGTTTTATGGGAATCGGTTGAAAACTGAGGAAGTAGTTCGCGACGCAAGATTTGCAACGGACCGACCGCCCGACCGCCCGACCGACCGCCCGACCGACCGCCCGACCGACCGCCCGACCGTCCGCTGATTCCTATATACCCCCTTCAAACTTCGTTTGGCGGGGGTATAAAAATATAGAAACTTATGAAATAGTAAAGAGCATACCATATTACGAGGAATTCAAAATTTATTTGATGAAAATCAGGTTTGCAATGACTGAAACATCCAAAAACAAAGTAAAACAAAGCGATTGTAATAAAAGGTACGTCTCACACTTTATTAGAATCGCTCTGTTTTGGATATCTCAGCCATTTCAAAACCAATTTTCATCAAATAACCCTTGAATTCCTCATGAAATTACATGCTCTTCCATATTTCATATAAAGAGGTTTCTCATTATCTCATCAAAAAGTGTTAGAAACCTGAAGTCAGGTCTCAACCAAAACTATATTATCCCTTTAAAGTGTTTGATACAATAAGTTATATACATTTTTTTTTTTTTTTGGGGGGGGGGGGGTTAACAGGTCGTTACCAAACAAATTTTATCTAATTTTTTCAAGGATATGTTTTTTTATCTGAATACAACTTAGTATTTTTGTATTGTTTGAATGGGATTTGTACTGTGAAACGAGTAATGTTCACGTGCATTTTGATTTCGCGAATTTTGCGAGCGCCAAGATTCGCGAAATTAAAATGCACACAAGATTTCATTTCTACACCATATACATTGAACGCAAGTGGCAATTCACAAAAATTTCTTGCCACGAAAAAGGCCGTTGGATCCAATTCGCGAACATTTCGTGCCGCGAATATATCATGTTTTACAGTATATTATGATTTGTAATGTATGGCCATTATCATAAAGAGGTACAAGCCTAACACCATCGATCAATGAATTTACGTACTCAGCTTTACATTTCAACTATTTATAATTATGGAACTAAGCCACTGTTAAAAAATTAGGTGTTTTTTAGGCATTTTCTTTGGAACACTTCATGTCTGTACACACTACGTAATAATAGTGTATGTTTTATATAGGTCAAACTGGTATGCATTGTGGACACATTTCATCATTTACTGTTGAAATATTGCATCATTTTGAAGAATCATCAGAGCATCTCAACTATAGAAGGGGAAACAATATTAAAGATAAATGTCAGCAGTACTTCACAGAATAAATGTGAAAAATCAATACTGCATTCACAGGGGTGCCAACCTTATAAATGGAATTGCAGTATTCTGATGGCTGAAAAGCATATTGTTCATGGGGGAAAAAAGTATTTTTACCTTCCCCACAATGGAAATGTAGTTATTAAAACAAGGCAATCGCCAAATTGTGTCTCGCCCATTCGCGTACAAGGAATTAATATTTTGTATAACTCACAGAAGTTAATTGACCTGCTTATGACCTTTGACCTTGTGGTGACCTTCAATACCCTAAGGGACATTTACCATCCAAGTTTAGTCACAAACGGACAAAGGGGATCAAAAGTAATGAGCCATAATCGAAACGCGCCATAAAAACTTAACATTGGGCCCTACAAATTTGTTGACCCCTTACTGTGACCTTTGACCTTGTGATGACCTTTAACTCCCCAAGGGACATCTACCGTCCAAGTTTGGTCACAAACGGACATAGGGATCAAATGTTATGAGCCACAACAAAACGCGCCCTAAAAAAATAACATTGGGCCCTAAAAGTTTGTTGACCCCTGTCTGTGACCTTTGACCTTGTGACGACCTTCACCTCCCCAAGGGACATGTTCCATCCAAGTTTGGTCACAAACGGACAAAGGGATCAAAGGTTATGAGCCATAAACAAAATGCACCCTAAAAACTTAACATTGGGCCCTAAAAGTTCGTTGACCCCTGTCTGTAACCTTTGACCTTGTGGTTACCTTCAACTTCCCAAGAGACATCTACGATCACCCAAGTTTGATTGCCATTGTAGCAACATGTGCTGAGTTATGTGTGATAAGAGTCTTGCAAGTAAACTTTAACATATGACCTCAAATGACCTTTGACCTTATCATGTGACCTCTTACGGCACCATAACATGAAGGTACCCCAAGTGCATCCATCACCCAAGTTTGATTGCTATTGTAGCAACATGTGTCGAGTTACGAGTGATAAGAGAGTCTTGCAAGTAAACTTTAACGTATGACCTCAAATGACCTTTGACCTTATCCTGTGACCTCCAACGGCACCATAACATGAAGGTACCCCCAGCGCATCTATGACCCAAGTTAGGTTGTAATCCAAGCAACTTATGTGAAGTTATTTGTCAAAAGAGAGTCTTGCAGGTAAACTTCAACATAGAAAAGAGGGTCTTGCACATACCCTTTAATATATGACCTCAAATGACCTTTGACCTCATCACATGACTTCTGACAACACCATAACATGAAGATACCCCTAGTGCTTCTATCACCCAAGTGTGGCTGCCATTGCTGTAACAGTTGCCAAGTTATGCATCATAAGAGAGTCTTGCAGGTAAACTTTAACATTTGTGACGGACGACGGACGGACGACGGACGGACGACGGACGGACGCCATTTGGATCCCTTAGTCTCGCCTTCACCTCCGGTGGGCGAGACAAAAAGTAATAAAGCAGGCTTTATCATGAAACCTGTAGTATTCTGGGAGAAAAAAAACAGTACTTCAAAGGGTCCACAGACCCCCCCCCCCCCCCCCCCCCCCCCCCCCCCCGCACCTTACACAAACTATACACACACACTTTTTGGTTTGTCAAAGATAAGTAAGTAAATAAATAAATGAAAATCAGAAAAAGAAATGACAACAATCTTGAATTTCCCAGAGGGGAGATGACTTTAACATTTCATCCCATCCCCCCCCCCAAAAAAAAAACTGTTCTGTGCCTCCTATTACAAACTGAAAACAAAAAGTGACAGCTGATATCTCTGCATTCAACCAAGGTACAAAGCCAAAGTACTCTACTGAAAAGACACATTGCAAGATTTCTGATATACCCGCCATTCTCTCATCCAATATGGGTAAGTGAGAAACACTGAATTATTCAGGAGCACTACATTTAATTTTCTCAAACATGTTTTGGTAAGACTCATTGTGCACTGCCCTTGACAGCAACACAATGTGCTTTCATATTAACTCCTGCATACAGCTTCGCTGGACCCTGAGCAAGCGCATCCTCTTTATCTTGTGATGTCTACTATTGCTGATTGCAAAATCAAGTTGATTGAAAAAGACTGTGATTGGATCCAGTATAGAACAATCACTTGTACCATGCCTTTTGATACAAATTAATCTGGTACAACTAATTTAAGTGCAGAGCACACTGACAGAACAGTCCCAGAGTGACAGCATGATTGAGTGCCCATTTCATTAAATCAAATCTTTGAAGGTTTCCATAGTAGTTAAATGTTAACTCTTTACGTGCCATGTTGGAAACCCCTTGTGTGCCCCATTATTCTGAGACATGAAGGTAGTCATGCTTGGAGAAAGAATTCTGTTTTTCCAAACTTCTACAAATTTCTGTTCAGTTAGACATATAGTGAGCAAAGTACAAGAGGAATGCCAACATCTGCTTTGATATAAATATTGTATGACAAACCTATTTTCAATTAATCTTTTGAATTACCAGTTGCTACATTAGTAAAGGCATAACTTTTGCACATAAAACTGTTACAGAAACTTAGAATGAACCCACAAATCTAGTTGGGAACACCGCTTGATAGTCAATCACCACATAGAATGCAAGCTGTATGTGAGAGGAACAAAAGGGTGAGGAACGCTTTCATCGTACTGCTGCGGGATTAGGAGATTTATCGATCGGTTGCGGCTGCTTTGTGTGTTTGAGCAGAATATGCGAAGTTGGCACGCCGTCGACTGAGTCGGACATGCGAACGTGGCACATAAAGAGTTAAGAAAGCTATGTGGCACACTACATATTCTTTCTTGGGTACGTGTGTGGCCCTGAAAAGAGCCTACTCACTCTCAACATTTTTGGTTAGCATGCTTTTACCTAATTGCAGAATGATGTTATTCATTTAAAAATCAAGAACATGCTTATTGAAATGTTGAGAGTGGGTATGCCCTTTTCAGGCCCGCACACAAATACCCAAGAAAGAATATGTGGTGTACTGTGAAGCCTTCTACTAAAATGCCCATTATATGTTACATGGTTGTTCCTAATGTCACATCATATCATGGTATACACACACATCAGTTTGTGTTTGCCTGGGTTTGACACAGTGAAAAAAAAAATGTAAAGGACACACACATACACATACACACACAAACACAGACACACACAAAAATATCATTAAATCCTATGGCAATGCTTATACATCTTTTAAGGTATCATATGTCTGCTGACCAAGTACCTTTTGGTTTCACTTGTAACCATGTTCAGTCTATGATAGAATGGGCCACTTAATTGCCATGAAACGTGTCTATTGCAGTAGTTCATTGAAACTGCACCCATATAGCATTTTCCCCACATCAAAGCATGAGCCATCACCATGTTTACTCTAATAATTGAAGCCAGAAAACTGTAAAATGTTCTTGCTATATCAGTCACAACCTGAGTGATGTCTGTCAAAACATTTTACAATGTAATATCTCATCATAACAAGCTTTGTAAACAACCTCCACAGATTACTGCAGACATTACAACTGCGACTAACATTGTAACATGCACAGCATCAAATTCCAATAAAACAGACAGGACTTTAAGACACAGCCTTAGTCTATTTGTGGGCAGGGTCTTGTTTTGTTTGCTATCATGACTCATTGAAGCATTAAAAAAAAAACGAAAAAAATGAAAAAAAAAAACTGCTACAAAACTGCTTTAATATCATATAGTATCAAGCCAGAGGAGTAAAAATGGAGTTAAAGGGGTCTGAGCTTTTGATCCCAGCAGAATCTTCATCAGAGGGTGACCACCCTCTTTGAGTGCTCAGGCCCTTTTTGACTCCATCATTAAGAATCGTTACCGTGATGGATTTACTGACACTATCTCTACTCTCTGTGAGATATCATGAGAACATGTTATAGAATGGGTAGCAAAAATCCTGCAATCTCATTGGTTGAGAGCTGCGTGTTGATTTTTACTGGCCGCATGCTGCCTCACAATGGTAAACATGTTATCGTGCACTTGCAGCAAGAGTATGTGCACTTGTAGCAAAGGTTTGTGCACTACAGTTGTACGCAAGCGTTCGTGCCTTCAGTAAGAGAGGCATATTGGATTAAACAAGAGACCCGCGGGTCTAGCGCTCACCTGAGTATCGCAAGTTCACCTTTCACGCAGTCACTAATCTAAATTTTTCACAGCTCTACCAAAATTTGACGAGGCATTCTCAAGTGGAAGATGAAAATGTACAATAAGGGCCCAATTTTTTCAAGATTCCTTAATTTGGGGGAATTGGGGCCCCCTGGGGCCCTCTGGGTGGGGCATGGTGCCCAGTTTGATAAATTGAGATCCTGACCACCTAGGGATGCTACCTGCCAAGTTTGACAAAAATCCATCATGAGGTTTTCAGGAAGAAGATGAAAATGTACAATTCAGGCCTCCATTTGGACCCTTCCAACCACCCCCCCCCCCCCCACCCCCAAGAGGGGCACCCCTGGATCTCCTATGAACAAACTTGAAACTACAGTCATTACTGTACTCACTCATAGTATTATCTCAGCTCTATAACTTCTGATTCTAGAGAAGATTTTTAAAGATTCCTTCATTTGGGGGGTTTGGGCCCCCTGGGGGCCCCCTGGGCGGGGCATGGTGCCCATTTTAACAAATTGAGATCCTAACCCCCTAGGGATGCTACCTGCCAAGTTTGGTGAAAATGGGTCATGGGGTTCTCAAGAAGAAGATAAAAATGTACAATTTAGGCCCCATTAGGACCCCTCCTCACCCCCACCCCCCCCCCCCCCTGGGTCCAAAGGGGGGCACCCCTGATTCTGCCATGAACAAACTTGAAACTACAGTCATCAATGTGCTAACTCATAGTATTAACCTAGCTCTATCACTTCTGGTTCTAGAGAAGAAGATTTTTGCAGATTCCTTAATTTTGGGGGGTTTGGGCCCCCCTGGGGGCCCCCTGGGTGGGGCATGGTGCCCATTTTAACAAATTGAGTTCCTAACCCCCTAGGGATGCTACCTGCCAAGTTTGATGACAATCGGTCTTGGGGTTTTCAAGAAGAAGATGAAAATGTAAAAAGTTTACGCACGACGCACGACGGACGACGGACGACGGACGACGGACGACGGACGACGGACGACGGACGACGCACGACGGACGCCGGACGAAGGGCGATCGCAATAGCTCACTTGAGCCTTTGGCTCAGGTGAGCTAAAAAAACAAGCATCCAGTACTTTTACCATTCATCTAGTAATAATACTGGATGCATGGTTTTGAAGTATTGGATGCGTGGTTTTCGGGCATTCGTCTATGGCAAGCCAAAACAAAATGCATCCGGTAATTTTGCCATCAGGTAACACGATAGAAAAATAGATTTTCGGCAAGAAAATCATTCTCATTCTATAACACGGATGATGCATGTGTCTTTTAATTTGTGCATCAGTTGGAATAGTGTCCATGTGGAAACTACGGAATGCAGCCTATACCCACTTGGCTTTGCCTCGTGGGTTAAGCATTCCATAGTTACCTTTACGCACACAAGTCCAATCGACGCACTCAGACCTGTGCATCATTTGTATATTTTTTCATACAAGCCTCCACTGAAGGCCCATCCTTATGAGGAGAAGTACTGCATGCTTTATCTCGACAAACAAAGGACTTATCTTATTTTTCTTTGATCTTACCTGCAGTTCCTTGAATTTCTTTCGTAATGACAGCTGCTCATGAATGCTGATTGCATGTTGTCTCCTGAGTTCCCTCAGTTCTAGCTCACGATCTGACAAAAAGCACAGGAGTTAAGAAAAAACTTACTGGTAAATAGTTCCCTTGAGCTATTACAGGAAATTCATCTGACCACTTACACTTACTTTCCTTTTTCAGCTAAATGCAAGACTATGATAAATCATGCCTTAATTCTTTCAAGAGCATTCACATATTTGAGGAAAAAGGTTCAATTGCATGGTTGCTATTATTTGCCCATTTTTCCTTACAATTATTTTACGACAAAATTTAGGACAAAACTGCTGAAATGTGTGTGTTGTTGCTTGTACAGTACAGTACTGTTTTGTGGCATGACATTGCAGGAGAGATTTAAAATACAATTTGCTTAGAAAGTAAACAGCTCTGCTAATCAGAAAAATTTCAAACCATCAAGTCCAACCCCAGCTGAGAAACATTCTCACTTATTTGCTTTCTCTGGCTCCCAGGACTGAATTAACCCATTCCTCCCACAATTCTCTGAGATCCTTCAATACGTCCAAATGAGATTCATTTTGCCTCTTGACAGAGAATGGACGGGCTGGTAATCTACCTGTAAGAAAGCAGTCATGCAGTATATGTATCCTCTTTCCACGGTCAACTATGTGTGTCATCAAACAATGAAAATATTGATCTGGTGCAAAGGTATGAGCAGAGTGTGCACTGATGGGCTCACAGACTCTTTTGTTATTGACAAAACAAGGCACCTGAATACACTGTAGTTCAGCAAACATTAAAATCTACTGAGCTCAGCCTTAATGCCTGTGTACATCTTCATACAAGTTTTATAGCAGAACAAGCACATCAGAAAAAAGGGTAAATAACACTGTAATATAAGGTCCAGTTTTCCTACAGAATGAGAACAAATGCAGATAGTACTGACTCCACACTTTCTATCAAACTCGAAGCCATTTTTCTAAGCAGTATAACACAAATAAACATAAATGTAGACAAGGAATGCAGGCACTCTTGTCAACATTTTGGGAACTTGATATACCAGGTTCCTGAAAGGAACAGGTTTAGAGAAAACAGGTTATACCATTATTGACAAGTTACCATCTATTTAATACCAATTCAGTAAAATAGCTGATTCTCAAAAGAAAGAGGGTAGAATACCAATTGTAGCCACAGCTTGTAAGTCCCTTGATTTACATAACCATCTGCATCCAAGATTTGGCCATCTCCAAATAAAATGAACAATGAATTCTTGTTATAGCAAAATCAGTCCGTCCTCAACGGGTTAAAGTTTACCACCAAGCACACTCTGCTCTTATTTTCCACGCACTAGCAGGAGCACATCCCTTTGAGATCTTCAAATATGATTTGCCAACAGAAGCTTCTACTCTCTAAAATTAATCTTACGCACTTGCCAACCCCCCCCCCCCCCAAAAAAAAAAAAAAAATGTGCACAACAACAACAATAACAGCACCACAGCACCAACAAAAGGAAAAGAAGAGATGTACAAAGGGCTGAAAGATATAATCTTACCACAGTGGAGGTCTAAAAACGTTGAGCAGAAGCCTTCTGTGTCGGGCATACCCTCCTTGAAGCACTTGCAGGACCGGCACTCGGTGGACGTCGAGGCATCTTGGGTCTGATTCTCCAGATTGCTCAGACCCAGTGTCTCTTGGTCCATCTCATCTGTGCAGAAAGAAAGAACGTGGGATAATGACTACTATCACAATGGTTTATGGAACTTAAATCCCTCACTGACTCACTGAAAATGGAAAGTAGACCAGTTGGAGCTTGATCCATCACTATCTCAACTCTACAGGAATATACATTTGCACAGGATACACCATCATAAAACATTTTTATGCCTAAAGGAGAATTGAATACATAACTGTCACTTGAAGAACACTTGTACTGTCCTAAATATGATGTAACAGCAAGCACTTGTTAAATAAACTCTTTTTCAACAGTTCAGTGATGACATGCCAACACTGCAGATGTTGTATCCTTGTCATGACAATTGAAATGTAACATTTGATGCCCATCCATAAAATTATCACTTATTGCAATCTACTCTCAAAGAGATTTGACTCCACATAATCTGATACAAGCTTCATCCAGTTGACCTATGGAATGAATTAAGATGCACTGTAAAACTTCCTTCCTAAAAGTTAATCAATTTTCATCAAACTTCTGGAACTTTTATTTTTAAGTAAGATTAGAAGAATAAAAAGATAAATTGTAATTTCCTTGTCACACTGCATCTCTTGTTTTGCACCTACATCCAAACAATTCTTTAGATAAATAAATGTGTACATATATTGAATTCTTTAAGATACTGCTCTGCAAACTCAGACTCTTGCATTCAATTCCAGACCAAGTGAGGGCAAGTTCTGAACATAAAGAGCTGATGCAATGTTATGGTCATAGGCTGTGTGAAATGCTTGATTCAAGCATATTGGAGAGGATGCTGACTAAAGCTCTGTTTTAACAGACCTTACACAACAACGTTGTGACAATGTCAGGAGAACAAAATCCCTCACTTCCAGCAATAAAATCGCAGGAGAGAGCGAGGGGTACCAATGTAACAGCTGCAGTGTGATTGTACTCACATATTTTGGCAGCTAGGGCCGTCATGTGTTGCTTTCCAAGAACGTGCTGTTGCATGTTGTGGTTGTTGGTGAAGTACATGTTGCACACTCTGCAGTGCAAGTGGTTGCAACCCTGGAAAAACAGAGATGATGAGTTGTCCATCATTACCACTGAACACTCTTCATTTACACAGAAATGCTATGATTTGTGACATAACAGTGTTTGCTTTATGTTCTCCTAACAGAGCACCAAACAGAGCATCATACAGTGATCTTGGCAGAATCAGAATCAAAAGATGTGAGTGTCTTTTAAATGATGATAGCTATGAACAGAAATTGTGAGTCTGTACGGATGCTCAGCAAATACAAACAAACAAACAAACAAACAAAACACATGTACATATGGGTACAGTCAAACCTGCCACTGCTACCACCTGCCTATAGTGGCCACCTGCCGTATACAACCACTAGACTCAATATCCCCAATAGAAAAGTCATGTTAAAGACCTTGTCTAAAGTGGCCACCTGTCTACATCGGTCACTTTTTTCGTCTTCCTTGGGTGGCTGCTATAGACAGGTTTGACTGACTGTATGTATGCATGTATAACATTTTTTTTTTCTGAATAAAAGTCACTGGCAACATTGTAAATCACAATTGCTACCTAAAATCTAAAAAAGAAGAAGCTAAATCTCAAAATTTCACACACTGATAAACAAGGTTTACAGCCTGACATGCAAAACATAGTACCGGTACTCTGATTTCTTCCTTTCTTTGATGTCATCACATCTGATGAACAAGCAGCCAATGCCCAGCTGACAATTTCACAAAATAAAAAGTATCTAAATCTTGGATACTTACCAACATATCGGTCTTGTTGATTTTACTGATATGTTCCTCAATGTCTTCATCAGTACCTGTAAAGACAATGACACAAAATATGTGCTGAATTACTGTCTAAATATATTTATGTAAAAGCTTTTATTTACATAAGGACTTTAATTTACATGAACTTTGCCAATCACGGTTGGGCCATAAATTTAACACCACACAAAAATATTGCATATGGACATGCATTAGTGCACTTACGAAAGCCTCGTTGTCAGATCACAAATACAATGTCTCGCGAAAACATGTTTGACATCTTCATTTGCAAATATATCTGTGCGCAAAAATAGCAGCTTTTATACTTCATTTCCAAAAGAAAACAAATATGGGATAATAATTCCTCTCAAATGAGATATGATAATCATTCAATTGACGGAACAGATGGCATGTCCAGTTCTACAAGACAATGGATTTTATCTGCCATTTGTGGTTTCCTTTAATCCTCACGAATGAGTGAGTAGTCCTATTCACAAGATTTTGCAACAGGCTGACCAACCAATCTACCAACCAACATCTTAATGATTGAATGTACATACACTTTGTAACCTCTAACATACTACACGTATGTGTTGATTGGGTATCAAAAAATAATGAAATCAGCTTCCCAACTATTAATACATCAGCAAACCAGCTGTTACATGTAGAGCAATGTCTGCACAGTTTGAAAGTGGTTTCCATGGCAACTGCCTCACCTGCGAGAGACGGCATGCCCTCCTTGGTTTGCTTGTTGAGCAGGGCCTGGCAGCTGGACGTCTCCTGGTACTCCTTGATCTCCTTCAGGTAGCGCTCCCGCTCCCTCCGCTCCATCTCCACGTACTTCCGCTTCTCTTCCGGGGGCAGGCCGCTCCACATCTTGCCCAGGAAGGCTGGCACCCTGGAGCCGCTCAGTTCCGGGTGGCTGGCCAGCACCTTGGAACGCTGCTCCGCTAGGAACATGGCATACCTGTCAAACGAACAAAACATTAACCAAGAAATAGACGTATGTAAGTCACCGCACAGTTCAGTGAATAATCTGGAGTCATCACAAGCTTGCTAACTTGTCCATAAATCGTATTCCCCACCCCCACCTCCCCTTTGCAGATAGCTCCAGATATCTCCAAAAACAATAACCTTGCATGCACAATTGCAGCATTTCGTGAGCACAGGTCCTCCTACTTTTGCTGATCAATGCACTATTGTCTGTTAAAGTTTAAAACAAATTTCATATTGAAACCTTTAACTCATTGAAGACTAGTCCCGAGTATACTAGGGCAGGTGTCTGTTGGAAATGGTTGTTATAACAAAATCAGCTCGTCTTCAATGGGTTAACTTCAACTCAGGCTGTCATAGACTAGACTAAAAACTAACTGCTGACTCCGACACATTGTACTTCTTATAGGGTTACGGCAGAAGACAACCAATTCCCATCAGTGACAGGTTGGCAATATCTATGAGACTGAAGCCAATTCCAAACTAGAAATGTCGCTACGGCGACTGGTGTATGCCTCCGCCATAATGCATGGTTCTCCTAATAGGTCTATAGTACAATGTCTTGACAATGTGTGATGACAGTTTCACACAATTGGCAAAATATTAAAATGACAGGTTTGCCACAAATGTGCTGAATGTTCACTTTCCTAGAACTAGGTTCAATTGGATGAATGATTAAAACGTCAGAGTGCAGGTATTTGGGGGAACTGATGATTTTTACTTGACTTTTGACCCTTTTATAAGTTTATGCATTGAGTAATTTTCAAGGTATTGAGAAAAAGTATAATTTCAGTATCAAATGGTAAAATAGTATTATCTAAACCTGGCCTTTGACCTTTGACCTCACAGTTCCAAAGAGAATCACTGTTAGGTAGAACATGCATAAATATGTAAGTTTCATGATAATACCTTGAGTTACTTTTGAGATATGGAGGAAGAAGTGCAATTCAGCACTTTCACTTGACCTTTGACCTTTTGACCTTTGACCTTTTGGCAAGAAACTTCCCACAGAATATATATTGGGTTATACATGCATACATCAAGTTAAAAAAAATCCTTCAGGCATTGCATAAATATAAGGAAAGTAGTGATATTTTGAGGAGTTTACCTTGACCTTTGACCCCCCTGACCTTTGACCCATGACCCCCAACTTCCCTAGATAATCACTGCCCATCGGTACATGCATATATACTAAGTTCCATGAAGATACCTTGAACCATTTGCGAGATATGGAGAAAAACATGAAATTTCAACCTTTTTTTCACAAAATAACCTGTGACCTTTGACCTTTGACCCCGTGACCCTAAAATCCTAACAAAGTATCATCCCTCCAGGATATACCCTCATACCAAGTTTGATGCAAAACCACCTCACGGTTCTTGAGATATCGACAAAAACAAAACGGGACGGACGTACAGACGTACGGACGGACGTACGGACGGACGGACGGACGTACGGACGGACGGACGGACGTACGGACGGACGGACGGACGTACGGACGGACGTACGGATGGACGGACGGAGGACCCGAAAACATAATGCCTCCGGCCACTTCGTTGGCGGAGGCATAAAAAAGTTATTGGGAAGCTGCCTAGCAGATCACATGTAGAACATACTATCTTCTGTCTTCGTTGATTACTGACCATACCGATTTACTTTAGTTTTGTTTGTTGTTGTTTTTTGTAAGGAAATCTAAACTACTTTAAATACGGAGTCAAGAATAAGGAACAAAAAGGTATATTTCATTGAAACTAACGTACAGCTGTATCAGGTGATTTAATTTGTTTATTTTTTGTCTCTTCCTTGAAAAATACTTCTTTACAGCGAATATGTTGCTTCACCTCATACCCAACACTTCCAACTGTGATACCAAACATCTTTCACAGAAAATCTCTTGTGAAGTATATTGCTAGTTCAGACAACTACATGTAATGCCTCAAGGGTACAAAACTTACGCTGTCGAAGGGGGCTTTGGTGCATTCGCCATCTTTATCACATCTTTCTTCCTCTTTCTTCCCTTTGGCCAGCCTCCTTTTGCTTTCTTTTTCTGCAAAACACAAGATGGAGATAACATAAACAAATGACATAAATGACTGTCTTGCCCCATTCGCCCTATACTTACATGTATGAGAATTGTATTGTCCTTTGCACTCAATTCTGAAATACATAGCGCATTTCAGACTTGAAAAGAATTTCAATGCACTTTACAAACAAATTATAACATAATACAAACTATGCCACCAAAAATTACATTTTACCAAGTACAATATCCTCTGCAATAATTATTTTACATAAAGGGGTGAAAGTTGCCATACATCTGGCATAATTACATAAATAAGTTCAAATTTAACAAACATATGCTACTTTATACGTATAAGGTTTGAGTTTTTGTTTGAAATTGTCAATCAGCATCTGACCTCTCAGTGGATCTGGCAGAGAATTCCATAGTGTAGGTGCAGCACAAGAAAAAGCAGTCTCCCCATATGACTTTGTATGGATGGAAGATACGAGGAGTAAGTTTTGAGCAGAGGATTGGAGACATCTAGGTTTGTACGGGATAATGAGTTCTGGGATGCTCATAAACAATACAAAACTGTTTTTTCTTTTTTGTTGCCTTTTTTTCTTGTTTAATCATTATCACACTATCATTATACTCCAGAAGAAAGAAAAACAAAAACCCAAGCCTTGCAATTCCAACATTATGGAATGGAATACAGCAAATTACACCCAACAAAATTCTTGTGCTTTGCGTATGAACGTGTACATTTATAGCCATGCAAAATTGGTTCCAGGTAATGTTACACTTCTTGACTTCAAGGAATATACTTCATGACACATAAAGCCCCAGTCAAATATTAACATGGATCCTCACGGATCTACACGATGATCCAGGGAGTTCCGGGATAGTTTCACCCTCGATGGAGCGTTGATGAAGCGTCGATGACTGCAGTATGACTGCACAGTATCAACACGGCAGCTACATGGACAAGGCCGGAACCGCACGGCATCTACACGGCATCTACATGGCACTTACACGGACCATCACGGCAGCTGCATGGTGGCAACATGGACCATCCCGGATTGCTCTGCCAACACGGCAGTTCCTGGATGACGCTGGATGTTTCTGACCTCCAAAAGTTGCCGTTTTGACCTCCTGGATGTCCAAGGATGCCCAAGGAGTCAACACGGATCTCTAACCGGATCACCCCGGATCAGATCCAGGGTGATCCGGCATGTCTATGTGACTGGGGCTTAATGTTGATGACTTAAGTTGATGACTTAACAACAGTGACACAAAAAGCTACTGTTCCACTAACCTCTGTTGTTGGCACTGTGACTTTTTTTGAGATGTCTCTCTCAGCCGTTTGGGTGGGAGCAATGTTTACCATAATGGACCCTTCATTCTGCACTGCTGATAAGTTTCCTTCATCGTCCTGAGTTGTCATGGCAACAAGATTTTCATTATCCTGTGTATACACTACAGATCCCTGACGGATGACTAACTGACCTGCGTGAGTGCAAGGAAAAATCATGATAATGACCAACTGATCAGTCATCTTCTCTGTGACTGAATCTTCAACAAATTTGAAATAATGTTGGAAGGGAAGAGGAATCATATTGAGAACAATTGGTAAGAAAACAATCTACCATATGCATATTTTGTCTACTACATTACACATCCTTGTGATTGTACAAACACTTTGGTGATGAAACAGACATTCATACGAGTTAACCCGTTGAGGACGGTTTGATTTTGCTACAACACGCATTTCCCATAGACACCTGCCCGAGCATACTCGGGACTCGTCCTCAACGGGTTAATAAAGCATGTCTGATTGTTTTGTCAAGTGTCATCAGAATCTGTATCGATTAAATATTAAGTATAAAGACTGGGAGTGCTTTAATGTAACAAACACCAATCAGATTACCCGTCTGAATGTTTTGTACTGAGAGTTTGATTTGATAAAAGTGGAAAAAAAAAAAAAAACACCACCAACCAAAAGAAATGGCTTTTAGGTTCGATACTGATGACGATGACAAACAAGTTCCAACCTGTGCTAGATAGCTCCACACTGGGAACGCCACCCACGTGGACCAGCGAGACGGCTTGATCCGCGATGGCCCCTCCCCCGATATCCCCGACATCGGAGCTGACCTGCTCCACCGTCTGTACCAGCCTGGCGAGCTCCTGCGAAGTCAGTCTGCAGGTGACAGGGAGCTGCCGGGCCTCACTTGATTCCTCATCTTCCACACCAGCAACCATCATTTCAGTCAGCGAGGAAGGAGCGTCGCCTGCCGGGCCCTCTGCCTGCAGAGAGGCGCCAATGTCAATCGACTCTCCATCCCCTAATGTAAGACATATGGAAACAGATAGTGTTATGCCCTGAATATTCTTAACCTATGCAACATTTTGTAAGAGACCTGTGCGATAGAGTGAATTGTTTAACCCGTTGAGGACAATTCTATTTTGCTACAACACACATTTCATATAGACGATTGCCCAAGTATACTTGGGACTTTTCCTCAACGGGTTAAAGATGAACGAGGTTTACATGTCAAGTTTATTGCATCTTGAAAAGGAGGACTTTGTCATGTATACATCCTTGAATTGGGTTATTGTAGAGTCCACTTGTTCAGTATATCAAATATATTAAATATAAATGACATTATTATATCAACTTCATTGCCTAAACATACTACTGTGAACACATACACAATGCCAAATTGTAATCCATTCTACATCTATTCTAAGTGGCATATAATCATACTATGCAATATTTATGTTAACTCCCTTTTTTAGCACATGACCAGAGTGTACACTTGTGTTTGGACTTAATGATACATTGAATCTTACATCATGGGTAAAAAAGTAGAATGTCAGGCAGAAAATGAAAAACAACACTGAATGACTGTCATTGTCAGGCTGCCTCTCCCTATCACTCTGATGCATTACACATATGTGACCCCGCATCACAAAACCAATAAAAAGTCGCCAGATGCAGATTCTTGATTACGGGCAGATTCTGAAAGAGCAGACTTCAAGCTTTAAAATTATTCATAAGTCAATACAAATGGACTCCACTATTATATCCAAATATTGGAAAGAAAGCACACACTCTGGAAAACTGAGTCTGAGAAAAGAGGCTCCAAAGTATAGGGTCTATTAAAGTGCTTATCCTATACCAAGTTGTGCTAGTTGTGCAATGAATGGGACAAATATAACAGGATTTAAACCACCATAGCAACAACAATGATGGGATTATCAGATTGCCGGTAAGTTGAAATTAAGCATGTTCTATTAGCCCATTTTGTCCATGATTAATGCTAACTTTCAAAGTAGTGGCATTATCCTTTCAAAATCTATTTGAGTTTAAAGAGAAGTGAGTGTAAACGATTTTTAAGAAGTGAAAAGTGGCCTCTACAGCATCACCTAATCACACTATTCTATGAAAAAAAAAAAGTGTTCTAGAAAAACTGCTAAAAAAACACTTCCCCAAACATTTTATGATCCCAAACTTTAGAGTAATGTGGATGAAGAATAGCTCTTTTAGAAAATATGAAAAACTCAAGATTGACTGCAGTGACCCATTTCACCTATTTTGAGTTCTCACGTAAAATCAAGTGGTGCAACATTTATGTGGGTTTTGTGATGCACGATTACATAAACCACAAAGTGAGTGCCAGATTCCAACAATGCAGCAAGCTTCACTGCCTAGATACCTTGTGCCAACGCAGCAGTACTGATGAGACTGGTGGTGTTCGTGTTGGTTGTGAACACAACATTACAACTACTGGTGATGGCCGAGAGGGGATTGTCACCAGTCTGGTAGATGCCCATGCCCAGCGCCGACTGCTCGCTCAGCGCACCACTCCTCCCAACTTCTTTCTCGCTGAGGGCACCGAGGGACCCGGCTACGATGTTGAGACCGACGGAGATGTTATGCGAGCTCCCTTCTTGGTGGCCCTCGCCAGCGAGAGAGTCTGTGATGGCGCTGGACACCGAAGATGATGTGAACGTCCTAGGCTGGCTCAGAGAGTCCGGCATTGACTGAAAGATGCTGGTCACTGCTCGCAGCGACTCCGGACTTATCACCGTCCCTGTGAGGAGTCCTCCTGGTCCACTGGATAACCGGGGCAGATTTGAGCTGATGTCAGAGAGCGTAACGTGACCCATGCTACCTGATGCCGAGGCAGTGGTAATGGGAGATTCAGTGATGCTGGGCGGAGCACTTGAAAACGAGGACACCAGTCTATGAAAAGGAGAATCACAGAGAAACCCAAGCATGGCAGGGACTGGATATTTGGGGAATGTAATCTCAAAACCTTGACCAAGGCAAACAAATTTCATGCAAAGAGAGTATTTTACATAATACGAGCTGAATATTTTGCAAGGTTTTTATTTTCGCGCATTTCACGAGTAAGGCCTATTCGCAAAATTAAAGACACACCAATATAATGACTCTGATCCCTATATGAATGTGACGCAAACGTATACATTTCCCCGTTCAGCACAGTACACGTGTACACCACGATCATGAATTTAACCACTCGCGCAATCATCGGGAAGTACCAATTCGCGAAACTTTAGACTCACTGAATAAATGGCGTATTCAGTACTTCACATTGAAAGTACATAGGTGTACAGATATGTATGGATTATACACACGGGCAATTCCATAATTACAGACATACATTGCATTTCGTACATCTAAAAAGCTCTCACAATTAGACTTGATTTCATTCATGAGGTTTAATACTTTTAATTTTTAACGTCCATCTCAGGTAAAGTGATCACAAAATTATATTCAATTGATATGATCAATACTTTGACCTTGAAATGATGGAAAATAGTACCGTTACAGAAATACATTGTACATGCTTGAATTGAATTTTCTGACATCGGAATTAGAGTGGAAAACTGTAAATTGTGGGGTAGAGTAAAACCCCAATTTTCGGCCAGCCTCCAAAATCCGGACACTTATCACTTATCACAAGCCAGCAAATTCTACTGTCACAACACACGCATATCACATCGTTTCACATACTGGCACACTCGTTCACTACAGGAAAGTGCCTAAGTCACCTCCAAAAATCCATCAAATATCCCAAATTTTGCCATGAAAAACACAGAATCACCGCAACTTTTCCAAAGCGCGCGCAAATTAGGTCTCGTGTAGATAATTGGGGTCGCCAATAATGCACTACAAATTGAAAAATTATGCCATTCTGTTACGAGATTTTCACTTATCACTAGCTCATAGTGTGATGGTATCCTCGAAAACACCAAAGAAACAAAATCTCCGTACGTGCCGATGCAGCGAATAAATATACAGGGGCTGTATGCAAGTGCAGAGTCCCCAAAATTCAGATATGAATGGGCACTGCAACGTCGCCGATGCAACTTTGTGCCAACAAGGTACAGCGCACTCTCATTTTTCAGCTTATATATTTTTCCTTATATGCATATTGACATTGCGTGCCTGTCCCAATTTTGGGGAATTGACAAGGTGATAGTATTTGGAGGATTCTGTGAAATTTTATGATGTATTTAACAAAATCAATATTGGCAAAAAGTAGGTTGATATATTGGTAATCATGTAGAAATGCACACCTACCGTTCGCTTCGCCGTATGTCAATATAATTTTGTGCAGCTATGGGAGATGCTAAATTGAACCATATCAGAGAGTTTTGATGAAATTAGAAAGCCGAAAAGGTAAGAAAAATGAGAAATCGGAGTTGAAAAGTATGTCGGTCGCGAACATAGTCTCCGATGTAAGTAGTGCACCGATTTCGCAGAGAACGATGTCAACGATTATAATCGATTCTGGTAGTCTCTAATTAGCCGCTTACTAACAATATCGAACTTGACTCGTGCAATACGTGTAGCCCCTACTTTCTTTTTCGTTTTTTTTTTTTTTTTTTTTTGTTAGCTCACCCGAGTCGAAGGCTCAAGTGAGCTATTGTGATAGTTCTTTGTTTTCATTGCCACTATCATGATTATCACTATTCAAATTATTGATACAGATTATTTATACCAGGATTTAGATATCGATCCTTTCTTTAAATATTGTGGCAAGTATTGATTTTATCATGACAAAAGTTGATAATAATAATCTAATTTGAATAGTGTTGAAGGGAAGAGAGTGAGGTTGAAGGAAAAGTGAAAGAAAAAGGTTAGGCTATTAGGAGGGAGAGAGAAAGAGAGAAAAGGAAGTTGAATTCAGAGGGGATTTGTTTCTAGTAATCTACATAATTTATAGGCCTAACGTTAATTGATAAATTAATGAGAATAGTAATACAAAAAGTGTAGGGGCCTATGTTATGTTATACAATCATGTATTAATATTGTGGACTTCTCATAAAGTGCTCATTTTACCTAAAAAGAAACTGAATACTGAAATTGAAATAGTAATATGTTTTTAATTGATAGGTTCAACTTATACTCTGTAGTAGAAAGTAATTGTCTTTATGATAGTATCATTACTTTTTCCATTTCATTTTTTTAATTATGTATACAAAAACTGCAACCCCAGTATTTGCTTTTGTTTTGTACTAAAAAACCATTTTATTGTGCAATATTCATGATGGATAATTCCCATTTTTTCATATATCTTTTACTGTTTTGTACACGTTATCCATCCATCATTTAGTCAGCAAAAAATGTTTACAGATATACAGTCACATGCAGGAGAAAATTAACTAAGACGATAAAAAACAGACACATCAAGATCACTTTCTTCCACATTTTACTGTCGAGCCGACGTAATTATTGTGGTTAAACACAAACAAGCGGCTGTATCACAGACTACAACGATCGATTATCATCGTTATATCGTTCTTCCACATAATCGATCTTCCATTATGCTACGCTGACACAGCCGTCGATCGGCGTTCTTTTGAGTCAAAATTAGCTACTTTTCTTCTGTAATTGACTATGAAATTTCATGAAACCGTCAGATATGGTCCATCCTGACATTTCTGATAGCCCCAAGAAGTTTTCATGAACAAATTAAGGGAGGAAATGGTAGGTGTGCATGGTGTGAATTTCTACATGATTACCGATATATTTAACGTACCGTACATTATCATAGATATAATTTTGTAGAGTGTTATTTGAGTTGAACAAATATTGCAAAAAAAAAGCTGAAAATGTTACACAGCTCTAAAATAGTAAAATACTTTCCAGCAAATTCATTCTTGTCCATTTTACTGTCATTAAATTTACTGACCATATTGATGTTAAACAACCAAAAAGTGCAGAAATCAAGAAATATTTTCTTCACTAATTAGGCATAAATTGCATCCTTTCTGTGTTACGGACATTTTGCCACAAGGGTCTAGAGACTAGACACCTCAGTAGGCCCTATAGTCTAACGTTAGAATTAATTTAGCAGTAGTCTACGTCTGTTACAGAGTGGAGTGTATTCACCATCTCGCATGCATGCCAATGTTTCTCTGAACACGCATTTCATATTTACACAAAAAGCAATATACGGGACTACAATAAATGTACGTTGTACATACCCAGCAGTGTCAATGACGGGCTCTGATACGGAAACTGACACATTCCCAATCAATGAGGCTGTTCCATTTGCGTCAAACTTTCCAACATGGTGATCTGTTTCAGTAGTAAATGAATCTAATGTGAACTGGTGGTCGGACACACCTGAAAGGTCATGGTTTTCCATAGTTTCTCCTGTAACAATTTTGACATTCACTCCGAGTCGCCGACAAATGTTGACATTTTACTCACTATGGACGGTGGTGGCAGCAGATAATCAGTCGACGCAGAGTCGACGGCGCGGCGACGGGAACCTGTTGCGTAAAAGTTGAGATCATGAGCCAGAAAATTAAACAGACTTGTCTCTGAATACTCTATTTTGATTGGTTGATACCTGACTTATCTTGGATTTTCCGACTTACGTTTGATTACATCTCTTTATGCAACAGGGTTCAGTACCAGATGAACGTTTTGTCTCATCTCTTTAAAAAAAAAAAAAAAAGATTGTAGAACCCTCAACCACTTCTTGTAATAAATTCGTGTTTGACGAATAATGTTTATTTACATAATTTTTCACCAACATTTTATTGATAGGGGTTTTTTTTTTTCAACAGTGTAAGCGCTTGGAGAAATGTTTCTACAGAACTGCCATCACCATGATTATGTTACTTACCAAATAAGATTTTTTTTTCTAGTTTTCCTGGATCCCATCTGCGCATTTGTAGGCCTATAGCTTGTTAACCATCCACAGGGGTTTGTATGGTTGGGGCACCACCTATCGACAGGGCACCTTCCCATCGACACCCTGCGTATCATGGCTGTTTGCGTATAGAACAAAAAAGTACGCGCGGGATTAAGTGTCATTAGCTATAAAAACAATAAAAACGAAGAAACGAAAATCAAACTCAAACAAACCAAGCTAAAAATTACACATCCGATCAGTAACGACGCATGGCTGTGAAATTCACGTGTATTACCTATGGCCTGTGAAATTCACGTGTATACCTATGCTGTGAAATTCACGTGTATACCTATGGAGGAGAGGGGGTGTCGATCGCAAGGTTCCCTTTTTAGCTGCGCGAAGAAAACGGAACGCACGCACTAAAATTGCGCTATTTTAAAACGGAGATTCATAATCAACGAGACGGTCAAGACATTCAAAACTGCAGTATTTATGGCATATTTGAGGTAAGAATTAGGCGGATTTGTATTATATTTTTAGAATAAACAAGCTACAGATCCTTAGGGTGTCGATACGTGGTACCCCCAACCCTACAAACTTGGCTCTGAGAGTCATAAGTGAAACATAGTACTTTTTACTACTGAATACGGTGGGGTTTTTTTTTACATGTACATGCTGCGAAAAAAAAAATTGTTTTGTTACAGCAATGATTGCTATGATTGTAACTATTATCCATAATCGTTATAATCATGATCATCAATATCATCATCTGAACCAAAATTCATTGACAAAGCATTTCAAAGCCCAAACAAAGTTCTGGTACGCCTGCAAAAGTTGTCAAATTTCGCTCCTAAATGTGAACGTATGCTTAGGAAATGTGCAGGATAACGATGTTATTACAAGATATTCGATGGGTAACGACGAAAATGCGAAATATTAACCAAAAAGGTTCAGTCTCAGAACTTACCCGAACGGGGTCAGGCTAAACTCGGACTCGGGGATAACTCGGCTTCGCTTTGACGGCGGGATGAGTTATAATGGTTGTCCCTCTGATTGTCCTATGGGAGCGGCCTGTATAAACTAGCGCTTCGTGTTCTGGCTACTCGCAGTAATGGTCCGAGTTGTTACAACGCGCGCATCAAAAACCTCTTTTGCGCGCATGCAAAATTAATGTGCGCCGAAAGGCGCTTGATAAACAACAACAAAAACTCTTAAGACCGCGCGTCTCAGCAACTGAGGACCGCGCGCTGTCATTTTTGTTTTGTTTTGTACAGGATTACGTTAGCACGCACTTTCCTGTCCATTCAGTTAGGCCTCATTTGGTATTATGCAGTGGCCAGTAGAATGTGGCGATCACTTACTGCGTGTGAATTGTCTGAAGTAGGGTCGAATTTTTCCCGAGACCGAGTTAGTCTGGAGCCTTCTGGAATAAAAGTCGGTTTTCCTACTATTATTATTTTTCTCAAAATACTCCAAAACGACTCATCATTCCGGCAAACCGCGTCAGCCAGGTAAGTTTCTCGGGGAAATTACAGAATACCGGTTTTGCGTCATATAAATTAGCATATTGGTGCGTTAAGAATTTCAGCCCGAAGGGCTGAAATTCGTCTTTCCCGTCGTCTGGGGCCCCCAAAAAGCCCGGGAACGGAACGGCCGTCAAAAAGTAGGTTGACCACACAATTTTTATGAAAATTGAGTGGTTTCAGAGGAAAACTGCTCTAAATCAATATAACTCGAGTAAATCGTCGATAAAGAAAATCGAGCCGATTTTGGCGGAACTACTTTAAACGTGATGACGTCATCACAGCTGACATCCTCCTTCCTTCATCTCTTTTCGACACAAGTCATTCACGATCAATCACACTACACACTACTAGTAGTTTGGCCAGGCAGCGCGTATACGCGTATTGTCAAGAGACATGTGCGCACTCAACTGCTATACGTATTGTACACTGTACTAGTAAACATGCGCGCGTTCTGCAGACTCAGTACGCGCTACCACTGCACACGTACGCATTATAAGCTGTTGTGTGTAGGGTACTGTTGCACGACTGCATAGAGTCAACATGGTGGGCTGTCAAGAGCACCCACACAGTGCGTAAGCTCTACTGTAAGCTAGCACCAGCAATTAGATGAGTGATTGTTTTCTAGTCTCACCTAAATTGCTATCGATTTCTAGGATACGGACTATCCTCAACTCCTAAAAACGTGAGTATTCATCGTAAATTCGGGTAAATTTTAACGGCTAGTCTAGACTAGCATCGTCAGGATCTAGAACTACATTATTCGGGGGACACCCCCGAAACCCCCGAGAACAACGTAAGATACCACACTTCTCACCGCACAGATCAAAGAAAACACACGTAAACAAATGCAATCGTCGACAGCCGAATCACGGACCGTATCGCAGAACGGATTAATATTTCAGATGGTTGCTATCGGCAAGCGTAATTACGCTCTTTTCAGAGCGATTTGCGCTCTCCGTGATTGGCTGCCGGTATTCTGTAATTTACCCCAAACTTAGTTTTCACTTTAAATACATGAATTCAGCTGTTATGTTTTATCGTGATATTTATGCCATTAAAAAAAGACTTGTTCGTCATTTCATTTTTTTTTCCTTTCTATCGTCATTTACAGGGATTTTAATGTTTCAAACTAGGTTTTGCATTCGCTGACAGCCTACATGTAGTGTTTTGGAATCATATAGAATTCAATTTTACATCTGTGTAACTGAATAGCCCTTTTAATAATAATTTTATATTTCAGAAATATGTGTATTCATGAAGCATTTATTCAAAATTTCATTATAGGGTATTGTTGGTAGACCTAGTATAGTTACAATATCATGACTATTGTGCTACTAATCATAACGAAATATGCCATTTAGAGTGTGTGATGTCCATGCATGGTGACTTCATGTCGGGGTGAAGATTTTCTTTCTTTTTTTCTTTTTTCTTTTTTTTTTGGGGGGGGGGGGGAGTGCCGGGCACATATCACAATTTTGTGTGAGAGGACCCCCCCCCCCCTCCCCCTTGTTTGGATTTTATGGCATTCGTTGCTTCATTTTATATTCATTTATGCCACTGAAATACTAGCACTGTTTGATACCATACAAAGACGGCGACATAATATTAGTGAATGATTCAACATACGGTTGTGTTCAATGACGACGTATGATGAATGCAATGGCCGCCATTTATGGAACGCCATTAAGGAAACAATACAAAATTTATTTCACTCCAGCCAATATTCATTTCACTCCAGCCCATATTCATTTCACTTTTAACAAATACATTTCACTCACAAACATTGATTTTACTTTTTATAAAAATACATTTCACTTTTCACAATAATACATTTCACTTTTAAATTAAAATTCATTTCACTTTTCACAAAAATACATTTCACTTTTGCATTAAACTTCATCTCACTTTTCACAAAAATACATTTCACTTTTGAATTAAAATTCATTTCACTTTTCACAAAAATACATTTCACTTTTACATAAAGATTCATTTCACTTTTCATAAAAATACATTTCACTTTTAGATACAAATTCATTTCACTCTTCACAAAAATACATTTCACTTTGGCGTACCATATCACTCAGACGAAACCATTTCACTGCGCTAAAACCATTTCACTCTGATAAAACCATTTCACTCTGATAAAACCATTTCACTCTGATACAAAAAAATACGTTCCTCTTTTTTCCCGGCCAAAAGGTGGCGCCAGTCTGAGAGGAGTCACAGTGCCATGGCACTTTGTTAGCACTGAGCTGAGGTGAGTAGCCGGCCAGCTGGCCGGCTGGCTATGCATGCAGTACCTAGATTTACTGAGTAGCCAGTCAGTCGGCAAGCCCGAAAAAACCCGTCTAGAATATCCAAGTCCTCGCACGCGAGTTGACCCCGCAAGTCATAGAGAGCGCGATTGGAGAATCGTTTTGAAATGCTCATATCTTGGTCACTGAATTACGTTTTCACATGATTTTTCTTTTATTTGATAGGTAAAGGTTAAAACTTGGATGCTATCTTGTTGATTTTTCCAAGAACGACATGAAAGATTATCAACTTCGTGGCTAACTAATTGCAGATGTTCCGGAAATAATGGATACAGATATTCTTCTAAAATTCTCCTAAAAGTCTTCTTTTTCATCGTGGGCACCTACAAAAGTTATATCATGTAAAAGGAAATTTATTCAGCTTTAAGATGATACCTAAAAGTGTAATGTGATGATTTGTAGATGGGTCAGCAGCCAGCTGATATCATAGGGATGTCATTCCTTTTTTTCTCGGCACGAAATCGCGAAGTACTGTACTGTCCCACATATAGAAATTGACGTGTGTCCTCGATGCCTTTGTACGTGTGTGTTACTGTATGAGCGACCCCAGCGTAAATACACGTGGTCAGTTTCGAGCGTCTAGCTGTGATATACTGTACTTGTGTCTGTCATTAGACATTACGTACTAATAGTCTACAGCCTCTTGCGCTGGGCCTCCCTCTCTCTCTCTCTCTCTCTCCCTCTCTTTTTTTGATTATATGTTTTGTTCTTGTTATTCATAATACAATGTATGTTTGTTTTGTTTGCTTTTGTCCACCCTTCTGATTTCGTCAACAGGAAGTGTCTGATTCTCAGTTTCATTCTGCCATCAATCATTCACATCACTCTCTCTCAATTCAAAGCATCCTAAGCATCCACTCAAATACATTACTGTATAACCACTACTTATACCGTTCACTCCGCTAAAGTGAACACAGTTACATTATATCGAAATTCCGCTTACATTATCCACTTTTTTTTTACATGCTTGGTTATAACATTTTGATATAACAAAAGAAAGCTGTTGATCCCAAGGACTTCACTACATTACTTCACTCTATTACTATAGGCCTACCTAACTAGGCAGAGAAATTTACATACATTATTGCACGTGCCATTCTCATCAATTAATGAAATACTTTTTTTTTTTCATTAATAACAACAGAGAAAGGAGCACAATCCACAAGTTTTTTTTTCTTTATAAATGTATATACATCTCCATATATATATATATATATATATATATATTTATTACATGTAAGTGTTGAAAGAACTACATTGCAGTTAAGTTTCAAGGTATCCACCAATCTTCATGACAATGTATCACACACATAACAAACAAAAAAAAAATAATAATACCTAAAGTAAGAGCTGCATAAGCAGTCTACAGTTTTATCTACTTTTTAGCAGTATAGTCAAATGCAGTTTTAGATCATTTTATTTTTTTATTTATAACTCATTTATCTATTCATCCATTTATTAATTATTTTTAATTTATTTTTTGGTGGTGGTATTGGACTCAGTCTCCAGCCAAGTGGCATGTAAGAGACCTGCGAAAGGTACAACTGTCAGCGGTCTTGTGAGTACATGTAGGAACGCGAGTAGGATCAGTCTGTCTTAACTACAACAGTGATGTACAGTGAACATTTCAAAAAAAAAAATCTTCTGGTGAAGCTCAGTAATAAGACAAGAGCAAATGAAAGTACCAAGTAGTTTGAACAATTGCAGAGCTACATTGTATTGAGCAGATCTGTACAAATAAAATGCCGGCAAATTTTGACACTGTCAATAAACAAACTATACTGATACCGATGTTGCACAAACATGAAACAGTTGTGAATATGGCTTGAATGTTATGTAAGTGAATAAAATCAAGCAAGAATACCACAAATGTTTTGAGGCAATACTCTGTAAATTACATGCCATCTACACTTTTGGCAAGGTTTCACTCAAATGATACATGTACAGAGATAACTTCATTAATAGTTCAAACTGCATGAATGTTTGAGGGTGTACAAATGCCCTTGAGTACTCTGAAGGCAGGTACACATACGTGTATCTACTATAGTATTCACATCACCAAGGTTTCACACACATGAATAGAGGGTGACAGTAAACTGGCAGCTGCAAGAGCAATTTGAAGGTGTAAATGTATACATACGAAGTGTACTTACTGGAAACAAAATGAAACATGTACAAAATATATAAACTTCATCGACAGTCCAAACAGCAGAGAATGTTTTGAAGGTGTACATATGCCCTTAAATACTTTGAAGGCAAGTACAATGTATCTATTGGTCACACTGCCAATGTTTCAAACACATGAACTGGCAGCTGCATCAACAATTCAGAAGTGTACATACTACATATGAAGCAGGGGCGGATCCAGGAATTCCGTAAAGAGGGGACGCGTTTACAAAATTAAAGGGGGGCGCATGCACCCCTCCCCCCATTTTTTTCTTTTAATTTCTTTTGTTTAAACAAAAAATAAAGGGGGGCGTGCACCAGTTGCGGTCCTAACTGGATCCGCCAATGTATGAAGTACACTTACTGGAAATTAAACAGATAAAAAATTTAAAGTAACTTTAAAACATCAATATTACTGGAAATCGAAGCAGACAGATTAGATTTGGCCTTATAGCATCTTGCAAAACATCTATGTGAAGAAATCTTTCATTCCCAACTTTAGCATTGACTGTATATAATCTTATCTGAAATGTCAAAAGGCAAATTAATCATCCCAACATCTCTGTCAACTGAATACACATGTATCAGTACATGTACACAAGCAGTATCATACACATTTAAAATATCTGTGTGTCACTCTCTTCATGGTTATGACTGAGTGAAGGATACAAATGTGTATTCGAACCCCTTACCAGTAACAACACTCGACAACCCTGGGGTAGACTACAGGCCAACATGAAACCCCCCAGGTGTTATAAAAATCTGCTCATCTTACCTTTCACAAGGTCCACAATTTTTCTTTATAGGTATCTAATAAGAGCATGCCCGTTCAATGCGAACATGTTCAAAATTTTGGTTGATTTGGGGGAAGTACTAATGTAATGTATCATCTATCTAACTGTTGTGTCAAAATCTTCATCTTCCTTATCCCCTCTTGACCGTTCAATTCCTTTTGGTGACATACCTTGTGTATCTTCCTGATCAAACAGAATTCTTACATCTTTGAAACCTCTTCTGAAATGGGTCACAACCAAAATATTAGCAATAAAACATGCATACATGTACTAACTAAACCTCTTATAGTGCTTCAGTGATGATGTACAAATTAAATTCATACCTTCAGCAACAAGACATGCCCCTGTCGAGTAATGGATGTACGTCCAGATACTACTTCATACTGTACAATGTACTTGCTTCCATAACATTTATCAAGAATATCATGAAGGATAATATTTAGTTCAATCAGGGCTCATAATTCTGCCATCTGTACAAACTCCAAAGTAATTTAAATGCACATAATTTAACATACACTATCTTGCATAGTTCCACACATTGATGTATCTGTAATGGTCGAACTTCACATTTACTACAACAACCGTGCTTTTCAAAGAATATACATGTACATCCTCTTTACTAAAAATGTTACCGTAAAGATGAATGAAGTTGATATACAGTAACATACTGTAA
The DNA here is from genome assembly GCF_040938485.1 of Diadema antillarum. Lineage (NCBI taxonomy): Eukaryota > Metazoa > Echinodermata > Echinoidea > Diadematoida > Diadematidae > Diadema > Diadema antillarum. Next base: position 197,182 of record NW_027271187.1, read on the forward strand.
TATGTTACAATTATATATCAACTTCATTCTTCCTATTGTATCATATCACATATTTAGCACCTTTCTGAGGTAGGTTATCATGATCACATACTGCTCTAGGTTTTTCAATGAAATGAAAAAGTTGACAGGTGTACTAATCAGTTGTTTCTATTCTTGTGAGGAAGTCACTCAGCGCTTGCAAAACAGCAGTGCTCTCCTTGATAAAAATCTGTCAGAGATTGAATGGTACGTGTGCATCCAAGAAAACAAAATACACTATAGAACTGACAGTGTAGATCTTCTCGTTTATGTCATGCAGATTTTCCTGGAGGCCACAGAGAAGAGAATCACCTTAAATATGCATGTTCCATCGGTGTGATGTCAGGTACTGGGGATACCTACATATACAATGTGACACAAATAGAGAAAATTAATCATAGATGATATTATAAACCATTATTCACAATAACATGTCCGAAAACATTATGTTGGAGTAAACCCCAATTCAAGCAGAGAGAAACTACAGACATGCACTGTACTATGGTAAACATATGAAGAGTCTGTTCGCAAAAACCGATAAGTCCATTTTTGAAGATTTTCAAGTACGGTCTCTGTCATAAAGTACAAAATAACACCTTTTAAATGAGATATTGGTCACTACATATAAAAGGGCATTTTTGAAGTTATGGTCAAAAGAAGCAAAAATTTTCTTAGTATTCTCTTTATTTTTCCTGACCTTTAATCGCAAATATCTCCATTTGGCAAATATGGACTTATCGGTTTTTGCGAACAAACTCTTCATATTATTGTGAGAATAATTGCATTCATTCAGACATCCTCGTAAACTTTATTGTTACAAATTGTAGATGCGGAAGACTAATAATACATCTCTATATTTACTGACAACCTGTATACCAACTTGAAAAATTAAAATAGCCTGGTACTCTATTAGTGTTAACATTGCAGCCGGGTCAACTCTTAAACATGTCATGAAAATTATGTTTACATCAAATACTAGAATCGCTCTTGTGCCTTCTTTCTCCATGCGAAAGAAAAAAACTAATAATAATACACTGTACTAATATTGAATCTATACTGTTCTTGTTTGTATTAAGTGATGAGTAGGTGCCTAAATCATATAATAATTAACTACTAAGAGATGAAGACTAAGACCCTGTTTATTATAGACAGCATACACATTGTACACTGTACAATTTTTGTGAATAAGTTGTAAATTCAAATTTACAAATTGCCATCGCCACATACAATTGTAGGCCTACCGCCACCGGCCTACACTGACTCACTGTACACAACACACGATATCACGAAGTTCCAATTGAGCGAATGAACAACGCTAATTTCAATATATGGGACTGACCCTGCACCTCCGCAGAGATCGTTAACAACGGTGCATTTACGGTCCGAAAAAGTCCCCTTCCGCACTAGATGCGATCACGTGACCTTCCGGAGGACTAGAATACATTATTTGGCCTCTAAAAATGCAATCTTCAGGCCTAATTTTTAACAAGTTATGCTTCTAGGGCACCGTCGATCTTGGTATCTGCGTAAAGCACGAAGTATTGCCGACCTGATGAACAAAAAGTCACATCAATCCCCTTTTTAGATGGGTCAGCAGCCAGCTATAAACACGGGAATGTTTTGAAAGAGGAAAAATACTATGTCAACTTCGAGATACTATTTAAACGGCAAAAAAATACTCATTTTGAACCGGAAAAAAATAGCATGTCGATCACAAGAAGTCAGACATCAAACTTACCCCACAACTTCGCTGTTGAAAAGCGCGTGTAAAACACACGTTAATTATTCAGCAAGTCAGGCGTAGATTCAATTCTCGATGTAGTATGCATGTAACGGCACGAGCGTGCATGTGAGTGAGGCCGAGGCGAGGACCGTCGACTGCTAGCTCGCCTCGCGTCGCTTCCGCGCCAGCGTAGCGCGCTAAATCTAGGTACTGCATAGCCAGCCGGCCAGCTGGCCGGCCACTCACCTCAGCTCAGTGCTAAGTGCCATGGCACTGTGACTCCTCTCAGACTGGCGCCACCTTTTGGCCGGGAAAAAAGAGGAACGTATTTTTTTTTATCGGAGTGAAATGGTTTTATCAGAGTGAAATGGTTTTAGCGCAGTGAAATGGTTTCGTCTGAGTGATATGGTACGCCAAAGTGAAATGTATTTTTGTGAAGAGTGAAATGAATTTGTATTTAAAAGTGAAATGTATTTTTGTGAAAAGTGAAATGAATCTTTATGTAAAAGTGAAATGTATTTTTGTGAAAAGTGAAATGAATCTTTATGTAAAAGTGAAATGTATTTTTGTGAAAAGTGAAATGAATTTTAATTCAAAAGTGAAATGTATTTTTGTGAAAAGTGAGATGAAGTTTAATTCAAAAGTGAAATGTATTTTTGTGAAAAGTGAAATGAATTTTAATTTAAAAGTGAAATGTATTATTGTGAAAAGTGAAATGTATTTTTATAAAAAGTAAAATCAATGTTTGTGAGTGAAATGTATTTGTTAAAAGTGAAATGAATATTGGCTGGAGTGAAATGAATTTTGTATTGTTTCCTTAATGGCGTTCCATAGCCATTCAATTAACTACATGTATTTTGTACAACGCCGACAAATAGCCATCAGCATTTTGAATCTGATAGGTATGTGGTCGTACTAACGGTGGAAGAGCCGATTAATCTCAATAGAGCTGTGAGAAATCACGGCAACATCTACGAAACTCGATCGTCTGAGCCTTTAGTAAGGCAGATAATAACATCATCACCTGCATTCTCGTTTTCATGTTTGTTTATTCTTTGTCATTTTGTAAGTTGTGTGTATTTTCTTTTTATACACTCATGGGTCTTGTGTCTGCATGTACTTTGTCGACAAGACCCGCCCTGCGTTTTCTGACGCAACAGAGCAGTAGTCAACAGAGCCTTTTGAGGTGGATATCAAAATTGTGAAGATTATAGTTAAGATCGTATGAATAAACGACTTTTAGCGTTTTATGAGAAATCTAGCACCCTCCCTATGGGTAGGTATAGAACTTTCTCTTATTTTTTTTCTCCAAAATGTCTTATTTCGAGTCCATCATCCGCGATCGACTACAAAATGTGTGTACACGTGACATTTCAAGCATTGTATATTACATAATACGATTTATCACAAAAAAAAAGAATTATCGGCATTTGCTAACGAGGTGCTGTGTATCTTTACTGCAAGTCTCTAATTCATGCCAATGATGTGATCCACAGGAAACGCTTTTGCATACTAGTCGCAGGGTAATAAACTATAATATTGGATATGAAATCAGCTGATAAGGGCTCAGTTAGAGAGCATAATTATGCATTTTTAACTCAATCAATTCCTTGAACACCATACCCCAAATCGCTCACCCTATTAGTCTTTACTCAAGGATACCACGACCATTTATTAATCAAGCACACACACACACAAACACACACACACACACACACACACACACACACACAGACACATACACAGAACATCTTCTAACCAAACACATACAACAACCAGTATACAATTATCATAGCTATAGATATCTCGTACAGCATCACCTTTTTTATTCATAAATGATCGAGTCCATGTCCTGTTCTGCAAACCCAGCGTATCTCGTTTCATCACTATTTTTTCCTCTTCCGGGCTTCCTTTGTATTTCATATATAATACACAATCTTATATGGAATCCTTTTACTTATACACGGTATATTTTGTAACAGATAGCTTAAAAGGTAGAATCTTATCAAAATGTAATACTAAAAATTAATGACACATGGATGTGATGTTTGTTTGTTCTTTTTATTATAGAGTTTTCATTTCATTTCATTTCATTTATTTCATTTCCGACGATGCAAAACATTTTCATACACGAAATAACACAACATCAATACAATGTAGCAACAAAGGAAATTCCGTGAAGTTAACAATACTACGCAAAAAAAATACGAATAAGACGAAATATGACGAATAAGAAAAAAGAACTCATAATTAAGGCTAACTAAAACGTAACTCATTCCGCTATATTGGAATTTATGAACAACTTCTTCAGTTTGGATGTGAATGTGTTAAGACTTAGAACTTGTTCCATACTATTATCAAAAGAATTCCAAAATTTGGGGCCAGTAAAAGAAAACATAGTATTAGCAAACATAGTCCTAGGTAATTGCAAATGAAATGAGATGAACAGATCTATTTTTAGTGAACATGGACTCAAGCACAGATGGGAAAGAATTATTGGTAAGTTTGTACATGAATTGTCCTAGATGAAGAAAATATAAATCATTTACCTGAGTTTGTTTTCATGAAATAGCACATCAGTGTGACTTCTCAACGATTCATTGCAAATACATAATACGAAGAGCTTTTCATTCTGTAACAAAAGTTGTCTCTCCAAATGCGAGGAATGTGTGTTTCCCCAGGCGAGTATACCATAATCTAGATAATATGGTAAAACCAGAGATGAATATAATTTTAAAAGAACGTTCTTGGGTAAAAAAAATTAACTTTATAACAACTACCATATTTCTTGAAATAATACGGCTTATGGAATCAATTTGTAAATTCCAAGTGAGTTTACGGTCAAGAATCAAACCTAAAAATTTAATTGAAGAGACTCCTTCAATAACTGTGTCGTTCAGATAAACATTCCTTGACATATTTTCCAAAGACTTACTAAAAATCATGCATTTTTGAAGATTTATTGACAGTTAATTTGCTCTTATCCATTGAAGTAATTTATCCAATGCAATATTTAAAATATCAATTAACATAGGATCAGAATGTGGAAGAATACGTCATAATCACCAGCAAATAAAAGAAATGAAAGAATGTTTGATGAATTCGGCATGTCATCAATATAAAGGATAAATAAAAGAGGTCCAAGCAAACTTCCTTGAGGCACTCTATAACTGAATTCAGTTCAATTATTTTATTTTCATTGTTCTTTTTCCAACAAAACATAAAACATATTAAATGTGGAATTATATCATAACCAAGCATTCGACTTCGCAAAAGTTAAAAGATACAGATAAACAAAAGAATGCATACTGGCAAAAAAAAAATGCAAAGTTATGCTTCAGTTGAGAAAAAAAAAGTCCACTAAAAAGCAAGCTTGTATGTTGTGAACCACTATAAAAAAATGAATTACTTTTTTACAAACACTTTATCCACAATAATTGACATTTTGCATAACAGATGTATGTGCCTTAACATAAACAAATTGCTTACGGTTAGAAAGACAACTCAAGAACCACTCCAAGGCCTTTCCTCGGATGCCATAGTGTGATAATTTATGAAGAAGTATATCGTGGTCAATGGTATCAAAGGCATTGGAGTAGTCAAGAAAAACCCCAATTGTACGACGGAATTAATCAATAGCTTTAGAGACTTTATCAAGAAAGTTAAGTATTGCTGGGGATGTGCAATGGTTTTGCCGAAAACCAAATTGATAATCAGAAATTATTTCATAAGTGTCCAAAAAATTAATAATCTGGAATGAACAACTATTTCAAGTAATTTCGAAATAGAAGTCAACAAAGATAATTAATTTCAAACATCTTCCCTGTCCCCTTTTTTAATAATTGGGAATTACTTTGGAAATTTTCATATTCCCGGGGACAACTCCATTCATAAAGACAAATCAAAAACATGTACTAATGGATCAACGATAAAATCCACAATTTTTTTCAACAAAAAAATCATCAATACTCTCAATATCAATACTGTTTTATGTTTTTCAAATTCTGAGCAATATCTAACAATTCGTTCCTTTCTAAAGGAACGAAAAATAACGAATTGGGATTACGAGTTTGTAAAAAATCAGAAAAGTTATTTTGGGTATCCGGAATATTGAGTAGTTCTACAAGAGAAACCGTGTACCATCAACAAACATACAATAATAAGATGGAAGCCAGTCATTTTTTCAAACACTGCAAGACTATTGTCGAAAATGATACGCAACTTGGGATGAATGTCACATCAACGCATAACACACCATTCAAAGTGCATAACAACTTGGACTTTGACATTACTGAGTATTGAAATGGGAATAACGACAACAACAACAAAAAAAGAAACATCTGGTATAATAAGAAGCAAACATAGCATCACACTGCAACTTAATATAAGAAATGTAGTTCCTTGTTAGCTGATGCACACAAATAGGCAAACAAAAAATAAATTCGAGATTATGATCGTTTCGGCAATTTTGTAAGATGAGGAAAATGAATTAAAGAACCGGCCTCTCAATATCAAAGTGTACATAATAATCAGCACTGTCTTCATGGTGATATTAGGGAGCTTTAGATTTTCGCGACGGGGACGTTAAGATGGAAAAAAGATGTTATGATCATGCGCAGAAACGCACATCAAATCGATCTATTTAAAGCTTGCGTCGTCTGTTTTTCACTACGCGTTCTGGGCTATTTTTACGTCCGCTCAATTCACGAAGTAGAGAGCTATTCCATGCACCGATCATAATTATGAAGGCGCCATTTTATTTTTTATCCTTTGCGTCCCACCATAATCTAAAGCTTCTTTTCAGCACAACGCAGGGGAGAAGAGAACGTCCTGCTCAATCGTCCAAATCTGAAGCTCCCTATCAAATACAGCATATAGACGTTAAAAATGTGAACAGGTGAATATAGGTGAATTTGATTGATAATCTCGAAATTCAGTTCAAGTTTTCTTTGCTTTGTTTATGATGAGTATAATAGATACGTTGAAACAGTTCAATTTCAGTTTTGTGTTCTGGCTTTTTTTATTTACAGAATGGTCGTTAAACGGGAAAAATGTGAGAAGGATCACAGAATACGTAGAAATCATCCTAGCAATATTTCATACTTTGATACGTCATTATACATGATATAGAATTGTGATACATGTACCAATATGGATTTTGTACAATGTGTATTTACATCGGGTTACAGCTTGTTATTCCGAAGGTTCGTTATTCCGAAGGTTCATTGTTCCGAATTTCACTTTCGGATTAACCAATCTTTGGAATAGCGAACCTTCGGAATAACGCCACAAATTTTCGGATTAACGAACCCTTTGTCATTTTCGGATTAACGAACCTCTAGGTATAGGGAATTTGCGTGTTTCGGATTAACGACCCTTCGGAATAACGAACAGCACCCGTGCAGGTTTGGTATCCTTATTTGAGCTCCAATGTGGGGACACATTTCTGAACGCCGTTATGGAGACACTTGCTCATTTTATGAGCTCCCACATGTGGGGACTATATTTCATGATGTTATTCTTTTGATGTACTAGTATGAGCTTTCATGTGGACACGTTTTTCACCAGGGGCCTATCTCAGTGTCTCTATGGAGACAAAATCATTATGAGTCCATGCATAGATGCATTAAGTACTAGCATAGGGATGGATAATGACATTGTTTGATTTGTTAATGATTTGTGTGTGATATGATGACAGCTGCCACTGGCTGATGAGAAAATGTATTGTCAGTTCGTTTTCTGCCACTAAACAAATACAACTGAATTAAATTTTTAGCAACTTTGTCGCATGACAAGCAAAGCAATATCTGTAAGGCCCATCACATTCACCCATTCATCCAATAACGAAATAGATGGCGTTTACACTACAAAAGAAACGCATAACACGGATAAACAACAATGACTACCTCGACTCGCTAGTTGTGCAGCAAAATATGCACAGTCACTTGAAAATTAATGGTGTTTCGTCTGGAGTTTGTTTGTTTTATCCCCTTTTTTTTTGGGGGGGGGGGCGGGGTTGACCTTAGGATTTCTTTGGGTTTGGAGAATCATCACGGGTAGGATGTGCACACGTCAACACACTCTCACTATGTTGAGGCCTCATACAACTCAAGACGGTCTAAAGGGTTTTTATGTTATTTGGGGTTTGTTGATTGATTGATTGGTTGATTTCAATTTATTGTTCCAATGATTACAGTATCTATAAAAGGATCAAAATCATGCCGAAACATAATTACCTCCGATTACTTTTGCTTAATTATGGTAACTTTGTTTGTTTATTTTTGAAAAGGAAATCGTAACTTTGTTTGTACAATACCGTTGTCTGTGCGCTTCAATGTATTAATATTATTGGACTCTTCTGATACCCAGAATGGGGGGTCGTTGAGTATAACAGGAAACTTTTAAACTTTCAGATTTTTAAATTTTCAGGAGAACTTGAGATTATCATAATATACGAGTCCTTGGAATATGGTAAGCCTGTAGGTGCCTGGAAAAACCAGGAAGATAAAGTTGTGCGGAACCTACAGAGACAAGTTGTTAAAATATTAATTGCACTTTGTCATGTACAGTGTCAAAGTGCAGGAAATTTAAGTGCCCACACTATAATATGAGCAAAAGTATCTTTTTCTAAGTGTGGAGAGTTGTAATATTCTAAAAACAAAAGTGTAATTAATTTCCACATATAATTTATATAGAATCTGAATTCCAAAAAGGAAGACATTTATATCGTAATGAATATAAATGTCATAATACGAGAATGATATGGTTTGCTTATTGCATCAAAATTATTATGAGGTTCTTTTGAAGTTATAGTGAGGCGTAAGCAATGCATATTATGGTGAGCCCGTATCCGGGCAATTATCCCCGGCTAAATACTGGTCAGTGGTAAGGTTAGAGTAAAGATTGTTTGTTTCAACTGGGGCAATTTATGTATATTTATAATAATAACTGCCTTCCGTTTATCTTTAACTCCATGTTCATGCGCAACCGGACATACATATGTATCATGGATATCCAACCAGACAGTCAAATTAATTTCATTTACCTTTATTAAGAACCGTGCTTGCTCAACAGACTTTCATTTATGTAGGTCCAAGATTCTGGAACTTCCTTCCCGTGGACATAAAAAATGCACCGCCATTGAATGCTTTTAAAAAGAGATTGAAGATTTTCCTTTTGAAGTCTTATAATGCAACCGAATGAATATAATTCTGTAATGGGTCAGGGTCTTTGTTTATGAGCAGTTATTCTGATGTTTTGAGAAGTATGACAATTGTATTCAGTATTCCCGAGGTGTACATAAATATCACAGTTCCCATTGGTTTTCACAATGTGTGTTACTGTGCATAATTATGTTTCTTAGCATTTAATGAGATATGCGATAACGATCGCGATCAAAGCTGCAAACATTAACCATTTGAGGTAGGACGAACTCTGGGAGGATGTCAATGTCGCCACAGCATCAGGACGCACTGTCGACACGGTCAAAGAGTGGTAGCTGTCATTTTCCAGTCGCAAAAGCTCTTCCCTAGCCTTGGCTGTGGATCCGGGACCTACCAGTCTGTAGCTTGGGGGATAAACCCAGCCGATGTAGTAGTGGTAGGCGAGTTTAGGATCCGTCAACAAGAGTTTGAGCAGGCTGGGACGAGTTCCAATCATCCCGGCGATTTCGTCCATGTACTTAGGTGGATCGGGCTTGGAGGAGAAAGGCGGAACAAAAATGATGAAAAAGTGATAAAAATATTATGTTAAAAACCGTGATTGACCTATTACTACCATCATAACAGAATTCACGCATACTTTGAAAATAAATAAATAAATTAATTAATTATCAAAAGGTACTGTAATGAACGCGAAAAAAAAAAGAATCATGAATTAAAGTATAAGAAAGAAAGGTTAAAGCATACGGATGGTGTTGAAACGTCTTCGGTTTAAGATGACAAACTTAGTTGACTCAGATCAGAAAATGACTTCAAGTGCTCAAGCGGTGGGGTGACGAAATGCGTTTGCTCTCGAATATTCATGTGTCGCAATGTTAGTATGATAGGGAAGTTTTGCCACTGGATGCGTAAGGGTCTAATCCTTGCTGATTTCAAGTGATGTGAGATTACGCTCTTCGCTAAATCGCGAAGATCATGACACCGCATTCATTCAAGCTGGTTGATATCGTCAGTCATGGGGCGAACCACGAGGGGTCGTCGGCATCATTCGCCCGTTTTCTTGTGTCAGTTGTGTGGGTGGGTAGGGGGACAACTTCATCGGGTTATATCACCCTGCTCTTTGCGATGCGTTAATGCAGTGGGAACTTTAGCTGGCGTGAGTCGTCACCAACTAATACGCCGGACCTCCATGCATATCGCCGGAATCTTTATGGCGGACGGACTAATATAATTTCCTTTCCCACGGACAGTGTTTTTGCCTCAACTGGAGCGGACTTAATGCTTTATACACTGTCTCTGTTCAGTGAGACTCTGGAATCGAACCTGATACCCTTGTATCTGCAAGCAGATACGCTACCGACTGAGCCATATCCTCTCCTTATTATGACAGCAAAGCGACATAAAATTAGATAGGAACTTCTCGACCGCGGAATAACCCTTCACAAAGTGACAAAGTATTTCATCTAAAGATAATCTTGACAGCCAGATGAAAGAGACCAAAGATCTAAAGAAAAAAGAACGAATATGATAGACTATGCTTCACCAAGGAAAAAAAAACCGCCTCCATTCGTAAAAGAAACTAGAAGCAATATCATATTGACACCCAAACTCAACTGTAATAGATTTGTTCGCTCCTCAGGTAGGGATTATGACTGCAGACCCATGGCTAGTTCCTTTGCCCGGCCATTTGTAGGGATGGCTGGGGGGGGGGGGGTGTCCTACACCCCTCCCCCTCCCTAAAAAAAAAAGAAAAGAAACTGCACACACACACACACTCACTCGCACCATCTGCAGTAATGAAGGACCAGTGACAACGACAGCAGCTACCCAAGTACCACGGGCAGAGTCAAGACTATAAGAGGGGAAATAGACCTTGCGACTATTTCTCAACAGGTATCGGTGACAAAGGACGCTTTAGGCATGTTAGGTTCAGCACAGACTCTTGTCGAAGTTCGTTTCCAGCTTAGGAAAAATATTCCAGTGATCCTTTACCCCAAGACCATGTATGAAACCAAGTGCAACGAGGACTGATGAGTGATATTTTGACGACCCACTGCTACAGGCCTATAGCTGGAAGCCAAAAAAAGTAGACACTCTCTTAAGTTCTGCACGCTACGATTTAGCTCTTGTCCAGTCTATGGTATATCTTCAATTCTGGATAACAGAAAAAAGACATAAAGATTGGCGCTATCATTGTTTTGTGTGTGTTTGTTGAGGGGGTTCATTTACATAGATCAGAATTTCAAATCACACCTCTAAAATGTAAAATTGATGACGTGGAGACGTGGAGGTCCTTACACGGATATTCGTCAAGTCTTGTAACCATGACATCAGCTAAAGTTAAAGGGAAGGTGCCATCTGCAGCGCCAGCAGCTCAGTAAGGTCTTTTGCAATACAGGCATATAAGGGGGAAGGGTTCCTCAGAAAACACAAAGGACGTGATCGTATTACATGAGCCTATACCCGACAGAGCAAAGGCTGATCCGAACTGGTTTGATGGTTCTCCCATGTCCACGTGGTATCTAAACCTTTGTACCCAGAGAAAGTTTCTGAACATACTATAAGTGGCGAAGGTTGGGGCTCACAAACGTCCATTCCAAAACGGGAAACAAGGCGGAATTGTAAAAAGAGAAGCTAATAATGAAATAAAATATCTGGAGAAGCTTGAAGCAGGTCGTGGACTCAAAAGCTTTTTCATGACAGAGACAAAAGTAAAATAAAGGGGAAAAGCTTACCACGAAGCAGTTCCGTGGGCCGAAAGCAGTTAAGATGCTTTCTCTTACGCAGTCAATCTCCCTCTTCATGGATTTCATGTCCGGCAAACGGGCCTGCTTCTTGAGTACACTCACTGCGAGTCTCGCCTGCATTTCGCTCATGATGTTCTGTCCCATGGTGTCGGGGACGGCCATACCAGTGAAATGCAGTGTGCAAGGCGACAGTTCTATTGGAACGACGTGCTTGAACAGGGTAAGAGGTCCCACGTCTGATGAAAGACCTTTATAGAAAGGTAATGACAAACAATTTTTTTTTCTAACCATGAACGTTATTTCGTCAGCGTTAGTACTATGAGAAAATGTTAGAATAATCATGATAATGTGGAGAATATACAGCATTATGAGAAAATATATTTGTTTGATCTAGCTTCTCCCCCATCCCTCCCCCCCCCCCCCCAAAAAAAAAAAAAAATATATATATATTAAATAGGAAGAAAATGACATGTACGCTACAATCACATCCTCCAAAAACAGCCGGTGCGGCGGCCGGGCCGTCGATTTTTAAGCCAGTTTCGGCCAAGTATCGACCGGCGACCGATTCGGGCACCACTGATTTTTAGGACATCGCCCGGAGTGAAAATTTTGGTGACGACCGCCCAGCCCGAATTTAGACCATGGTTTAAGCTTCTACCACAATCTGAAATAAGTGTTTAAAGGCGTACTTTTGACATGCGCGTATCAAAACTGGATGTCTGCTGACCTGCTGACGTACGCAATTTGCCAATCGTTTTTACGCAGGAAAAAAAAAACATGGTCTAATTTCTAAGCCACCTTCGTGAATTCGGTCCATAATGTTTGCTTCTCTCCACTTACCTGGGATGAGGTCAAAGCGGAGAAAGGGATACTTCACATCGTAGCCGGTGGCGAAAATGATGACGTCAATGTCTTCTACTGCCGAACCATCGTTTAAGATGACCGTTGATCCTTCCACTCTTTGAATGCCGCTCCTCACTCTGACGTCGCCGTTCATGATTTTGTCGTTTAAGCCGGCGTTGATCATCGGAAGCTTCAACGCAGCTGGGTTCGGGCACTGGAGACCCATTGCCATGTGGTCAGTGGCTTCTTCCAGGATCGACTGCATCCTCTTGGCCCTGTAACTATCGGGAAGGAGTTCGTGCCATCGTCGGTTGAGTTGGTAATTCCACGGTCGCCTCCGAATGGTCAAGGGCCATAACCAGGCCCCCCGTCGCATGCTGAGGTAAACCTGGAAGATCATGCATACAAAACATACGAAATATATACATGTGAGTGTTTGTGTGTGTGTGTGTGTGTGTGTGTATGTCTGTGTGACTGTGTGTATGTTTGTGGTTGTAATACGAAGGTGCTCGTCCCTTTCTCATAATGGTTTTTGGTAGTTTTTTTCAAGTTTGTTAGCCTATGGGGAAACTTGTTGCTATTGCACCATGGGAATCCTGATGACTTCTCATAACATCGTCAAAAATTATAAGATGTGACCCTGCATCACAAAACCAACAAAAAGTCGCCAGATATGCATTTCAATTAAGGGCGTATTCTGAAAGAGCAGACTCTAAGCTTTGAAATGATGTATAACTCAATTCAAATAGACTCTTTTAACCTATCTAAATATTGGAAAGAAAGGACACACCTGGAAAGTGTGAACTGAGAAAAGAGGCTCTGAAGTACAGGAACTATGCTTACCAAGCTATGCTAGCAGTGGGATGAATGGAACAAAAAACAGGATATTGAACATCTGAACAACAACAATGAAGGGATTATCAGATTCGGTTGAAATTGAGCATGCTTCATTAACACATTCTGTTAATGATTAATGCCAACTTTCAATGCAGTAGCATCATTTTTTCAAAGTTAATGGAAATGAAAGTGAAGAGTATGAACAGGATTTTTAAGAAATGAAAAGAGAGCTCTACGAGATACACATAATCACACTATTCCATCAAAAAAGTGTTCGAGAAAAAAACTGCTGAAAATACAATTTCCCTTTTGTTTTATGATCCCAAACTTTAACATAATGTAGAAGAAGATTTGTTCCTTCAGAAAATATGAAAAACTCAAGATTGGTTAGGTTGACCAAGTTCACTTATTTTCAGTCCTCACACAAAATCACTGCGTGCGACTTTTTGTTCGTTTTGTGATGCACGGTCACACATGACTGAAAAAAAAACAACATGTTATCTTATACAGCTGTACCTGAGAGGCATAAGGACTCACGACGGTTGAAAGATCCGCGGCAGAAATACTTCCGCCTGAAAGAAATAAAAGAAATGAAAGCGATAACTGTGACGATCCTAAGGTACGTCACAAAACATGTTATCCAAAGCGGCATCAAAAGCGAATTTGTAAAAAGCTTTTTGATACTAACACCGGTAGCGATGTAGGAAAGAACGGGTTTTCACCAAGCAATGTTTGATTTTGCTAATTAATCAATACACCAGTTTAAAACAAGACTTTAAACAAAATCACTGGTATTTTTTTATTTGGGGGGGGGAGGGGTGGGGGGTGGCACGTTCATTTTTATTTCTAGCCAAGATTTCCTCCTTTTTATTCATAGCTAGATATGTGTGGGGGGGTGGGGGTGTGGACTACAGGGCCACGACATCAAATTGTTGTTTGCTCATATCTGGTACTTATTTCAGGGTGACTTGAATTCTATGACTTCTGTTTCTGCATGGCTAATCGTACTAATGATAATAGAATTATTTGACAAGGACGTCACAAACTGTAGAATCAAAACAGACAAAAAATAATCGTCTCAAGAGGCAGGTCTACTAAGCAAACGAATCACTGCGTGGAAGAATTATATCGTCTGGGTTCTCCGGTTCCAACGCAAGGACCATTATTGAAAGTTTCTTATAATTTATTCCTTCTTTTCTCTTGTTTGTAGGCTGATAATAGCTAGCTTAATTGGTTTTTATTTCCACGACTCAGTGATCTAGTGGTCATGATCATTGACCGGTGCTTACGTATTGACTCTAATCAGTGTTGCAAATAATTGGGAATTTTGATGATAATGCAAATAATTGCGTGCGCTTAAATGATTATATATATATATATATATATATATATATATAGTTCATCTTGGAACTTTCCACGTGTTAGACTTCGAATGTTGTATTATAACAAGAACGAGTCTCAAATACGCCATGGATTCAACAAGAAGATTTTTTAATTTGCAAAATTTTCAGCCTGCCTCAGGCCTTCGTCAGTGTAGTCCTAGTATACACTATACTGACGAAGGCCTGAGGCAGGCTGAAAATTTTGTAAATAAAAAACCTTCTTGTTGGATCCATGGCGTATTTGTATATATATATATATATATATATATATATATATATATATACATATATATATATATGTATATATATATATATATATATATATATATATATATATACATATACATTATACGATGTCGATGATACTAATTATGAAAGCTAATTGGTTTCTATTTCCACGACTCAGTGATCCACTGGTTGTGATTCTTCTTCGTCTTCTCTCATGTCGCTACACTTTTCCCAGCCACTGCAGAACACAGGCCCTGGCACATGGGGTGTAATCGTGGAGATCATGTGATGTACAGGGTTGTGGTAGCAGAGTGCAGTTTAGTAGGTGTTCCATTGTCTGGGGAGCCTTCCCGCAGTCGAATTCTGTGGATCCATCATGGTTGTATCCCCATTTCTGCATCAGGGCTTTGCATCTCCCAACTCCAGTTCTAAGGCGGTTCAGGCAGCGCCAATTTTGCCATGGCTCACTGGCACCTGTTGGGAGGGATTCCTTTGGCTCAAAAGAGAGGTTATGGGGTTTCTCCTGTAGATGTTTTAACCAGGCTTCTATCCTGCAGCCCTGGGGATTGCCATCCAGGGGTTGTACTGAGTGTAGAAAACTCTTCCTAGATTTTAGCCTTTTTGGTGGAGGAAAATGCTGGAAAAGTGGATGGCGACTGTCATCTTCCTGTTTTGTGCGTTCCACTCTTGAAGATACATCTCTTCTGACTGTAGGAGGGGCAATTCCACACATCAGGTAGATGTCATCAATTCGGGTAGGCTTGAGACAACATGAGATGGCCCTACAAGCTGTATTTAGAACAGGGTCCAGCTTCTTGGCATGTGAGGAACGTCCCCAGACAGGGCATGCATATTCGGCTGCGGAGTAACACAGGACAAGGGCAGTGCTGCGGATGGTTCCTGGGTCTGTTCCCCACTTGGAGTTTGCCAGCTTTCTCAAGATGTTATTCCTGGCTCCCACCTTTGCCTTTGTCTTGCTGACATGGTCCTTGAAACTGAGAGTGCGGTCTAGATCATCTAGATCATACTGGTCGTGATCATTGACCAGTGTTTACATACATTCACTCCAAACAGTGTTGGAAATAATTGTGAATTTTGATGAGAATACAAATTGCGATTTACACTATATTCACACTATTCATACTATATTTACACTGTACATATATATTTTGTATTGCGAGATCAATTTTCTGAGTGGTGCACATTTCTGCAAGCTTGTCTTTTACGTGGGCCTCTCTTTTCCAATGACACAATCATTTTGAACATTAGCTTTACATGAGCATGTTTATATGAAGTATTGTTGTATTCATTGCAAGATTATTTTTGACTTGTATTGAATTGAATTGAATTGAATTGAATTGAATTGAACTTTGATGAGAATCTTATGCCACGTTAGAGGATCAACTATCCCTCCATCTTCCAAGAGGATATTTCAATTAACTAAATCATAGCTCTTCCAGAACACCGGTTACAGTTTAACCCTACCCATACATCGGGTAACCATGCTGCTTAGGAGTCAATTTAGAAGGTGATGATCTCCGGGGATGATCGCGAGTAAACATGAGTTTGAATATTTTCTTCTTCTTTTTTCAATCAAAACAAAAAAAAAAACTATATCGCACGTTGTTTATATACCGTAATTGCAAAAAAAAATAAATAAATAACCCAAACAACCACACTGAAAAAATGATGTGAAACATAAAAAGTGAAAACATTAAAATTACTCTTTTTTCGAATTGATCCTGTGCTCTAGCAGACAGGACCAGGGAAGGGGGGGGGGGGGGAGTGTTCAACGACCCCCATCCCACCCCTTTCCTCTCGTAGTTAGGAGTTTGTTCCTTTGAAAAAAATGGACCCTATTCTTTAAAGTGAACTTACATATAAAGGGACATTATAGGACCTACTACCTGTTGCAGTGCGCAGGAAATGTATAGTTTCATTGCAGTGAATGTCGTGTCTATGAGCCTCCAGCAACCCGGAAGGTTTCTGCCACTAGAGCTCTTCAGAGATAATCACATATAAACGTGGTAGAAGGAAGTCAAATAGTGAAAATGCTCAAACATTACTACTATTATCGTTCCAATCATCAACAGTTTTGCCTTACCTACAACAAGGACCCTCTTGTTTTTAAAGTCTTCTCCTTTAACGAACTGACAACTGTGGATGACCTTCCCAGGGAACCCTTCCACTCCCGGTATCTCCGGGGTCCATCCGTTGGAGTAGATTCCCGTTGAAACCACTACTCCATCAAAGGTCTCGGTGGTTTCAGCGCCAGACCCGTTGCGGACAGTGACCAGCCAGCGCCCCGTCTGCGAGAAATCTTTCGTGGGCTGGACATCAACCACGTCGGTGTTGCAACGTATGTGTTTTCTGAGCTTGAAGTGGTCAGCGTAACCACGATAATATGCCAACAAGTCAGGCGCCTGCAACAAAACGCATTGATATGTATAAAAGCACACGAAACTGCAAACTGTTTGTCTACAACCAGCAAATCCTTATTAAAAGACTGTTTGTACCATTATGGATATCAAGTTTTAATGAAGAGATTTTACATTTAAGTTGCACTGTAAAGTAGCTAATATCGAAAGTTTTTTTTCCCTCGTTACAAGCGAGTAAACCAGTTAACATTTATCTAAGAACACTTGTACGTGAAAACTATATATTACAAAATTACATTTCCTCTTTGAACTTTACTTACGTTTACCGTGGCCATATTTTTAAATGCCTCATTATAGGAAGTCATATTGATTTCGAAAGCGAAATACGGTAGCATGAGTACCATGATCTGCCTCGAGTAAAGAAAAACAAACGGAAGATTGAAATGTTTAATGCATGAACAAATGCAGGATAATTCAGAACGATTGATTTACCGAGCAGCTGGTCTCGTTTATTTGAGTGATTGTGTTGTGTGATGCTTAAAGACTGGACCATACCCTTATGAATGGAGGCAGGTTGTTGTCGAAGGCATAATCCGAGTACGCCATCATCTCCTTCGAGACATTGGTATGCAAGCCGGCGTACACGGCACCCGGACCCGTTGGGTCTGGGCGAGGCTCCTCGGACTCGGCGAACAGCCAGATTCCACCTATAGATGTGGACGCAGAGACGGACAAAGAGGATTATAGAAACTGTACGAAATAAACACTTCGGAGTGCTGTCAATAAATGCCTGCTTGTTGATTGTGTTCACGTTGTTGGTGGTGGTGTTGCTTCTGTACCTACTTTTTGTATCTGAAGATCTTGCTTCGAAAAGGCGCTAAATCCATCATTTTTCAATGGGTTTAGCGACTTTTGGAAGCAAGCTCTTCATTTAAGTTTGTAAAACGAGAGGGGCGATCACAATACACCTGTATGTACAACTGTAATTATTTGTATATTTGGCGCTATCCCTGCTTGGTTATTATTCTCCTATTGTCCTTTCAGAATCACAGTGTGTTTTTCGCGCAAACAGAGGAAATACTGACATGGTCTTTGCTCTGAGACAGCTCCAGAAGAAGTGCGCAGAACAAGACAAAGGACTGCACATTGCAGCCGTTGACCCTCCCAGAGAATTTGACACCATGAGCGGGAGAGGTCATTGGCAAATTCTGTAACGCCTTGGTCTCCCCCCCCCCCCTCCCCCCCCCCCTCCAAAAAAAAAGAGTACTGTACCTCAATATGGTTATCCAACTGCGTGAAACCAACAAGGCCGGTTCGACTTTGGAAATGATCTCTCCGAACCTTCCCAATTGACAATGCCGTAAAGCAAGGCTGCTTTCTTGTTCAAACCCTCTTCACACTATTCTGCAGTATGGCACTCAAACAAGCCTTGGGAGATCTAAACGACAAAGGTGCCGTTTACATCCGGTACTGCATGGATTTCAGTCTATCCAATCTGAGGCGTCTGCGAGCTCACATCTAAACAAGTAGGTATTTTTTGTGAGCTACTCTATGCAGAAGATATCGCTCTTCTTGATCGCTCAGAGGCAGCTCACCAGCGCATAACGTCCTGCTTCGCAGTTGCTATCAGTACGTTTATTCTTGAAATCAACAGGAGGGTATCGAAAATTCTCTATCAGCCAGCTCCTCACCTGGAACTCCCCCCATCACCACCACTACATCACCATCGCGCACATTTACGAACTCAAAACATTCGATCACTTTATCTACCTCGGCAGCACCATTACGTCCGATGCAAGGCTAGACAATGAAATAGACAACAGATTTGTCAAGGCAAACAACACCTTTGGCAGATTGTGCAAAAGAGTGTGGAACAACTACCTGAAGAAAGAGACTAAGATCACCTTGTACAGAGTAGTTGTCATACCCACTCTTTTGTACGACTCAGAGTGATGGGTCTCTGCCGGCATCACCTGTGTCGGCTCCTTGAACGCTTAATCCATAAGTGTTGTCTTCGATGTGTCCTCAACATCGTATGGAGCAACTTCGCCAACATCCTATGGACCGACCGACTTCGTCATCAAAGTACCTTTGCCTACTCGAGCTGGCACAGACCGCGAGCATCGAGCTACGCAGTTTGCCATGAAAATCCAGCTGGGCTGGGCTGACCATGTCTCAGGAATAGAGGACCATCCCCATCCAAAGTATTGATGAATGGTACTCCAGTATACATGATCTGTCTACTGGACACTGAGACAGAGGTGTACCCAGGTAGAGATACATGGAATACTTTAACAAATCTCTTTGTCTGCTACATAAACCTTCAACAATGGGCTGCAATCACCTCTGACCGTTCCTCTTGGCATCTCATCAGGGAACTTTCCCGACACGACGGGAAACTCACGATTGGACACGCAAGCAATCAGCTGTGACGATCCACGCTCTCGGACTCCCACCCTCATCAACAACTTAAAGGGATGGTACAGTAATGGTGGAGCTGAGGATTTGGCTTTTAATTTTTTGCAAGATATGAAGAAACCCCTTATGAAATGGCACAGAGCATGCCATTCTAAGAGGAATTCAAAGTTTGTTTGATGAAAATCGGTTTTGGAATGGCTGAGACATCCAAAAACAAAGTAAAACAAAGCGATTGTAATAAAATGTGGGTCCCACATTTTATTAGACTTGCTCTGTTTTAGGTATCTCAGCCATTTTATAACCAATTTTCATCAAATAAACATTGAATTCCTCTTGGAATCACATGCTCTTTCATATTTCATAAAGGTTTCGTAGTATCTCACCCAAAAATGTTAAAAACCTGAAGTTAGGTCTCAACCAAAACTATTGTATGAGCCCTTTGCAGGGAGTTAGCTCAGTTGTGTGTTTGTAATTCTTTGACCATTCTAGAGCATTATTTTCTTCTCTTTTTTTTGTTACACCTCCCTGCCGCTGTAAATGAGTGTGTTTGGTGTGTAGGTAGAAATGGTATGGGTGGGTAGTGAGTGAGTTGTGGCGGGAAGGGTAGGATAGGAGGTTATGGATGGACTGAGATGAGGGGATGTGGATGTGAAAACTTAGGATTGGTGGAAGGGTTGAATGACAGACGTCTGCCCGGTAATGGGCGGAGGGGAGATGTAAGCATGGAGGATTTTTGCTGTAGTAGAGATGTACTGGAAAGGTAGTTTGGGAGAATCATTTCCGTGAGTGTTTGCAAGTTTCATAAAAAAAAATATACAATTGTACTTTAATTCTCTGTTAATTCTCTGTTAATCTTGCTGTATCACTATTTTTATTCAATTTGTTTCAGTGAAAACATGACACATATGTTTTCAGCCAATACCTTCCTATTTTTTTTTTTTTCATTTCCAAGTGCCAAAATGCTGCATACTGAACGAACTTTTTTCCATCTTTTTCTACCATACAGTGAAAGGGAAGTGAATAAATGGAGGAGTGAATATTCTGGAGCATTACATCATCTAAAGTGAGCGTATTGCTGTTTAATCATTACACATCATTAATGGTAATTCTAAGCGCCGACATTGACATTAATAATTATTTGAAAGAGAAGCGTGAATATTAGACCCACGCATTCACGGATATTCAAATGATTCCTTCATTTTTTCCCCGCGTGAAGATCTATCTGTGCTTGCTCTGTAGTTTTTCTTTGCTTTTTTATTTACTATTTTCTTGTCTTGTAGAAATTGATATTATCCGGGCTTTCAAATATTTGCTAATATCGCACACATTGTTTTCCGGGCTTCTATCATGTCAATGGCCGAGCTGAACTCAAAAAGTAATATTTAACTAAATCTAACTAAATTAAGAAATAAGAATAATAATCACGTAGATATATACAGCTAAAGTAGTAGCTGATAAAATATTGCAAGTATAACAAGACATTATTCTCACAAAAAGTTTTATTCTTACAAAATGTTACTATAAAAATTTTGATTAAGCTAACAGTGTTACAATTGCACCTCTATCATCGATGCAATGATATTCTTCGGACTTTTGATGTGCCTTTGATGTGTGTTATGTCGTATCACTATACCTAAACCAGATAAATGATTTCAGTCAAACCTCAGTGCAAAGATATTATTTGCATTACCTTTTGCCCTATCTATAAAGTTTTAATGCTATCGTGGTTGGTTTATTGATATTTGCTTTCCGTATTTGCTTTCCACTCAATTGTAGCTTGTTTCATAGTCTTGCGAGACAAGGAAAGTTGTAAAAATTTATTGATGAATAAACATACGAATTAAATCCTTCAAAAAACGATAATCTGTGTTCCAGTTCGCATGAACTTACAATATTTTTATTTTCAACAATGTGAAGAAATCATAATTTTTCTTTCTTCTGTCCTGTCTCTTCTTATACTCCATTGTTTTGTAATGTCGTTGTGATCTCTTCCTAGTATGATGTCGCGTCTTTTGTGTATGTTTGCATCTGTGTTGGTTTTTTCCCCTTTTTACTTGGTGGGCAAGTGTCATATGTAGGCGTGTATGTATGTACCATTGTTGGGGGTGGGAGCTCATCATATTTTCTAGGGACACAGGGTTCAGCAGGTTGTAAAATTGTTAGCTTAATCTGAATTTCTATTTCTGTACCTCAGAATACCTGTTTATAGTGATGATGTCCTTGTTACTTGCTGTACATTTGACAGCTTTACTTTAGATGTACATGAATATTTGTGGGGTTTAATGATATTTAGTTACATATTACGTTTTTAGTGACAAACGTTTTCAAAGCACTGTCTTTTAATGGACCCTCATTTCCACACTCGTCTTATATACGTGTGTGCTGAACCTCGCAAAGTATGCATTGCTGTTCTTACTTTATTCTACTTAATTGTACCTCTATTTTATCATATACTTAGCAATCCCCACCACATTATGCATATTTTACAAATTGATGAAACAATATGATTTGTCTGATGCAACCTTTTTGTATTTGATTTACTTACCTGTAGGATGGTAAAAATGATAATTGAATTGAATTGAATCTGAAGATCACTTAAAAACGCATGACCTGACGGAAAAAAAAAACATAATAATGTGAATATAAACAATACAAGTTTCATTAAAAGCGTATGATCTGCATACATTACATATTTCATCATATAGCTGTATCATAATATTCTCACAATCCATATTGTTTTACTTCACTTGATTATACTTCAGTAGATACAATGTATCATTACTATGTTTCCCTGTTGTTGTTGTTGTTGTTGTTGTTAACAAAGTTTACATTGTTTGATTCACATTGTCTTGTTTACATTATTCTCTGTCTCAAAGGTAAGTGAAATGTATGTTACTTTTTATAGAAAAATGGAAATGAATTCAAATTCAATCAAATTCCGTGCCTGTTTACATGGACTGGCACGGTTTTTTAAAAGAAAAAACAAACAAACAAACAAACAAAAGACAAACAAAAAATTGCCATTGTAACACGATATAATTCTCTGACAGGCAAAATCGTATACATTTGAGAATAACGAAAGACACTGCACGAGTGTAATGGCACGTATTTTATAATGGTTGTTTACCATGGCTGCAAGATAGAGAGTATAAAAACACGATATTTACAACTCTAACGCAGACAGTCCGTATTGGCGCCATAAAACTCTTTCACTTCGCTCGCTATTTTTCCTGCTCTGTCGGCGAACCCCAAGTCGGGGTCAAAGTCGAAGGACAAAGAGGAGAAGACCATGAAGTTTGGCATTCAATTCAATATAATGTCTTCAGATGGTATGAATGAAATCTTTCTTTTTTCATTGGAATTTTATATAATACGTTTGTATCACATAAAATTACTTTGTGTGGAAAGAACGTGACTATAGGACCTTAGAACTGCATTTCAATATAATGTCTATCAGATGATATCAAAAAATAAAGTGAAATCCGATGAATTGAATGCTTATTGTCTACTACCAAAGAAAGTGATATGCATATAATTATTCTTTACGAAAAATGAAATAAAATTTGACTTGAATAGAGCAGTGGTTTTATCAAATCCGTCAATAAAGTAAGAATGGAATTTACAGTTGCATTGTATCATTTACTGGTATTATTATGTTTTTACATCACAGTAATGTTGATGGAAACAACACAAAACACGAATGTAAGCTATACGGTGATATGTCACCAACACACAGCACCCACATTGGCTTATGCACACAGCTGCAGGTCCATGTAAAAGTCATTAATGATTGGGGAATAACGCTGCGGAACATTTTCAGTCAATGACATTTAATGATACGAGCAACCACAGCTCTTTCACACTTAAGTACGTCATCATTATGTCCATATGGTGGGTATACTAGTTCAGTCTGTACATTGATGGGTTCGCACTGTAGTCCGCAGACCACCATAGCTTTTATCCCTGCCAGGTGCATTCAATGTTACAGATTTATGTGGCATTGATTATAATATTATAACATTCATTACTAGCAGTGGTTTCGAAGTTTTGCGTGTGGGATAGGTATAGTTTTGTTGTATTTGTCTCTTTATTTTAATGTGCAAATAACTTTTTGGAGTAATAGTATATAAATATATTGTTAATTAATACTGTAGTTTTTTAGTATTCTGATTTGAAATTTGGTACATGTTACTATTGTAGTCGGTTGGGGTACATGTACAATTTATTTTATGTATATACATATATGTACGTGTATACACAACTGTACGTATATTTGTATCTTTTCATATTCTAAATCAGTTGATTGTATTTTCAGTTGTAACTATTAATGTGTCATTAGTTTTTGATGGAATATTGTATTTGGAAAGAAAATCGTATTTGTAGTATATGTTATAAGGCTCACTTTTTATCTATTAAGTGGAATAATCATTGCACTGGATTGTATCGGCTCGTTTGTACATTTACATCAAGGAGACGAAATTCAGCCTCTGGGCTGCTATGTACTTTACGTTTAATGAAATAAACCAATAGCTCTCTATCTATTTATTCATCTCTTTATCTATCTATCTATCTATATATATATCTGTCTATCTATCTGTCTATCTATCTATCTATCTATACCTTACAAAATCTTTCCGTGGCGGTAGAACGTCGGGTGGTAGAGGGTGCACCACGTATTCCTTCTTGTGTAGGCCTATGCATGTGGCCCTGAAAAGGGCCTACCGACTCCAGGCGTTCCCTTAAAACGGCAAGAACATGCTTGCCGAAACATCAGGAGTTGTTAGGCCCTTTTCACGGCCACATACATACCCAAGAAAGAATACGTGGTTCACCGTATGCTTTCTACCACCTATCTTTTGAATCCTCTTGTGTAAAAGAATACAAACTATATAAAAACCTTCAATGTTTCACAAATATAAAACCACAATTTACAAACTCATGAACATACCAATAAAAGGACGGCACAATTACAGAACAGATCCCAATACTCTTCCCACCCCCTCCCCTCACGCCCTTGCCAAATTCCAAGTCCAATCACGAAAAAATAACCACCCGTCCCCCCCCCCCACCCCATCATATTGCCCGACAGATACGTCTCTGTTAAAAAAAAAAAAAAAAAAAAAGATATGCATCGATGACGCCACCAAAGCGTTTAACA
The DNA here is from genome assembly GCF_040938485.1 of Diadema antillarum. Classification (NCBI taxonomy): domain Eukaryota; kingdom Metazoa; phylum Echinodermata; class Echinoidea; order Diadematoida; family Diadematidae; genus Diadema; species Diadema antillarum. The sequence goes on from NW_027271187.1 coordinate 222,074, forward strand.
ACCTAGCCAATGAAGCACCACAGTATACCAGTTGGAATTCTCTCGGCCAACAAAACATAATATATATATATATATATATATATACATACATATATAGTGAGTCAAGAATGCAAGCTAGCACTACGCAATACACTGTGAGACTGAAATGAACAATACATAAAATGAGAGAAGATTGAGAGACAATATAGTGAATATACATGCACATATCGTATATAAACGTACGAATATAACCCTGCAGCAATAATAATGTTGCTCAGATGAATCAAATGAGTTGTAACATGCAATCGTGAAAAATGATTGCACAAAAATTGATGAAGCAAAATTCAACCAACCCAATTGAGGCCAATATCACCAAGTACAGTGCACCACAAGAAAAAAAAATGTCAGTGATTATAATACAGTTACTACTTAACTGAATACAAAATCATTGAATGTGAAACATAAAAGCTGCAATATATATTTATATATATACATATGTTATATATATGTATATATCATATATATATATATATATATATATATATATATATATATATGTGTGTGTATACATATTGCAGTCAATGATTAGATATATCGTCATGGAAATCACTGAAGAAATTGAGAAATTTAACTCGACCCAAAACCCCAGCCTCTTAACCCAATGGCTCACAAGTCTTCAAAACACCACCGACTGACATTCATCCCCATGACGACGCTCTTGACACTGAACTATTTACAAAACGCAAGGGAAAATACTTTATTTCAACATTCCAACCTGACCCCCGACCCCATGGCCACATTCCCTTCCCACAACCAATTTGAGTGAATTCATATACCTAACAATCTCCAAAGCTTAAAAATTCAACATTTTGATCTGACTCGTAACATTAAACCCAGATCAATGACCCCTCAAAAAAAAAAAATCACTATCCAGCAAACTGTTGAAATCCCATAAAAAAAACATGCCGAGCCACCGCAGAAGAATAAAGAAGAAACACGAAACGTCATGCCCAAACAAATGCTCGAAACCCTAACATTGCCCCCCCCCCCCATGACCACCATGCTTCACATAAGAATACATGTACATACACCAGATTTCATCCAAAAAAAAATATCGTCACACAAAATAAATATAAGAAAATAAAAAGTAACAAAAAACAAACACAACCTCAACCCTTAGCTATAACCTTGAGCCTATACGCCACAAAAAATTGTATATGTTATACCAATATTCATTTAGATACCTCAAACTGTTAAAAATCATACTGTCCATAAAGTTGACTATGGGAAGCATACAGGCGGATATAAATACATCATATACAAATATACATAAATTTATCTACTTAATTTCGTACACAAGATCAAGATGAAAACACCAATAAAATATAATGAATGTCGCTATAAATTAACATGTGCATGGATTCAATGACATACGACAACGAGTGACGACATTTCAGGTGCTTCGGCAAGATCGGGATTAAAGTGACTGCACTATGGAGACACCGTCAGGACTAACTTTCTGAGGTCAAAAGGTAATGTCCCACAGCCCTGGGGAACTCGTGTCGTGCATGTATCGCACTGAAATGTAGACCAGCTTTGCATGCAAGGAGATGCTTGAACCTCGGGTCATCCAAATGACATGGGTTCACCGCCACAATTCACAGGGGGCCCACGACAGGGCACTGGATATGTTTGAATAGACCCTTAGTAATGAAAACCAGTGTAAAGTAATTCAATCTTGACTTGAGAGATTTCCAATTCAGACTTTGAAGACGTTGGTCGTATGACATTTTGACCTTGCCTTTTCTTCAATGCAAGACGCGCGTTGAATATACAAATATGAATTTTGTTTAACAAAAGTCTATCTCAATAATGAAAAAGAGAAATAAAAGTATGAAAAGTGTAAATCAAGGCTCGCATGGGTATTTGAATAAATAGTTACTCAAAAGGGCACCAGACAGTATCTTACCGATATCATGCTTCTTCTCGTAACATACCGCCTCAAGCCCTTCTTCCAGGCATATCTTCAGAGAAACAAGGCCCGAGGCCCCAGCTCCAATTATAGCTACCCGTCGCATTCTGATAAACTTCGACAAATGATCCTATGTCACAAACTGCGAAGATTTTTACACGCGAGCCTCTTCACTTTACGCATTCATGAACGTATTCATGCGCATGATCAGAGACACCGGGACAAAACGTGCAATTAAGTTAATGAATAAATGTATTTTGAATATTTCTCTTAGGGGTACAGAGATTTGCGTAATAGACACGAAGTTGTGGAATTAACGCGGTCATCCGAGCTAAAGATATTGATCAATTATTGGTGGAACTACTTTTTTTATGAGAGGATCGATGAATGAACACGCAGCTTGGTCCGTGACTCGGGATTGTGCCTGATCACTTCGTGCTCTGCGCAGTGATGCAAAGTCAGATGGGATTTAGTGCGAAGTGTTCATGTCGGCATGTCGTGTGAAAGAGAAACTAATGTCTGACGGCACATATTCCTTGGTCACCTCTTTTTTTTGTGATTGACTGAAGGTAAAATCTTAAAAGACTGAGGACATTCTTGAGGTCAAGCAGCGCACTGCGGAGTAGTCTAGCTAGTTGAAAATGAAGCTGAAATATTTCAACCCAAACCTTCCTTTAAAAAAAAAAAAAAAAGTTATCAAAAAATATATGCATCGCGCCCTTTTGAAAAATAATTTACCCCAGACAATTTTGAGATCAAATCATGCGATGCTATACGCAGCTCAAACGTTGTCATCATCGAGACTTATGTGCTAATGAAATGAGTGCACGGGGGAGCTTGCACTGCTAATATATATGTAATATGTATATACATATATATATATATATATATATATATATATATATATATATACGTATATCTGTATTTTTACTGAAAAAATATGCAGATTTGTTCTGTTTTAACTAAATACAGCAATTCTGATATGGTTGACACTGACCCCGCAAAAATACCTAATTTTTGTTGGTAAAACTAGAAATTGTGATTTTAATACAAAATATTATCTTATACAGTCTTCATGTTATTTGACAGTTTATTGTTTAACTTGCTGTAGTTTTACAGAGATTTGTATTCAAAAAAGATTTCTCAAATAATTAAAGTGACACGATGTCGTTTTACTTCGACGTGACAATGCAGAAACTGATGATCTTTTACAACTCGTTTTTTATATGTTGTTTTTGATTGAATAGAAATTAACTTTTTATGTATAACATTGCACATGACTAATAAGTAGCATTTTTACAGAATTCCGTTTTCCAGTATTGCTGTCTTATTTGATTTGAATGGAAATGGCGTAAAACATGATCTATCTTATTTTGGACGCATTTCTGCAATCTTATACTCTTTTACTATTAGTAATCTTGTATATAATATCTCACACAGGTTTTATGTAAACTGTATAATTAAGACTAAAAAGGACTTGTAAAATATTATGAGTGTGGAGCTGTAGGAAATGTCAATGGGAAGGGAAAATGGGGAAAGGGGGAGGAAGAGAAAATGAGGCTAGTATGGAGAAAAATATTTCACAGTATACCTCCAATTCTTCATTATTTTCTTCTTCTTTTTTGTGATCCTCCTCATCTTATCCGAGCAATTCTTCCTTCCAACAAATGGTGAATGGTGGTTTCCCAGCCAGCAATCCCATGTAGGGTCCATATGGGTAAACATGGGTAAAATATGGGTAAGCCGGGTTGGAGTTGGGCAAGGGCTACTTGCGGGTCATCCTTCAAGGGGCCCTTGTGGGCTAGCCAATGACAGACATGGGAAAACCGACATGGTTTCACATGGGCTTGGCAATTGGGTTTCGCATGGGCACAGATGGGCAGGCAGGGAGCATGATGCGTTTTTGTAGGGCTAGTCCTCTGTGTGTGTGTGTGTGTTTGTGTGTGTGTGTGTGTGCGTGTAAACAGTTGGTTGCTTCTTAACACTCGTAGACTTATATCATTAATCAAACTGGAAAATTTGATACCAGTTAATTCTTGTCGGGATTTAATGGGCCTCCATAGGACCAATAATGGCATATATCACGAATATTCATGCAAATATATGAATATTCAAGTGAGAAAATCTAAAATTTGAAAACTAGTGAGAACAAAACATTGAAATCTAAAGCATTAAAGTAATGGTACAGATTCGGCTGAGATGAGGTTTGAGGTTTCCAACGATTTTTTATATCTTTTTTTTTAAAGATGATAAATTTCTTATGAAATATGAAAGAGCATATAATTCTAAGGGGACTTCAAAGTTTATTTGATGAAAATTGGCGGCCGCCGGTACGCCTACGGGACACTGGTAGATGACCTATTGATCAGCCGTCGGTCGCTGAGCGATTTCGTAAAAATCGGCCGGTGGTCGGTGGGAGATCGTCCAGTTGCCAATGGCACGAATGGGTCATCACTTGGTGACTGCTCAGTCTCTGTGCGGAGAATATCCCATATTTCGCATACTCGTAGTATTGTTTACCTGAAATCGACCGGTGACCGACGGGAAATCGACAGGGCATCGACTCGGGTTTTATAGCCTACTCGACATCTCCAAAAACTGCTGGGCGGTGCCAAAATTTCAGCGGCAATTGGCAATGATACTACCTCTTCAATACACACATTTCCCTCAAAAATTTCAAAATGTCTTCACAAAGTCGCACCATTTGTTATGTCTGTACAGGTGCACGTCACGAACTAGACACACCCCCACGAATCATACAGCCTACGAGTCATCATACAGCTCACGAGTTATACAGCCCACGACCTAGCCACTAAGGACAAAAGGAAACAAGGCCCACCTGGCTGTACGGTCCACGAGCTATAGACAATAGGCAAATAAGGCACATGAGTTCGTCACTGAGCAAAAGGCTTACGAGCTCGACATGTATTATTACATCACGGGGCGTACGTAGTGTCGAAATTGTGGGCTTTATCTAGCTTTTGCTGAGCTCATGGGCCTTATTTTCCTAGTGTCTGGTTCAAGGGTCTGTTCTATTTGCTGTAGCTAGTGGGCCTGCTTAACATGGTGTCTAGCTCGTGGGGTCTATGTCTTATGGGCTGTATATGACTCGTGGGAGTCCAGCTCTTGTGATGACCCCGTATATTCCAACTTACCGCGACCGTACAAATGACTTATAGTAGATATAATGAGCAAGCCGACTATCATGCACATATTTACAATTCTGCTTATGTCAGTTGCTGTGATAAGTATGCTGCTCAGCATCTAAACATGTTATGCGTGTTTTGTTTGTTTGTTTTCTTACAACAATACATGTAATGACATCGGTTAAAGAGATGATCTATTCAAATCGCTTGATTGTGTAATCTCAGGGCAGACGTTCCTGTTGAAACACATACAAGCGTACATAGCTATATATACTTTAGTTCTGCAACATAGGATCATCCCATTTGACATGTTTGAAGTAGAGCTAACAGAATCACATCGCAATGTGCTAGCGGGGGTTTGTGTGTTCTAGCAACCGTTGTTTAGGAATGCACTGTATTCGTAAGTATTTTTATGGTGACAATTTACTGGGGTTGGGTGGAAATACAGTGTAGAGTGTATACATAATTATAAGTCCTCGTACGCGGTCACCCTGAATCTTTTTGTACACAAGCTGCATCGGGTTCAAAGCACTTGTTTCCATTCAGTGATGGCTAGAACTTTTCCATGATCTATTTTGAATGTGGAATGTTCTGCTGGTGGGCTTCAAAATATGTTCGGAGTCCTCACGAAGACTGTTGGGAGCTGAAGTTGACAGACGGGTGGAAAGTTGAGAGGAAGGATATCCCTCTGCGTCACCTGTTGACAGGTTAAAAGATCACTACAGGTTAAAAGATTACTACCTATATACTCTCATACGGAGAGATGTTTTGGCCACCTGTGCAACAACTTCATCAGAAATGTTGTTTCTCATTTTCGAAGAAAGAGCACGAATAGGTCATTACCAGAGTTCCATCACGGAATTATTCAAATAAAATCTGACAAAACACACAACATACGTAGGTCTCAATACACGCTGTCACTGCTGTAAAGTAAAAGGAGCTGTAAAGTAAAAGGAGCTCTAGGAGAATACATTCGAATACTAGTAGCTTCTGGTCCTTTGGAATTTTTTTTTTTTTTTTGTATGCTGTAATGCGGTGCGAAGAATACGAAGAATACTGGCTGCCATTGATGTAGTATGCGTGTCAAAGAGTATTCAGGAAGAAAATGTGTGAATTAGCTTTGAATTGAAAGGCAGAATGGTTTCAGTGCAAATACACACGGTCACAGGGAGTATTTGGGGAGATAAGTCGAGCACTCTGCATGAATACTGAAGAGAACAGAGCAATTACATAGTACAGAGTACTCCAGATAACAGCGGGTGTAGGAAAACATACGGAGAATCAGATCAGTACCCAGGGGACGAATTTTCATTGGAAGTGACCAGAAAATATAAAGAAAATTAAACGTGATTTCACCTTTTCTAGCAAAATGAGCACTTGACTAACCGCTTTCAGAAAGCAGGGGGAATAGTTACTGCCCTTAACATAATGTCAGTATGTAGATGGAATGTGTAACTACAGCGAGCTGCAAAAAGGCTATCGCTTTCCTGTTTGCTTTTAAGCATTCAGTGCCTTTAATCAACAAAGTTGAGTACCTAGTAGACCAACGGAACAGTCATTACATGGTCAACACTATAAAAGATAAGAGTATATAGGCAAGAAAAAATATACAGACAATACCAGAGGAAGGATTTCCATGAAAAGAGACCAAAGAACTATAGTGCATGTTACATAAGTTTGAGAGAAAAAAAAAAGAAACGGCCGAGGTAAGTACTAATGTACAAAAAAAAATAACAAGAATGACATCAATTGCGCAAGGGAATACATTATTGGCTATACTATATGATTTATAAAATATGCAAATTTTTATTGCAAAAGGATTTAAGCGCCATATTCAAATACATAAAAGTGAGTCCGTCATCAGACAGAACAAAATAAAACCTTTCCCGTGATACCTTGACTTGATACAAAATTAGGAATATTCTTGAAGTTATGATTAAAAGCATCAAATATATTCTTATTATTTTCCTTGTTTTAGCAGCTTTAATCTCACATATCTCATTCCTACGTGAATGGAGATAACTCGTTTTGTTATCAAACTCTTAATAATCATGAGATATATATTATATACATACACATATATACAATATGTATATACTTGTATGATTATCATTATCAAAAATAAAAGATAGTAACCAGCTGATCCAGGTGTACACATGCAAGATGGAGGTAATCGAAGTAAGAAAATGGTAACATAATGACGCTTCAAGAGAAACTTAATTCAATATCTTTATAGGCATACTTTGTGACAGTTTGTTGAGAACAAAATGAATGGATTATCATTGCAGCTTTAAAGAAATTTGTAATTCCATTCAACTGGGAGATGTTATACAGTTCAGTGGACCACGAATCATATTAACCACGATCCCTTTGGTTCGAGGCTCCTTGGCTACAACGGTTGTGCCATCAGGCATGAGAAGACACGGTGATATCCTCATCGCCTTGTTTGTTCTCAAACAAAATCAATGCTAATCTATGATCCTAATCTAACTATAGATGAGCAACAAATGGAAGCGTCTTTACAGTCAAAGTTTGTTGCAAAGTTCATGGTCTTTTCTCAAAATTGAAGAGTTCAACCTCTCCCCGTCCCATGATTTAAACATGAACTCGGTAATTAACTCATAATCTATAATATTATGCAATATAGGATATCCAATCCCATTTGGTTCATTCATCTGACATGCCATCTTGCTCCAAGGCAGTGAAAGAAAAATGACCATTTTGTGGTTACGTAATTATGGAAGTCACTTGTTCTGTTTACTCAGTGATAGATAGACAGCTATGTACACACAGACCAGCAGCGCATTGTAATGATTTTTTACTGCCGCAAGTCACGAAAGATTATGTTAGATCATGATTAAACTATCTTGCAGGGAGTCGGTCTGGCCGCAAGTATACAGTACACTGTAAAAACATCGATGTTAGATTTAACACCACGGGTGTCAAATCTAACACCGATCAAACTTCAATAAAGGACCACACCAACAGGTGTTAAAAATGCACTGTGATGGTGTTGAAAAGTGTTCACCTGACACTTCGTGGTGTTAATTTGACACTGTACCTGGTGGTATTTTGACACTGTACTGGTGTTAATTCAAAAATGACACCACATGGTGTTGATTTGATATTTGCTGGTGTTAATATCAATGGTTTAACACCCGTCCAGCTTCAATAAGGGACCACACCAGCTGGTGTTACTTTGGTGTAAATTCATTTTCACATTTTTTCAAAAATCTAGTATTTTAATGTAAAATTCTTGATCGTCTTGTTTAAATTAAAAATCAACAAGAAGTGCAGTTACTAAGAAACTCTTCAAAAAACAGTTTAAAATTTGGAAATGACACCCGTAGGTGTTAATTTAACACCATAAATGAGCACCGAAAATTTAACACCAGCTCGGTGTTCACTATTTAACACCGAACTTTTTGCAGTGTAGGACCTCGATTATCCGGCCACGTCGGGACCGGCGAGCGTCCAGATTTAGCCGGATAAGAGAGATGTGCTCACATACAGCAATTTCTAGCATATCATGCTAGTCATATACACATGTTATTACTACTTAATTCATATTGTAGTCATCTGCATGATATTGTCATGTTTCATACTTTAGAAATTGATACGGATTGAAAATGAAATACAAGTAAAATATCCCTCCATTAGTGTATTGTTTAATTGATTAAAGGGATAGTACAGTTTTGGTGAAGGTGAGAATTGGGCTTTTAACTTTTTGCGAGATACCAAGAAAACACTTATGAAATAGTACAGAGCATACCATTTTAAGAGGAATTCGAAGTTTACTTGATGGAAATCGGGTTTGGAATGACGGAAACATCCAAAAACAAGGCAAAACAAAGCGATTGTGTGAAAGTGTGGGTCCCACACTTTATTAGAATTGCTCTTTTTGGATATCTCAGCTATTTCAAAACCAATTTTCATCAAATAAAACGTTGAATTCCTCATAAAATTACACGCTCTTTCATGTTTCATAAGAGGTTTTTCATTATCTCACCAAAAAATGTTAGAAATCTGAAGTTAGGTCTCAACCGAAACTGTACAATCCCTTTAATACTGACCGACAACCAAATCAATATTGCGACTCATCGAATACTACCACTGCATTGTACCGTAACCACTGCTGTGCACTCAGTGCCAGGGACAATAAGCGCGACACAAGTCTTTGACATCCGCCGCAATGGCTGGAATATGTTCCGTGGTGTATTCGCACAATGTTTATGTTATTTCTGTTGTTCTGTTATTGTTTCTGTTTCTGTTTTGCGTCCTTGTCTGCTATTTTGTCTTCAGTTCGTCAGTCTTGTCCATCCCGTTTTGTCCTGTACAACCTTTTCTCCAGTGGTTGTCTTGTTGTCTAGTCCTGTCTCATGTTTGTTCGCGTCTATGAAAATGTATTTATTTGTTAATCTAATTTTTAGTGGGCTTCCAGACTTCTTCCACTTTGTTATTTTTTTTTTTTTTGTATCTACGGTGATTCAATTTATTTTTTCATCGATGTTCTTCTCCAGAGGGGCCCACATACTACAAGCTCTGTCTTTTTGGTGGGTCCCTCCATTTTTCGCACTTAAAGCAACGGTACACATGTACTTCACTTTGATCACTTCTGTTTCTTTCTTATTATACAATGTATGATTATTATAGGTCCTCGATTGTTGTATTCTTTTCATTTCACTATGTTCTACTTATCTTATTCTCTGTTATTGAATGAAGTGAAACATACTATGTTTTGTCGAAAAAATGAAATAAACTTTGAATTGAATTGAATTGAACTGAATAATGGTTGAATGTGTGTTTGTTTTGAGTGAGGTTTGGCACTGAAAATACATGAAAACACACACACACACACACACACGCACGCACTCACACACACACACACACACACACACACACACACACACACACACACACACACAAATGTCAACCAGTCGACGTCCGGATAACAGAGATTCCGGATAATCGATGGCTGGATAACCGAGGTCCTATTGTATATTCTTTGCACGGAACTGTTGGGTAGCGGCATATCTTGCACAGAAAAGGTAGAACGGCATGCCAACGACATTGCTATCACGTGTTTTCGGTTTAATGAGATACAAATTGACACCACATTAGCCGACTTACTTACATTCGAACTACCTGCAGTAAATATAACGCAAGTATCATCTTTACTCCCAGCAATACGTCTTCGTTATCACGTGAAGTAGCTATCCTGTTGTTCTTGTAAAAAAAAAAACTGTTGTTATTGAGCGGAAGGAAATAAGTCTACGTGCATCCAGAGGGTGCAGATGAGTTTCTCATCTCCTTTTTCTAACTTTTTTTTCTGCCTTTGTTGAGCGTATTCAAATTCAAACTTTATTTTCACTTTTTTTCAACAGAATTTACAAGAAACAATATGATGTATGCAAACATCTGGGTTCCTCCCCCACCCCCCCCCCCCCCTTCAACTTCAATGCGACTATGATAATTATTTTCTCTATTCATATTTTGTATCTGCGTGATACATGTATATTGTTTCATTCACTGTATTTTATAACTTGATTTGTGTATTCATGTACATTCATAACATTTCATGTGTTCCGCGTGTTTTCGTGATGTTCAACAAAGTATAAGATAGCCATATTAAAATGCAGGACCCCCTGAAAATCTGTTTTGTACAACTGAATAGGCCAACTCTGCGTCATGTTGGGAAACCATTTCATGAACCTATATAGATCATGAGAAGCACCGCAGGTATCGGCAGAGAGTAGGCATTATCATTATCATCAGAGCGGTGATCCATGGCACTACCCTTAAAGAGATTACATAATTTTGATTGAGATAGGGTATTCAGATTTCAACATTTTGTGAGATAATAGAAACCACTTATATTTATGAAATATTAAAGAGCATACAATTCTACGAGGTGAGAAAAGTTTATTCGATGAAAATCGGTTTTGAAATGGCTGAGGCATCCGAAATCAACGGAAAACTGAGATTACGAAGTCTTGATAAAAGATGGGACCCACCTTTTGTTTATAGGACCTTTGTTTTCTCTTTCTACTAGAATATCTCAGCCATTTCAAAACCGATTTTCATAGAATATAGAATTTCCTCGTAGAATTGTGTGCTCTTTCATATTTCATATGAGTGGTTTCTAATCATCTCGCAAAACTGAAGTTGAATTCTGAATCCCCATTTCAACCAAAGCTATAGCATCCCTTTAAATGTGCCACGAGGACACAACAGAGGCGCTTCGACAATATAGCTCGATGAATAGACTTCATAGATCAAAAATACGCTGTTTTGTCTGAGCGTGCGCTACTGCGCACGCTCAGACCATGTCTTTTTCCTTTGAACGTCCGCGCGTCTAAAATCTAAAGCTCCCTATGCGTTGGCCATGACGTATGCGCTGCTGCGGCAAAGTACGTCGGTCTTGTAACAGGGCAATGGCTTGGCAGCGTGAGACAAATCCAGGCAAAAGCATGGGCAACGGTTTTTTTTTCTGATTTATGCTCCTTTTCATCTGTTCCTCTTCATCTGGAGTTCTGATAGCATAGGGCTATAATTATTATTCTATATTGTGGAGGTGGAGTGATACCCTTTAACAGCACCAAAAGTTGCTACAATCTTTGCTCCGTGTCAGCGTTCGAGTTTTCACCACAGGCTTTCATCGGCGCTCCTTTCACATTGCTCACAGTTCTTTGACCTATTAAGATGCATATGGGTAATAGGCAGGCATGAAAATATGCTTTATTCCATCCCCTTCTCACGAGTGTTTGTCGAAATTGTCTGCAACGCATAATACTGAAAAAGTGGACCATATTATCATATAATGATCCGACACAAACACATCTATTCATGTCGTTCATGTGATAAAGAATATTAATGCGTTTTCTTTTATGAAGGCCTCATGCTCTGCGACAGATCTTCTGGGAGATCAAAGCCACCCCCCCCCCCCCCTCCACATGATAATAGAATGGTTTTGAAATGCATTAGATCCTACCGGGTTGTCAGCTCTAAGATCTGTATTAATACGCTTCTGTAATTAATACGCTTCGACACTTCGTGAGTTTACTGCACAAAAAATGCAGCTCTTATGCTATTTATTTTTCCAACAAGACTTAATGAACAAAAAATATATTTTTACAATACTTTCCCACAAAAAAAACCTATTACAACTGCGTTCGTATTTACACCAAAGAAATTGTAGAAACGTTCAGGAGCAGTCCAATGAGATAATATAATATGCTAATAAATCCTTTCCTCATATAAACACATCCTAGACTAATCTTATAAACACATCCTAGACCCGGGTTGAATAAAATACCTGTGGTTCAATACTTTACTGTGCGCACGTGTGGTTTCAATGTATACTGTCCGACGGAAATGGGGGGGGGGGGTGTGAACTAGTCTGTGCGGTAATGCAGAAGTTGCCTGGATAATCGCGATGTCGAGGATGTCGTCCGGCTGGCGGGAGTTGTCGTCGTGTCGACCGAGATGCCACCGCTTGCACCGAAGGACTACCAAGGTACGGGAATTCTGTCAGGGTAGCGGGAATTGCCCTCACGCTAACCGAGATGCCGTTGAGCTAATGGTGATGCCGTCAGGATGCCGTTGAGTTACCTGACGGTGATTCCGCCGAGCGTATTTGCTATGCCGTCGAGATAACGATGGTTCCGTCGAGCCCAGCTCGTCGGCGTCGATCTATAAGGGGACATTATAACCACCTCTCATAACATTATATATTCACAGGGTAATATCAATCATGAACCACAGTTCAATACTTCCTTATACTTAATAATGCTCCTGTATACTTCCACCATGACAAACAGACCTATATATACATACTACCGAAATAAACCATCGCCATGTATATACTCATAACTCACTTAACATATAAACATGACAGATCATCTCATATAAACTATCTCAATCAAAAACCAGCTAAACTGTATTCTCTTAACATATATCCCTTTCTCATTATAACTAACCTTTAAATCCTTCAGCAACCAAAATTACATTCTAACTTATCACTTAACAAGCTTCTAACTTCATTCACTTTAGTTATGAACCACAAAACCTGGATTGTATTTTCCTGATACAACCATAGAAAACCAAAATATACTGTATCCACAAATATCGCTGTAAATTTAAACATTCCACCTATAACATTCACCTGCTGACTTGGCCTGCCTTCTTGCCAAACTAAAACAAATCCTATTTCCTCATTATACAACCTTATTATCCAGCCTGACATACAACATAATCTTTACTTTAACATCATTAATCCACATATTATAGTGAACCAGCGAACATAACATAAATCTCTATATACAAATATATATATATATATATATATATATATATATATATATATATATATAACAATAATGACGAACTCAGAATATTGCAAAAACAAATTAATACAGCTACAAAACTACTTACGTCTGATTTGGTGTTCAGACCCTGAAGTAATGGTGAGGAGGAGACTTCAGCTGTTGTCAGTGCCTGCAGCATGTCTTGCGCGTGCCCTGTCCTAATGCGTGGGGCTGCTGTGCCATGACTCTCCTGCCTGAAATGCAGCGCTGCGTTGTAGGCCGATCAGCTACCTCTCTACTCCTATCACCAGTGAGTTAGAAGAGCATGTCTTGCTCTGACAGATGTTCAGATCCAACTGATTTTCCCTCCAAATTTACTTTCCTTGTCGCCTCTAATATAACTCCACCCTCTACTGTGCTTAAACTGGTTCCAACTAGCTTTCCCCTTTTTATTACATGTCCCTTTTCTTTCCGACTAATTCCTCCTTTTGGCTTTAAACCTATCTATCCCAACTATCTCCCCCTAACTAACTACCTATTCTCTCCTACCAACTCTCCCTTTCTACATTAGCCATTCTACCCTGACTCCACTGAGCCTCCCTCTTTCTTCCACACTGTCCTTTCTCCCTAACCACTTCTCTCCACCTGGCTTGCCCGATTCTAAATTTCTATGCTGTTTACGCCTCCTGTCCCCATTTCCCACCTGATGGCTTGCCTGAACAAAGGAATCTCACACATTCCACACTCGCACTCTCAGTCACATCGTGACATATCACCCCCTACTTCAAGAAATTAGTCATATCTAATTTTCTAATAACTTTTCGGTGATATGACACTTCTGAACACTTCTCAACAAACACACATCTAGACAGCATATCCTACAGCTACTAAATCATCACTCATGAGCTATTACTCAGTGAGAATGACAACGGTGTGACAATTTGCTCACCAACTTGTAATACCTGAAATATATACAACATCTTACCTATATACAGAATAATTCATGAATCGGGTGGTCGACTCAGATAGTCTGCGCCGACATTTTCACTACCTTTGATCGCAGTGATAGAGAAATTGAACGGCTGGAGAGCAAGAGCCCATCGGAGGATTCTACCATTTGCTACCTTTGACTTGGCGATGCACTGCAGTGGCTGGTGGTCTGTTTCCAGGCGGAAATGTTTCCCATAAAGATATGGCTCAAACTTTTGAGTCCCCCAGACCACTGCTAGGCATTCTCGCTCCATCACCGAGTATTTCTGCTCACGTGGTAGAAGTTTTCTGCTCCCATATGCAATCGGGAATTTCTCTCCATCCCGTTCTTGCAACAGTATTGCACCAAGCCCGACATCAGATGCATCTGTACGCAAGATGAAAGGGCGCTCAAGGTCTGGGAGGTGGAGGATTGGTTCACTTGCCAACTTTTGCTTCAAGGTATTGAACGCGATCTCCTCAGCCTCACCCCATTTCACGAGAGCAGGTTCCCCTTTTCTAGTCCTGTCCGTCAGAGGAGCAGAAATTGCCGCAAAATTGGGCACAAAGCGACGGTAGTATCCTACCAGTCCCAGAAATGAGCGAAGTTGTTTCTTCGTCTTCGGCCTGGCAGCTGCCTGGATTGACTCTACCTTTGCTGGTACTGGCTTGAGTTCTCCCTGTCCCACATGATGACCGAGAAACTCCACATTCTTGACTCCAATGACACATTTGGTAGGTTTGGCCGTCAGATTTGCCTCCCTCAGTCTGTGCAACACTTCTCTGAGGACAACGAGGTGCTCTTCCCAGGTTGACGTGTGGATCAATATGTCGTCAATGAAGTTATCCACGGATTGCAAACCTCGGAGCAGGTCCCTCATGATCCGACTGAAACTTGCCGGGGCGTTTACGAGACCAAAGGGCATGGCTCGGAACTGATACAGGCCGTCATGTGTCACAAATGCAGTCAGTGGTTTTGCCTCTTCAGCGAGTGGCACCTGCCAATACCCTTTTGTGAGGTCCATTTTCGTGAAATACTTGTCTCTCGACAGCTTTGCAAAAATCTCCTCCTGGTCGGGAATCGGCTCGGCATCCGCTATTGTCACTTGATTCAGCTTACGATAGTCACAACAAAATCGTATCGCACCATCTTTCTTCTTCACCATGACCACTGGGGATGCATACGGGGATGATGATGGCTCAATGATATTCAGATCTATCATCTTCTGCACCTCTTCCCGCACCTTATCTCGCAGAGCATGCGGTAAGGGATACGGCTTACTCTTGATTGGTTCCTTGTCCACCAGCCTAATGTCATGCTTCCCCAAGTTCGTCTGTCCAGGCATATCAGTCATGACCTCCTTGTACTCCTGAAGAAGAAATTCTACATCATTGCGTTGATTGTCATCCAGCTCTGGTCCTATCGGTACATCTCGGACCGTCTCTGATGGAGTGAGTGGTGGGAGGTGTAACAGCTCGCTGTTTGGTCTTGAATTGACTCTGTCCTCCCCTTCATCTTCACTCTCATCCGTGCTGTCATCAACCACTGACGTGCAGGCAATGTCTAGGACTCCTGCACGTTCTGCCCGTCTGAAAACCTGCTTCACGGGTGCTAATGAAGTATCGGCAGCCTGTGCTTTGCTAAGGTTGTTCACACTTACCACATCCTCTACTGGTTTGGGTACGATAAGTGATGGCTGAGTTCTCCTTGCTCGCTCCTTCTGTCCTCTTGCCTCCACTGCATGTGCCTGTAGCTCTGGAGGTGTCCACGATTGGTCGGGATTGGTTGGCTCCTTCACACCAGGTATGTTTCCGAGGATGACGTCATACACAGGCCTGGTCATGCATAGTGCCTCCACCTGTCCTCTGAAGTAGGGCGTATCAAGCTCTACGCGGGCTACTTGGAAGCTCTTGACAGTCCCGTCAATAAGAACACACGTCCTCTCCTCTGAGGTGAGTTGCTCATCTTTCACAAGGCCCTGTCTCACTACCACAGTCAAACATCCCGTGTCTCGCAGCACGTCCACTCGCTTGCCATTGACCATGCCCTTGCAGACTGGCATCCTCCCTTCACTGGTACCACACGCGACAGCAGAGAGCACAGGTAGTGTACCTCCACAGGCCAATTTCACTTCGCTTCCGTCTTTGGTGAGATTTCGCTCAACAACCGGCGACCTATGTACCACAATACACATCGCACCTTGGTCACGGTGAGTTGACGAACTCCCCTTTCTAGTTGACGGTGACTCCCCACCTGCCTCCTTAGGTGGGTCTCCTCTCGGTGAGTCTTCGAGGGATGCAGCCTTCTCTGACCGCACTCGTCTTGCTCTGCAGTCCCTGGAGAAATGTCCGGCTTTCCCACAGCTGAAGCACACCTTCCCTGGTGCAGCATTTCCCTCGCTGGGTGCTTTGCCTTTCACAGGTGCATCTCCTTTTGGACTGCTACTATCCGACGGCTGGGCTCCATTTGGACGTTTCTCTTTCATGCGTCGGAGTCTCGGGTCTGCATGCGCCTCCCGGTACTGTTCCGCCAGACACAACAACTCTGGAAGCTTTTGCGGTCCCCGCTCTCGTAGAAACATCAGTAATTCTTTACTGCATGTCTCTAGAATCTGTTCCTGCAGAAAGAGATTCTTTAATCCAACAGCATCATCACTATATGGGCTAAGTTCAACCCATCGATCCAAATATTTCTCGATTCTATCAGCAAATTGACTGTACGTTTCCCCATGATGTATCTTTGCATTCCTAAATTTCAACCTGTACCCTTCTTCAGTGAGGTCGTATCCCTTGAGTAACGCCTTCTTGATAGCCTCATACTGCATAGATTCAGATACCGTAAGTCGAGACACAATACTCCGAGCTTTACCTGTCAACAGGGCTGATATAGCTATCCCCCAATCTGACTGATCCCATCCTACACTGGTAGCGTGTCTTTCAAACCTACACAGATACGCGTCTATGTCGTCCTTTCCATCTTGGAACACTGGAAGAGGAGGAACACTTGGCCGGTGTGTGACCCGAGTCGCACTGCTGGACGTTCCTATCTCTTTCCTAAGTTCCTCGAGTTGAATTTGTTTGGCTATCAAATCAGTTTCTGATTGCTTCAAAGCCGCCTCTGCAGCTCTAGCTGCCGCTCTCTCATCTCTCGCTTCTCGCACACACGTGTCTACATACTCCTTTAATTCCATCCCACTAAGTCCAAACTCTTTACCCTGTTCTATAAACCTGTCCCTATCCATTATGTTAACCCCAGCAATAAACTCACCCAACGCAGCACAGCGGTATTAGGCAGGCACAGGAGTACTGGCAACGATGCTTGTATCAGAACTGGAAATGGCACTGCAGCAGTCGAAGTCTCCGTGCACCCTGTAACTATTTCTTGGTGAGAACATGCAAAACTTGGTTAACATAAGACAATGGAACACATACCAAATCCATATAATTACCAGTTTCTCAATCTAACCTAACCTATCAATGAAAGAAAAAAAAAATGTCCCTTCGTGGTCGCCATTTATGTCAGCTCTAAGATCTGTATTTATCTACGACTGACGATAAGTCTGGTTCTGCTATGAGATACACTGTAATTAATACGCTTCAACACTTCGTGAGTTTACTGCACAAAAAATGCAGCTCTTATGCTATTTATTTTTCCAACAAGACTTAATGAACAAAAAATATATTTTTACAATACTTTCCCACAAAAAAAAACTATTACAACTGCGTTCGTATTTACACCAAAGAAATTATAGAAACGTTCAGGAGCAATCCAATGAGATAATATAATATGCTAATAAATCCTTTCCTCATATAAACACATCCTAGACTAATCTTATAAACACATCCTAGACCCGGGTTGAATAAAATACCTGTGGTTCAATACTTTACTGTGCGCACGTGTGGTTTCAATGTATACTGTCCGACGGGAATGGGGGGGGGGGGGGTGTGAACTAGTCTGTGCGGTAATGCAGAAGTTGCCTGGATAATCGCGATGTCGAGGATGTCGTCCGGCTGGCGGGAGTTGTCGTCGTGTCGACCGAGATGCCACCGCTTGCACCGGAGGACTACCAAGGTACGGGAATTCTGTCAGGGTAGCGGGAATTGCCCTCACGCTAACCGAGATGCCGTTGAGCTAACGGTGATGCCGTCAGTATGATGCCGTTGAGTTACCTGACGGTGATTCCGCCGAGCGTATTTGCTATGCCGTCGAGATAACGATGGTTCCGTCGAGCCCAGCTCGTCGGTGTCGATCTATAAGGGGACATTATAACCACCTCTCATAACATTATATATTCACAGGGTAATATCAATCATGAACCACAGTTCAATACTTCCTTATACTTAATAATGCTCCTGTATACTTCCACCATGACAAACAGACCTATATATACATACTACCGAAATAAACCATCGCCATGTATATACTCATAACTCACTTAACATATAAACATGACAGATCATCTCATATAAACTATCTCAATCAAAAACCAGCTAAACTGTATTCTCTTAACATATATCCCTTTCTCATTATAACTAACCTTTAAATCCTTCAGCAACCAAAATTACATTCTAACTTATCACTTAACAAACTTCTAACTTCATTCACTTTAGTTATGAACCACAAAACCTGGATTGTATTTTCCTGATACAACCATAGAAAACCAAAATATACTGTATCCACAAATATCGCTGTAAATTTAAACATTCCACCTATAACATTCACCTGCTGACTTGGCCTGCCTTCTTGCCAAACTAAAACAAATCCTATTTCCTCATTATACAACCTTATTATCCAACCTGACATACAACATAAATCTTTACTTTAACATCATTAATCCACATATTATAGTGAACCAGCGAACATAACATAAATCTCTATATACAAATATATATATATATATATATATATATATATATATATATATATATATATAACAATAATGACGAACTCAGAATATTGCAAAAACAAATTAATACAGCTACAAAACTACTTACGTCTGATTTGGTGTTCAGACCCTGAAGTAATGGTGAGGAGGAGACTTCAGCTGTTGTCAGTGCCTGCAGCATGTCTTGCGCGTGCCCTGTCCTAATGCGTGGGGCTGCTGTGCCATGACTCTCCTGCCTGAAATGCAGCGCTGCGTTGTAGGCCGATCAGCTACCTCTCTACTCCTATCACCAGTGAGTTAGAAGAGCATGTCTTGCTCTGACAGATGTTCAGATCCAACTGATTTTCCCTCCAAATTTACTTTCCTTGTCGCCTCTAATATAACTCCACCCTCTACTGTGCTTAAACTGGTTCCAACTAGCTTTCCCCTTTTTATTACATGTCCCTTTTCTTTCCGACTAATTCCTCCTTTTGGCTTTAAACCTATCTATCCCAACTATCTCCCCCTAACTAACTACCTATTCTCTCCTACCAACTCTCCCTTTCTACATTAGCCATTCTACCCTGACTCCACTGAGCCTCCCTCTTTCTTCCACACTGTCCTTTCTCCCTAACCACTTCTCTCCACCTGGCTTGCCCGATTCTAAATTTCTATGCTGTTTACGCCTCCTGTCCCCATTTCCCACCTGATGGCTTGCCTGAACAAAGGAATCTCACACATTCCACACTCGCACTCTCAGTCACATCGTGACACGGGTATTGTTTGCTCTCACTATTCAAAATGATGAAAAGGTGAACATTTTTTTTTTCTTATTCATTTTTGGCAGACATTCTGAAAAGTCTTTGCCTCTATTGTTTGTTGCAAATACTTTATGTATTGCCACAAAATTGTTGTTCTTGTTGTTGTTTGATTTTTCAGATTTAAAAAAAAAAAGAAAAGAAAAGAAGAAAAAAAAAAACATAATGCACTTTACAAACAGCCCCCGGGATCCCGGCGTAGAATACAATCTATTTGCGCTCAGTGTAGCAGTGGTGATTTCGAAGGGCCGTGAATAGAGTCGGTAGGGTCGATTAACTCTTTCACATCTCATTTTATAATACTAGTCTTTTGATAAGGGCCCACTATCAGAGACATGGAGAAGAGACTAACAACGCGTACAAGCGCGAGACTAGGTGGCGCATCAGCTACCACGTGAAGCGTTGAGAATACGGTGCACCACGAATATACGGCCACAAAGTTAACCATGCATTCGTGCGAATCTCCCTGTTCGTACTATTTCAGGAGTTCGTAGAAGTTCGTAGAAATTAGTACGAACGCCGTTTAATTTGAAAGAAAACAACCTCACGACCATCTTCAGAAACGAAATGATTTTCGGTTATATACAATGGCCTTAGAGTTCATACGTTGTTGTTGGTTTTTTTTTTTCAAGAATGCACTGAGTTCTTATTAAACGTCATCCTTACGGACATCTTACGATTTTAGTCGTCCCGAAATAGTCTTACAGACAGCTCGATCACGGCATTCTCAAGTCATTCGTAAGAAAATCTTACGAATTATGGTATACTTTTTCCGGTTGCACAAGGACAACAAAAACAAATAAAAACCGCTGACGTGTAAGTACCGTCGACAATGTTTATCGTCTCGTATTTCTTTGAGCAGGAGGTGCTTCCTATCGATCGCCATGAACAGAAGGAGGATAACTTCGCGCGATTGGCTTCATGCTATCTAATACCCAACAATCTTGCGAATTGTGTGCGTGCTCCTTACGAGCAGCTTACGAACATCTTATAAAGGCTATGAGTCGTTCGTACAACGCCTTACGAATTTACGTTCGTAAGGCTTTCTTACGAACGCTGTAACAGCCTTTTGTGAACAACTTAAGGCGTTCACACGATACTCTCAAGAATTTGAAGCTTCTAGAATGGTCTCCCAAACCTACGAAATTGAGAAGAATCTTCCGTGGTTCCAACGTTATTATCACGACGTTCGTACAGCAGCCTTTTTCGTGCGATGTGGAAAGAAATCTTGGACAAGACCATCGACCAGGGTGGGAACTTTTAAGAAAGGTCTATGAACGTTTTTGTTTTGTTTCGGTTTTTTTTTTTTTTTTTTTTTTTTTTGAGCGACCTTCAAAAGAAGATCTTACGAAATGGTGTAAAAATTGTTCTTACGGCGTTGGTAGCGGTTTGTAGCAGTTCAATATGGGGATAAGGCTGATTATTTAGAAAACGATGTGTTTCTAGCATTTGATATTTTAGCCACACTCCATACACTCCGTGGGCCTTTCCATCATAATGTAACCATTCAGCATGAGTATTCAGGCTTGAGTTGTAAATATACAAAGGCACATCGTACCGGGCACTTACTATTAAAGCACAGGCTCTCATCGCGCTCATGTCACACCCTTATCCCTTTTACCCCAACAATCTATTGTTATCATATCAATGCAACGACAAAATAATGGATAACCTAGCTTACCTTTCATTTATCATTTTTAGCTTTTCTTCAAGCTGTCGTCTCCTCAGACTGGTTGCTTATTTTTTTTTTAATTCAAAGTTTATTTCATTTTTCGACAAAACATATAAGTTACACTTCTTTTGACAACAGAGAATAAGGTAAACAGAACATTATGTATCGAAAAGAATGTGAAACAGTTGAGGAGGACCTTATAGTAATTATAGATTGTAGTAAAAAAAAAACAGAAGTGATCGAAATAAGGTACATGTATAACTTTGCTTAAAGTGCGAAAAATGGAGAGACCCACTAAAAAGACAGAGCTTGTAGAATGTGGGCCCCTCTGGAAAAATGACATCAATGGAAACATTAATTGAAGCATCATAAATACAAAAGGAGAGGAAAAAAAGAGGAAGAAGTCTGGAAGCCCACTGAGAACTAGATTCACAGATAAATATACTTACTATCATAGACGTGAACAACATAGGACAAGACAAGACAACAAAACAACTGCTGGAGAAAAGGCTGTACGGGACAAAACGGGATGGACAAGACTAACAGACGCGAACAAACATGAAACAAGACTAAACAGCAAAACAACTACTGAAGAAAAGGCTGTACGGGACAAAACGGAATAGAAACGATGAACAAATAGAAGACAAAATAGCAAACGAGAATGCACAACAGAGACAGCGATCTTCGACAGAAGCGTATCAAGAGAAACAGATAATGGTTGTGGAGGGGAAAAAAAGTGATTGTAGCGTCTGAAAGGAGAAAAGCAAGGAAATGAAGGGACGTGAGAACAGGAATAAGACAGACATTCATGTCTTTGACTCTTTTGGCGAAAGCGTAGATAGCAGCAGACATCCAAAAGATTACAATTTATTCTTGAAAGAGGAAAAAGTAAGTCTGTATGTGAGAAAGAAGGCCAAATGGCTAGTTGTGTCCTGCAAAGTCATACGACTGCAATAGAAAGGACTTCAGTCTCCTCTTGAAAGAATGTATGGATGGGGAGTTTTTTATATAATGATTCAGAGAATTCCAAAAATTTGGGCCGATATAAATAAGTGTATTTTTAGCAAGAATCGTGCGTAAGAGGGGTAAATGAAATTCATTGGAACGCCTAGTGGGATATTCATGAAATGATTGGTTTTTTAGTAACATGGAATTAAAAATAGATGGAAGCAAATTGTTACAATACTTGTACATAAATTGGCCTAAATTATACAAAAATAAATCTTTAATTTTTAAGAGCTTATTAGAGGTAAACAACGTGTTTGTATGAGAACGTACAGGGGAATGGCAGATAATGCGGAGGGCTTTCTTTTGCAGGAGGGACACTCTTTCAAGTAAATTCTGATGCGTGTTGCCCCATACTAAAACTCCATAATTCAAATGAGGCAATATTAACGACGAATATAACATAAGTAATGTTTTTTTGTGGAATATGAAATTTCAATCTATTAATAACACCTGTATTACGCGATATTGTATTACAAATATTATCAACATGTGATTTCCAGGAAAGTTTATCATCTACAATGACCCCCAAGAATTTAATATTTGATACTCTTTGTAGATGAGAATCATCTAAAACTATATTTGTGTTTAAACTATCAACAGTATTGTTGAAAATCATATATTTCGTTTTTTGAGCATTAAGTGATAACTCATTAGCTCTGACCCAATTTGTCACTTTATTCAATTCAATGTTAATTTTGTGAACAAGAAAATTAATATCATTATGGGCAAAAAAACGTTTGTATCATCTGCAAAATGAATAAAAGAGAGATCCTCAGATACACGACAAAAATCATTGATATAGATAATGAACAATAACGGCCCTAAAAGACTTCCCTGTGGGACGCCACATTTGACTTCTCTGATAACTGAATCATTGTTTTTAATTGTAACAAATTGTTTTCTACCGAACAAATAACTCTTGAACCACTCCAAGGCCTTCCCACGTACTCCATAATGCGATAATTTATAAAGTAAAATGTCATGATTGATGGTGTCGAAGGCCTTGGAGAAGTCCAAGAAAATACTAACTAAATGAGAATGATTATCAATGGCATGAACTACTCTATCAACGAAATATAAAAGAGCATGCGAAGTACTATGTTTCTCACGAAAGCCAAACTGATAGTTCGTAAAAACTTCATGTACCTTCAAGAAATTGCTCATTCTCTCATAAATAAGTTTTTCTAAAACCTTGGACAGTGAAGACAATAATGAAATTGGGCGATAATTACTGACTTCAAGTTTATCACCTTTCTTAAATATTGGTATTACTTTAGCCAATTTCATTTTATCCGGAAACACACCGTTGATGATTGACAAATTAAATATATGAACAAGTGGATCAGCAATCGAGGAAATAACACCCTTAAGTATGAAATTATCTATCTCATCATAACCAGAACTTCGTTTGTTCTCAAAACAGGAAACTATATCAATAATTTCAAATCTATTAGTTGGTGTGAAAAATATGGAATCAGAGTTGCACTGACCTAAAAATTCAGTAAAATGAGTTTCTGTTGCAGGAATAGTTTGAGCATAATTTTCACCTATTTTTGAAAAATAGGAATTAAAAATATTTGCAATATGAAGAGAATCATTAATCAATTCATCATTCACTTTAATTTTGTCAATGTCAGAGTGTTTACTCGGAACATTCATGGCCTGTTTATGACAGTCATCCATCTAGCTGCAGTTAAATCTCATCAATGCATTCCACCACAACTGAGTTATATCACCGGTTATTCCCACATCCTGAAAAGATCTAATTCATATTCTGTTATTAGATTAGTGATAATGATTAATCTTAGTTATGTTTAAAAGCACGGATTGTTCTCGGGGAAAAAAAACACAAGAACCTGTACACCATAGGAGTGTTTTGGTAATCACGTCAGGTTATGTAACTTTCCTTCATACAGTCTGATTTTAATCAAACTTCTGTAATCTTGTGACTTGGGTGCATAATAGTCAACACCGCGCGACTATTCTCAAGACTATACATAGCCTCGTTGTGGTGGAGAAATGCAAGGGCAGGGTTGAACCACTGATCTGTATAGAAACTGTATTGGGATGAACGCTCTATAGAACAGCGTCAAACCAAAGCGATGCCTCGCTGTTAGTGTAAGATAAGGAGCACAGTGTGGAATACAAACCTAATACATATGGTATATACTTAAAGGCTATAAACTTGTACATGGAGTTTTCCTGTAACAAATGCTTTCTATACATCTCTTTAACGTGTACGCTAGATGTCTCATTTTGAGACTAAAATGGCAAACAACAGGGAAGACCTCATTACGCAGCTTTAGATTTTCACAACGCAGACGTTCAGAGGAAAAAAAGAACTGTTCTGCGCATACGTAAATTTGCTTCTGAAAATCGACTTCGCGTCGTCTAAGTTTGCACAGTCGGTTCTAGGCCCTTTTACGTCCGCTCAATTCACGACGCAGAGACCTGCTTGATGCAATGATCTTATGGGACGTTATTTTATTTTGTGTAGCTTGCGTCCTCGCGTAATCTGAAGACACTTTGCAACACGACGCAGGGAGAGAGGAAAATGGCCAACGTAATCGTCGTCTGAAACGTCCGAGCTGCAAATCGAAGGCTCCCTTTCCACTCATCCATGACGCGCTTCCCAGGAAAATTGAACTTGGAGTGTGTTCGAGTCTTCCTCCCCAACCCTGCTGTGGCCTCCGGGGCATTCGAATAATATTCGAGTTGGTTCATCGCCCCTGGTTTGGCCACCGTGTGGGGCGGGATACGCCTCTTTGAAAGATACAGATATTCACAATAATAGACACATCGATGATCTTCGCATTATATTTGGCTGGAAAAGATGGGTTTCAGCGCAGCGCAACTTTGCGGTAGGACAAGCGGGTGTATGAACGAACAACAAAGGATGTGGCAGTACTTACAATGGTACGGTGAGAGAGG
The DNA here is from genome assembly GCF_040938485.1 of Diadema antillarum. Taxonomy (NCBI): domain Eukaryota; kingdom Metazoa; phylum Echinodermata; class Echinoidea; order Diadematoida; family Diadematidae; genus Diadema; species Diadema antillarum. The sequence goes on from NW_027271187.1 coordinate 247,740, forward strand.
CCTTGGGCGTAAAGGCCGTGTCACACCACTACGCGGGCTTGTGGCGAGGAGGTAGTTTCCAGCACGTAGAAGATTTTTAGCGGGCGAACAAGAATGTTTGCAATTTTCATTCATGCCTCATGCTCTCCGCAGTTGGTCAGCACCTGACAGTATCTGGCGCGTAGTTGCCCGGAGGTGCTCACGCAAGTCCAATTTAACCGCAGCCAAATTTTGAGCATGACCAAAACTTTTTCCGGGTGAGTCGCGGGAATGCCCGTAGAGGTCCACGCAGAACGCCAGTAGGAGACCCTTAGCGGCAGTACTTCCCAGGCAATTCCCACGCAGGTACTTCGCAGTCCCGTATGCAGCCAAGATAATGAAATTCTGTGGGATTTCAGCCATTCCATTAGAGGAATTCCTTCACTGAGTTGTCAGCCCCCACGCGACTGGTACAAAGGTCACACAGTATACTCGCAAGTATAACGCGTCCAGCAAGTAAGACACATGCGCTGACTCGCTCAAATCCTTTTCCGCCCTCAGGAATGTCCGGTATGCTAGAAAATCCCTACACGTAACAAGCCCGAGTAGCTTGCCCGGAAAGGTGTGACAGGGCCTAAACGCGGTTGCGGGTAAAAAAATATGCGTGCGCACCTCCGGGCGACTACTTTTGAGATACATGCTAGGTACTGTCATGTGCGGATCATCTACGGGGACCTCCGGGTAGTCAAAATTGTTCTTTGCAAGTCGCACGCAAGGCTGGTGTGACACGGCCTTTACAAACATGATGCCGATGATAATTGATGACAATATACAATTGAGGATCTTTAACAGACTAGGCTACTTTTGTGTGGGTGAATGAGTCTATAAGTAGTTACACCAATACTCTACTACAGGTGCCATTGTACACTCTGATTTGGGAGGGATAATTTTGAGGATTGTTACAATAAGGGATGGAACTTTTTTTTTTTTCTTAAAGGGATTATACTTGGAGTAGATTTGTATACGTTGAACCACTGGAATGATAAACCAACCCCTGATGACAATCATTGCGGATAAAAAGCATTCAAATATACAAAAACGCATAATAATGTTGCAGGTAGTGCGTCGAATTAAAAATCTACCACGCCAGATAACCGTTACTTGAAGAGCGCCATCTGCCGTTTTAGCACGCAATGCGATGCTTAAAATGTAATTGCGTTTGATGTGCCAAATTATTAGCTTCTTTCCACTTGCGATAACTGAGTGTAGTGCATACGTATCCATGTTATCTTGGCATCTTGATCTACTAACAGCATGCACTATTTTCCCTTAATGGTCACACACCTGTAAATAAAGTGCACCAGCATGAGCGACATCGCAACGTGGTACCAAATGTACATCTGGAAAAGGTATAAATGAAGAGTTTGTTTGCGAAAACCGATAAGTCCATATTTGCCAAATGGAGATAATTATTTGCGATTAAGGGTCAAGAAAAATAAAGAGAAAAATAAGAAAATTTTGCTTCTTTTGACCATAACTTCAAAAATGTACCTTTATGATGTAGTGACCAATATATCATTTAAAAGTTATTATTTTGTACTTTATGACAGAGACCGTACTTCAAAATCTTCAAAAATGGACTTATCGGTTTTTGCGAACAAATTCTTCGTATGTAAAGAAAGAATATGTCACATCAGCCTGTTAAGAACCAACAATTACGTGTAGAGGATGAAGGTAAAACCTTCACCCAAATACACCTCATAATGATTATGGAGACTGGACACGCTTTTGGAGTATAAGCTTTTCCCCATGAAAGTGGCTGCATGGAATCTAATTAATCCAATAACTAAAATTTTGCTCTTGGAGTGATTTTTCATCATTTACTTAATTTCCTTTAATTTTTTTAATTTCGTATTAAATTCGTATTTCAATTCCTTTTTACAGAGTTTCACTGTCACTATAAACAACTTGTACCAGGTTATAAGCAATAATAATGACATGGTCTTCTTTATTCAAGGTAGCCTCTTCAGTGTTGTCACTTCTCTACCAGATGGTATGGCGCGCTATTTGACCAATACTTCCAAAAACTTATATAGTTTATCAGTCAGTCGATAAACTAAGTTTTTCGAGAGAAACTGTGTTTGTCGAGCGATAAACTTAGTTTATCAATGAACTCTGTTTATCAAATGAAAAACTCAGTTTATCGAGCGAAAACCACAGTTTTTCGTGATAAACTTAGTTTTTCGCTCAATTAACAAATTTTCTCTCGAAAAATAGATTATTTTTGATTTCCAATTATCGATAAACAAAGTGTTTGTTCGCTTGTTTTGTTTTGTTTTTGTTTTTTGTTTTTTGTTTTTTGTTTTTGGCTATAAACTAGGTTTTTTTCCATAGATAAACTAGTTAATCACTTAGTTTATCTATAATCAGAGTTATCCAAGCTTTGTCCGTAGTGGGCGCTTTGCTCTTTGCGCTACCAGTGCTCGTGTGCTGTATTACCAGCTCCAGGCGTTATAAGACAGACACTGTTAGTTCACCTTCATAAAGATATGGACTGAGAGAATGCAGCAATATTAGTAGCACACATGAGTGAAGGTTTGAGAAAAAAAAAATCTTAATTACACGGTATATGGCGCTCCCTATAGTAAGGCCATGCCATTAGTACGATCCTAGTGTTACTCTTTAGGCATTTATACGTGAATCGCCAAAGGTTGTGTTTTTAATATCGCTGCCACCACTTTTAACAGAGTACACTTTCATTGCTCGTCATGTTCGTTATTCCGAGGGTTCGTTAATCCGAAACGCACATATTCCGTATAATAAACTAGATGTTTGTTAGTCCGGAAATGAAATAGGGATATCGTTTTGTGGCATTATTCCGAAATTTCGTAATTCTGAGGGATCGTTTATCCGAAAATGAAATATGGTTCGTTATTCTGAAAATGAAATTTTATAAGATTTTGTTCCAAAGGTTTGCTAATCCGAAAATGAAATATGGTTTGTTATTCTGGAAGTTTGTTAATCCGTAAAAGATGAAGTGCGTGTATTAACCAACCTTCGGAATTACGAACCATATTTTGTACTTGTGTGCGTTGTGTGTGTGTGTGTGTGTGTGTGTGTGCGAGCGCGCGCGCGCGCGTCCGCGTGTAAAAAGATAATGGCATATAGGAATGAAGAAAAAGGAATTGCTTTAAAAAGAAATAAGATTATGAGATTAAATTCTGTTGAAATGGGGAAATATTTTCAAAACAAAGGCCTAAGCATCTTTCTTTTTAATAATTTATTCATTCGTTCACTTATTTTTTCCCATCTCCAACGAAGCATGAAAATACGACTGTTTACAGAGGATAAAAGTGCATATCGACATTAAAGAATATAATAAGTGAAACTTATGAATGCGCCATTAATATGGAAGGCAAAAAGAAATAAACCACCAAAAAAAGAGCCTGAAAATATCAAAATGCTGGAGATGGGGAGGAATGCTGAAAAACCAGTGCTTCTTGGGTGCACTCCCTCAAACATAATAAAACAATTACATGTATACATAATTGACCTTCTTTTTTGTACATGAAAGCGGAATTACAAAACCAAATTACCTGAACTAAGAATACAAACCTAATTAGCCTTAAACAAACCCCCAGACAAATCCAAACACTTTAACGACATTACGATTTTTCCTCGAACATACAGCGTTCTCCGCAGCTAAATGAGAAACACATGGCATGTCATGTTTTTAGAGTGCAAACACGTGTTTCGCGCATCAGCACATGCTTAGCAGCTTTGATCTTTTTTTTACCGTTGTGGCAGACCTATTGACTTCGGTACAATGTAAGCAAGGAAACTTGATTACTTGAAATTTACGAATCATAAAATAATCACCCCCCCCCCCCAAAAAAAAAAAAAAAAAAAAAAAAAAAAACTTGTACATATCACCTGACTTTATAGCTAGATATAATGAAAGCTATATACCCGACGATCTGCATTTTACAGAAGGTGAATATAATTCTTTCTTTGCATTCGTAATTTCTGACTGTCTTTTGTTATTCTCTGTCATTCATCTCGTCCTTCTTTCGTGTGCATGGCAGGCAGCATCAATGAAATTTACCAGCCTGCAATAATGGCGTCCGTCATCGAGTACTTCGTTTGGTGTCTCACGCTGATGGCTGCTGTCGCTGTTGTAGTTGAGCAATGCGCCCGGACTCTGTCTTTATGCTGTAACGACAGTCAGTGTCAATTCACCTGGAGTGATAAGTTGATTTGATGTAAAGGAACACAAACAAACAAAAAAGATCCCTGAAGGCCTACTGCAGCCTGCTGCTGCGACAGTGTAGTACAGCGAGTGTTGCTGATTCCAGGCGCACAAGGCCAGAGCCGTTTCATCGAGGATTGATACTGCATGCTAGCGATCGTGAACTAGCTGAGCTGCAGCACAGTGCAGAGTGTATTATCTCGTTGCGTCAAAGACACCTTAGATAGAGAGAATAGTTAAGTCTCGCCTTATATCCATGGACCGCGGAATATTTCAATGTGTGCGTGATTAGCCAAGAGTTAATATTCCCTTCCCCCCCCCCCCCCCGTCAATGGAAAAATCGCGAAATCATATGCTTTCTTATGCTTTTTTAATATTTTTCTTCCTTTTTGTGAGTCAAAATTGCCGGGTGGTGGGGACTACGCGCGCCCCTCCGATCAATAGCAACATACCGAGCTAGCATAGTACAATGTTGTAATAGTTGCATTCCTAATACAATTGCAACGTATCAGGGCAAATAACCCCCCCCCCCCCCCACACACACACACACACAATATATCCCGGCTGAATACTGGTTAGTGATAAGGTTAGAGTGGAGATTAGGATTAGGGTTAGGTTTATGGTAATGTTCAGGACAAGGGTTAGGGCAAGGGTCTGGGGAAATTGCCCAGGGGGTATTCCCACATTATACTCATAATCCTGGAACATTTTCCATATTACAATGTTCACCATGATATCATAAAGTTAAGGTGTAGTTCTAGGATATCTGCCCTGCAATTGTTAATTCGTGCCTTAGTCAAGGATAAGAATGCGTCCGTTATGAGTCTTCTCTTGATGACGTCACGAAAATGGAGAGAGAGAGTTGTTGCTGTTGTTTTTAGGAGTGAACCTCAGTACCTGGGTTCTGGAGAAAGAAAAAAGGTAAAAGGAAATGATTAAAGAAATCAAAACACATAGACCTACTTTGAACAACAGTTCCCGAATTCGCAAGTAGACCTTTTTACATCCAAAGAAATCAACATGTTTGTAATGGATGTCAGAGGATCATTAAATGGCAATATGTAAAGCTAAACAAGACATTAGACTTAACACTTTTGATGACAGTTGACTTCACCGAGCAGAGTTCAGAAAAACCCGTTCTTGATCTCACATGAAACGGGCCGCCCTCCTAACGACACTATCGTAATCAGCCTCCAGGCAAACACTGTCTTCTCGTAATCTTCTTTTTTAAATCTTAAGATTTTTATATTTTCCCTTTTGGGATTGCAATAAATACCGTGATATCTTTCAATGTAAAGTGCATTTATCAGTTATATATGGGAAATTATCTATATAAAATACAGTTTATTATCATCATCAACAAAATGTGTAGGCCCCTGGACGGCTCCCTGATAATGCACTTGTTAAGATATGTAGTTCTGCAACGACGTCATAACAATTTTCAGGGATTGATCGACACTTGCACAATGTTTCATTTAAGGATAATGCCACCGACGACCTTTTAAATCAACAGCAGGTGGGGAAAGTGTATATTTTTGTTTATATCCGTTCGTTTGTTTCTTTCAATCTCTATTCTATTACTGTTACGGCTCACCTATATGCTCACACGTAAGTCAACGTGTATGGCCACTTCCAGAGTGATATCCAAAGAATAATATCCAAAGTTCAAATGGCGCAACATTATGCTTCCTATAAATAAATTGGCGTGTCATTTTGACTCGATGTGTTTTCTCGGTGTAATTATCGATCACGTTAAGACGAACGTGTTCAGTGACTTTAAGCCATCAGACAAGTTAGTGATGCTGCTTGTGCCAACGATAAGCAAGAAATCTAACAAACACAACAACATAACATTTTATCACTATATTTATGAGGGGAAGGGGAGAGGTCGTAAAGGTATTCCTTGGTCTATGGGCTTACAAAAGCAGATTCTTTCGCATCGTGCAGTAAGATGTGATGATACACTCAATCTGTACTGGAAAAAAAATACTCTCTTAAATCAGCCTTGATTCGTTCAATCTGATTCAATTATAAAAATCCTTCTGGCGTATTGATTCAACGTCCTTTCTGTTAGACGAGAGATGGAGACGCTGAAATGGCCGCGTGTCATCACGCTACCATACTCGTGACAGCCAGGTTCAACAACTTCTTTGAGGTATCTCGGGAGAGAAACAATGGTCAGATTATTCAGCTCTATATCGGCACCAACCGCGTCATCTGACTATAGCCTGAATTGCATCTTCTGCATTACAGCATAATATACATCACTCACCCAGCCATGAAAACAGCTCACGTTGATATGTGGTATTGATGCTCATCAATAATTGATGGAGCTAAATGAGCAGACAATGTTACGAATGAGCTGCGCTATCTATAAAACAGCGCTTCGTATATACTGCTTACAGTATTAAACGTATTACAGTATTACTGCTTACAGTATTAAAGCAAAACGCGATATTCAACAGATTTTAAAGGCATGATTATTTCTATATTTTGGTCATTACAATAATCCTTCCTGCGTCATTTTTGTGACTGACATAACTCCCAACACTGGTTATAATTCATATATATATATATATATATATATATATATATATATAATACATCTGAAATATACGTATCTGTTCTCTGTCCTAGTATGATAAACTTTGAGCCATGATTACAATTTTAACTCCTCACTGTTGCTTCAAGTATCATGTGGTTGATATAACTCAACGGCTGGTTATCATTAATACATATGATTTCAGCTTATCTACTTCTAAATGCATCTGATTTTCTCTCCTATATTTCTACGGGAGTATATGAGGTGTTATACAAGGTGTGTAAAAACCATTCAACTACTCAAAATCATCACATTTTTGTATCTCTCATCTCCGTCCCACGATTTCTGTGTGCCTCAATGAGTACATATTATTACTGGTTAGATTACTAACGAGGCTATTATAGCTCACAAATTCATTTTCCACTCTCAGCTGCTCGCATTTTCGGGGTCATCCCACTAGACCGACACCCACGAGTCATACAGCCCACGAGTCATACAGCCCATGAGTTCGACAGATACAACACGGGCATAATGTGTCGGTCTCATGGGCCTTGTTAGCTTAGTGTCGAACTCATGGGCTGTATGACTCGTGAGCTGTGTAACTCATGAGCTGTATGACTTGTGAGCTGTATGACTCGTGGGCTGTATGACTCGTGGGTGTCGGTCTCGTGACGTGCACCCGCATTTGCACAGTGTACACTTCGTCTTTCTAAGTCACGTTCAGAGAGTCCGTGTTTTGATTTTTTTTTTTTTTTTGGGGGGGGGTTGCTAGTTTGTTGTTTTGTTTTTGTTTTCTTGTTTTTATTCTGTTTTTTCTTTCTTGAAAAGACTAGGTTAATGGAAACCATAGTATCTGTACAGTTACATTATTAATCACTTTTACCTGATTTTTTTTTCTTCTTCTAAATGTGTAACTACGAATGGACGTTACTAACTATATAGAAATTGAACACAATCTACTGTACAATGAGGGAAGAGTTAGAAACCAAAACAGGTTAAAAGCCATTTTTAAATATCTCAAAGTAAGTTCACCATCCCATGAAACAAAATAAACCTTTTCCATTAAGAGCACACCTGTTGCATAACAAAGAATATTTTAAAGAAGTTATGATAAAAAATATCCCATATTTTCTTTCTATATTCTTTGTTTTTTAGCAGGCCATTAATGGCATGTCTTCTCTTGTTTCTTTGTATTTAAAATACAGTTGATGGAATTTTCACGCATATCACATGACTTGTTCAAGTGGATTTTAAAAACGTTGACAGAGAAAATCAGACCAACCTAATGATAGAAGTTTTATCAAGGGCTGACCTCGAATGGAAAGATTACGGAATATCTGATGCTACCACACTATAGGCACATAAGATATTGATGGAATAGTCTGCTAGGTTATACATCCGATTAACTGTGCTCGCAAATCGTCATTAGCAATACTCCCCTTTTTCGACATGTAATCAAATTGGAAATATTGTATTTCTTTGCATTGAAAAATTGTAGTGTTTCAATCGCCTATAGCAATGGCCACTTTTAGGGAGAAAGTTTCGTAGTACAAACACGCGATGTTCTTCAGTTGTGCAAGAATAAAAAACGAAACCAAAACTACTATTGTGAGTTGGTGACTTAATCATCTCAGCTATAGTCTCCTCTTGTGGTTGCCCCAAGTATACCATTATCTGGTGAAACCGTATCAGGGCAATTACCCCCCCCCCCCCCCCCCCGGCTAAATACTGGTCAGCGATAAGGTTAGAGAAAAGACTAGGATTAGGGTAATGTCTAGGGTTAGAGCTTTGGTTAAGGTTAGGATTAGGTTCAGGATTATGATAAGGGTTAGGGTCAGGGGAAAGGTCTGGGGTAATTGCCCAGGGGGTAATTGCCCTAGACCCGGTGAAAACATAATGATACTCTAAAATGTCATAACTTTCTTTTAATAGTTCAAGTTCCATTTTAATAAAATGCCTATCACTCGATTTAGCCAAGTTATTCTCTTTGTTAAAAACAAACGTAAAGCATGGTGGTAGACGCGCTCTTTAACATCGATATACGAAAATTCTTACTCTGGGTAATCAGTACACGTACCACCATACCAAAAGCTCATGTAGTTTTCGTTCCTGCAACAGACACCCACAATTTGAGTAGCGTTATTCTTCCGTCGCGTTGTGTGGTGGAAAAAAAACCCCAAAAAACCCAGCGTCGGTAATGTTACTCTGAGCACGGATACAACTTGCGACCGTGTCAATAGCGGCTTCACGCCTGACTATTTTTTGCCCCATAATTGGCGACGCATGCACAATACTCCCTGCCGATAGGAACCCATTTGTTTTGGAACAAAGTGCGTCACCTTTCCAGGGTTTTAGGGCATCCGCGAGAGCTGGCAGAAATTATTTATTCGAAAAAAAGCGCTTTTCTATGAATTGAGAGGGTGAAACACCATTCATGTCTGCACAAAGATTCCGCAGACAATTCTTGTCAAAAAAAAAGAGATGAGGCACCCAGTTGTGATCGTGGAGATGAAATGGTTGAACAAGGGACTCATGCACGACATCCCACAATTATTTCAGACTGGATCGCGTGAGACTACAGATAATAATGTCTTACACTACTCAATCAAGTTATAAATTCCTTCTCATGGAGCAAAATTCATGTTATATCTTCCTTGGTTTTTCTTCCTTTTTCCCCCCGATATACGGCTTAACAGTTTCCTTGGATGGAATTTTGCAAAAAAAAAAAATGCACATAATAGTATGACGTGAACATTTAAATGACCTGACCAATGTTATTTTGATGTTGTTGTGACAGTTAAACTGGGCAGTGTTTGGTTTTTTTTTTCCAAAGAACTGTCAAGAGGGCGATTTTTGCATTTAAAGGGGATGGCTAGTAACCGATCAATGGGAATCAGTGGGAATGCTGAGGGATGATTGTTCCAATCCTTGTGGGATTCATTTAAGAGTACATTATATATCTACTGTTGTGTGAAAATGATTTGCTTCAGAACGGTGTCATATTCAAGTAATGCGCAGATTAATGCCCCGTCACTGACCAGGCACGCTTTAAAGGTGCAATAAATTCGAGAACGCAATTCGGTGGATTCCATGTACGGTGCGCCACCTATCGGTTGTAGCGGACAGGCCGAAATCCGCAATGCCTTATGGGAAAAAGTCGACATCAAAATTACTCGCATTATATGCACATGCAGCAGCGCAGCTGCAGCTAAGCTCAGCCGGCCGCGCCGGGCGGGCGGGCGCCCGGGCTGGGCCGGCCGGATATCGATTGCGAGATCGAGAGATAGATCGAAACGGTATGGTATTAGCAGCAAACTGGCTTTTCCGTGTTGTATGTTCGACGCGACGTATGTACACTCCAAAATGCAGGCTTGGCTTTTGACTTATTTCTTTGGCAAAAGACACCAAAGGTGGTTGGAAAAAAAGGAATCTCACATGCCAAATTGTCACTTACCTGCTGTTCTAAACAGACTCAACCAGGGCTGCCAAAGCCTCCTTGTTCTTCTTGGCCTTCTGGTCTGGCTTGGCCCGCCTCTCCTGACTGCACGGCCAACGGGAGGTATGCCACGATCATTCAGGTATTTCTTCAGTTCGTCGACTCGCATTCGCCGGAAGACAGCTAGGTCTTGGGGGTCTGCCATTTTCGCCTTGGGCCTTGGGTTTGGGGGGGGGGGGGGGGGGGGGGGGTCTGCCATTTTTAAAAGTCCGCTGTGCTTTGTGGCGACCGTAACGCGTACCTCTAGTTACCGCGTATACCGATCGTCAGGCGCTAGGCCAGTACAGTTATTCTGTACAGTACACAGTGCATTGCGCATCGATGCAGCTACTGTCGACTGCGCTGCAGCGTAGCTCTAGCTGCATAGCGCGATGTCGACCCCAAAGTTGAAAATCGGCCTGTCCACTACAACCGATAGGTGGCGCACCGTATATGGAATCCACCGAATTAACTGCAGTGCTATATGGACACTGGGGGCGCTATAGCAATGTGTTGTAACTATTTACCCAACAGAGATATTTTCAATGGGTAAACCACTCCATAACCTTTACACGCTCACGAGAGAACGAACAAAAAAAATAAAGCGGGGGGGGGGGGGAGGAGAAGAGAAAAAAAAAGAAAAAATAGAATTTGAGCAGTCATGTTGTTGAAATAAATCAATAAAACAGAAAATTACAACAAAGAAGTTGGCACGTAGAATCGATGAAATGACATTGATAATCTACCTCCCCCCCCCCCCCGGACTTCAGTGCTCTCTTCCTGTGTATCTGTATACAATAACTTGTGATCTCCCAAAGTTGCCCACTCCTCCTTTTCCCCGTCACCTGCTTCTACAGAAAAATACATATTTACTGATATTTCGGGTCCATTTTTACATGACAATCACGCCGTATTCATTCATTGCATGACCACGCTGAACAAACCTTCCTAAAATTCAGAGGGACCAGAAATATTGCAATTCAGACTCACAAGATACGTGCATTTTTAACAAGTAAAGCAAAAACTCTTCCGTTAAAGAACCTCTGAGCAAAATTTGACGCCAATGGAAAATTCAGGACTGAAGTAAACAACTGTTGGTTAGGAAACACGATCTTTCGTGTGTTTTCATGAATTTTTCAATGTGTATTTTCAACGTGTTGATCCTATGTGGAGTATGATTTGCAGGCGTAAGACTAGAACGGTATGCGAGTATGCCTGCGATGAAAAGAAATTGGCTGAGTGCATGAAGATGGTCGTCAAAATGAGTTAGTCTAGGATTACCAGGAGGAAAAAAAAAAAGAACGGAAGTTTCCAATGATTTTCTGAAAATTCATATTTTCAAGTCAACTTAGAAAAGATCGTTTGAATAAGGTGAATGGGCCAGTGATTTGGTTCAACCATCTGGAGAGAGAAAGAGAAAACAACAGCAACACGATGTTCAGAAAGATATATATTTGTGTGTGATCTTGTTTCAGGACTTGATTACAACATAAATGTTCATTTGCTACATACGGGACTTGTCACTAATACCCTTCAATTTCTTAGTCGCGAGCTCGAGGGACGGTGATTTACAAGATTGATCGCCAAAAACGTGTCCCTCTGTGCCCCTTTCGGATGTCGTGGAAAGGCACCGGCTGTAATCAATATCTACATCCCATAAATCATCTTAAACCCAGCTCATCACCGCGGTTATGTGATGTTTATCTAAGTTTGTTATGACGTTTGGGGGATGAATGTGCGCATACTAATGATGTTAAAGCTGCGAATGCGCGCTGCATGTCATCAATAATCAATCCAATGCCTATGCAGGTCTCGTGCACGGTTAGGTGATAAAAGATATCACACAGATTCATCAGCGGCAAACTTGTAAGAGTGTAGACATGTAAATTCTCTTTTGCTTTTATGTAGCATGTTTACAAAACACCGGATATCATTCATCTTCAAAAAAAAAAAAAAAACTGCCACAACAAACAGTCACAGCTATCTTGTGTGTGTGCTTTCTTCTGAGGTATTCTTTGTTAAAAAAAAAAAAACTACATATAATTCATTAGGAAGCAGTTTGGTTTATTTTATTCTTATTCTTTTTTTGCGGGGAGGGGGAAGTTGGAAGGGGATTGTCCTGTCAAGGTTTTACTGCATCCAATAGAGTGCCCATTGAGGAAAGGCTGTTTCTTTCCCCCCTCCCCCCCCCCCCCCCCCCCCCTCCCCCACCCCGGCAAGCGCGCGTCGACAAGTGGTATAGGCAGCGCCAATCTTCCACATGATACAATTATTTGTCATCACAAACGAGCTCAATTTCGGGCGTTCGTGATCCCCGGCCCTTTTCCTGTCTGTCTGCGCCATTAAACCTTTTATACATTGTGGATAGGTCTGTGCACCCCCCGGTTTTCGTCCATCATGATGTATACCATATCATTTTCACTAATGCATCGACGTCCTAGGCTGTCTTTGCAGTATCCATTTATATTTCATTTGATGGCCCATGTCATCCATACCGCTCATGTCTTCTATAGCTTGTGGATTTTGCCTTTCAATATGTTTTCAACGCCACACAAAGTCAGAAAATGTATGAAAAAAAATCCTGCAGATAACTATGCGTTTATTGATACATTAGTCCACAACTGACGATATAATGCACGTTAATCATGTGGCATATAATATATATATATATATATATATATATATATATATATATATATATTTGTGTATTTGATCTTCGTCTGTTCACTAGACTTTGTCTCTGTAGGTTAAAAAGTATAATTATATATATATATATATATATATATATATCATATGCGTGTATGTGTCTGTGTATGTGCGAAGAGATTGATTGCAAAATGAGTTAACTCTGTTCTCGTTAAGATAAGATATTTGCTATTAAAGCTGCTAGAAAACAAGAAAATTACAAGGAAATATGGGATATATTGATTTAGTTGTAAAGTAAAGAATATTATTTTTAAGTTGCAAGTGAGGTGTTAATGGATAGTTTTATTTTTTTTTACTCTCTCTGATGATGGACTTACTTTAGAATGTTTAAAAGTGGCGCTTAGCTCATTTTGTGATTAAACTCTTCTTATACAATAATACATTATATATATATATATATATATATATATATATATAGATATAGATATATATATGTTTTATATATAGGCACACAGAATTCGTGGAAAGCAGATGAGAGATACGAAAAATGTTGGAATTTTAGGAAATTGAATGGTTTGTACAAACTACGTCACTACGCCTACGCCTACGTTTAACACCTCCTATACTCCCGGAAGAAATACAGGAGAGAAGAACAGACGCATTTTAGAAGTAGATAAGCTAGAAATATGTATCAATGATAACCAGCCGTTGAGTTATATCAACCACGTGATACTTGAAGCAGCAGTCTATAAAAGTTAGAATTGTAATTCTGTCTCAAAGTTTATTGAAAATAGGAGGGAGAACAAACTATAGACTATTAGATGTAAATAGAGGTATATCAGTGATAACCAGTGTTGGGCGCTGTTGGGGAGTGATATATATATATATATATATATATATATATATATATATATATATATATATGTATATGTATATATATATATATATATATATATATATATATATATATATATATATATATATATATATATATATATATAATTATACTAAGAGAGTTATGGGAAGATAAATTTACACCGGAAGAGCGTTTTATAACATGGAGTGGGGTACCATCTTTCCCCCTTTTATAGTGTATTAGACCAGTTAAAAGTCAAGGAAAGCATTTGTGTGTCTGCATGCAGTACACTCATTCTTCTCTACTCTCTTCTAGAATAGTGCTTGACGATCGAGGCCTGCTTTAGAGTGAATATACGATTAAATGCGGTTTTTCACTTAAATTCAATATAATCTAATTTGATTTGATTATCAGTTCTCAGCTCAAGAAAAGACCAATGGTGCCAATTAACTCTTTGTGTGCCACATTAATCATTTGTCTATATGTTTGTGTGTGAGATTTGTGCACAATTGACTCAATGGCAAAGAATAGGTTAAAGTAAATTGTCACTGTTATTCCATATTTTCTCATGTTGAGTTCACTAATAATGAAATACACAGGGTTAGAAGTCTGATGAAGTGAATCAGTTGTTGTTATACAATGGACTCTAGAATCTCTGCAATCTGATTGGTCAGTTATCATGCCTTGATTTTTTTTTTTCACTGATCAACACTGAGCCATGCGTCTGGTAAAATCCAAACACAGTCATGGCTCAAGTCTTATATAGTATCATAGGTGAACCGGACGCATGACAGGAAAGAAGGTTGAATTTCATGCATTTAGGGGCCCAGTTTATAAAACGAATGATGCACAGGCCATTTCGTGGATCAGTGAAAATTGGATGCTCTCGTTTAACTTTGGAAACAGTCTAAAACACACTCGCCTGCGCTTGTGGGTTTGGACTCGCGCATCCATATCTCACCGATCTACTCTGTCCTGTGCATCATTTGTATAATGATGCATGTTTATTAGGTGATGTTGACTTATATGCTCCACTAGACGGAACATTTTACAATAGACTGGATATGAATAATCATAATTGATGTTGAGGCTTAATGGTGACTAAAGAATACTTAGACGTTGCACTTATAATAAGTATATCTCCCATAAATCTATTGGTTATGTACAATTTATATTTCCTGCGCCTCGTGTGAAGGATTTCATCAGAGGATCGTTCGTTGTATTCATTGCCTAAATGGCCTATCTAGAAAACAGCCTTAAAAAACGACAACAATCAAAACTTCCTGTCATTAGCAACTCACAGCACAAACAAACACAGTCATCTGCAACGATCATTCGCTTTGTTGGAGAATGGCGTGTTCGTGTTTTGGTCTGTGTGTTAATGTCGCGTCTACATGAAGTGCTCACACAAACACACACACACACACACAGAGGCATACACACAAACACAAATGCAAACACACACACAAACACATGCACAAACACATACACACACTCAAAGATACACACCTACAATACATCTACAGTAGATTCGTTCATATCAATCTTTACAGTGACATTCATCCCCATACGGTTATAACACAACGATAAGAAGAGAATCAGGTAAAAGTGATGTAGAGAATTAATAGCCTGACTCCAGCACCGTTCACACTGTTTAATCCCATTATTCACAGAGTCATGATTCTATACAATGTGGAACACTGACAGACATCGACATCTTCATGAAAGAATCAGCATACTTATTTTTCACATTCTGTGAGACAGTATTCTGCGAAGAAGGAAAACATTATTGAAGAACAAATGTCATTATCTCACATAAATTTAAGTTCACACCATAAAAGACTGGGAAAATCGAGTAATGAAGGACAGGGTTGGATTTGATTTTATCCAACGTGATTCCAATGCTCTTATTACCTCGTTTTCTTTCGAATCGAAAATCATGTTGACCAAAAGATATACAGTAGCCCCTTGAAATTTCTGCTACAAAGTCATATTTTCTAGTCACTCTCATGCCTGTGTTGTACCTAATGATATAGTTGCTTCTAAACTCCGAAATATCAACGACTGCACACAGTTTGCTCAAAATTTTGAAATAAGATTGAATTTATTGTAATATATCTCATTTCGTCGAAACGACTTAAGATAAACATCGTGAACAAAATAAATATGTGTATTCAAGTTATCTGAAATAAACGCAGCCATTGAGCTCTAGTGATCAGAAATCCAAAATGCCCTGCATTCTTCACTTCTGTTTTTGTGGTTTTCTATCAATTTCGACCTATCAGCAATCATCAAGACCGCCTTCATCATGTTTGTTTGTTTGTTTGTTTGTTTGTTTGTTTGTTTTTCATTCACAGATATGGCAGACAATAATGATATTAAAGAAGAGCATCGCTCAAACACACAACCAAATCACATACTATACGTTCATATCCCCGTGTAGGCATATTCATGATTTCACGTACTTTTTGAAAACACATTGATCAACGATCACAACAAAAATGATGTTCCCTAAAGACATTCTCTGATAATCTTCACGGGTTTTCTTTTCACCTTCCTCATATCTTTCGTTTCATCATGTCTGGTCAAAATTTTGCTGGGATTGACAATCGATTAAAGCTCCAGTCGAAAGTTCGTGGCAAAAAAAAAAACAACAACCGAGAACAAAAAACAACAACTACAGATGAGTTAACAATTACGGTGTTACTTGCCTACACTGATCGTCAGAACATGTTATTTTGCTAAAGTAGTTTCGTTCTTGCAGTCCATGCCCTGCATAACACGCATATTCCTTGAATAGATTTTGTATGATCACCGATGTGACGTCATGCAAATGGAAGTGACTTGCAATTATTTTTTTTTTCTTCCGGTCGTGTAATAACCACTGATACACACAACAATTAATCAATCTATGCATCCATTCGTAGATTACGGGATATCCAAACGTTAAGTATGAAACAACTTCGGACAAGGTCAGCTATGCTCATTGTAATCTAATTGACTGTGAATAGATTCATGTCTTTAGCCAAGGAATAGTCTGGTTTTTACCACTGTACAAAATTAACTGTTAAGTCCAGTGGCCTCGTGGCTGTGAGATGAAGATTTTATTTTGCGCGTTCACTTTCGGGGCTTGTTTGCCGTGCCTCTGTCTGAGGGAGGACACTTTCTGAAGGATTTATCATACCACGTATGGAATTCATTGTACATATTCGGTGAGATGTCATAAATCGGTCCGCGACAGCTGTCCCTACCGTTAAGATAATAACCCATGCGTTAACTTTCAGATCGCAGTAAACAATTTCTCGATTTGATACTTGGGGTAAACAATATTAATTGAACTTTACGTATACAGTGGACACGATTGCATGCTTCAAAATAATCTTGCATTACCATCATTGATCCTGGCTCCTGTTTTGCTATAAATGACGGTACTAAACTTCCTAAAAGAAGGAAAAAATGTCACTATGATCTACATATTTCCTTTTCTTCCGTGGTTATTCAAACAAACAAACAAAAAACTAAATGATTTCATACAAATTAGTGTAGATTGCTTCTGAACGCGGAAATAGTTTATCTACGGAATGGTTACTTTCACAAAATAGAACTCAATTCATACACAACTTTAAAAAAAAAGAAAAAAATGTTATTGGTCCATGCTGGCGTGAAATATTTTACAATTCAGAAAATATATACTTTGTCATAGAAGCTAAATCTGATATACGTGATCACAACATGATTCCTAGAAATAAAATTGGAACTGAAGTAACTGAGGTGAAGTCAAACAGCTTTTCTTCTCATTTTATTGTAAAGTAGTTAGTTTTTAACAAATCTGTACACAGTCGGTTTCTTGTTTTGTTTGTTTTTGTTGTGTTGTTTCTCAACAGGCGTTTCCTCAGATTCAGTCTAATAGCATTGACGTACACGCTGGCTCTAGGTGGCATGCGCCCTCAGCGGCGGAACAGCAAATGCCATTGGCGACACACTGTCCTCCTCGTCCACACGCCGGTGCTGTCAGCTGACACGGGGTCACCTCTTCAGTCATGCATGCAGCTGCTTCCGGGGTAAAGGTATAGCAGCCAAAATGGGGGCTACAGCACGTTCCCACCATCACGCATCGACCTTGACCCTGGGGACCACACCGTCTGCACTGCAGATAAAGAGGAAAGAAATGAAGAGGGATAAAGGGGGGAAGAAAAGAGTTCAGTAAGATGGGTTTGGCACTTATCACGGATACATGAAATAAATGTGACAATCATTAACTTTTAGTATCGAATCATGTGATATTCTGTGTGTCAGCACGCTGAATTGGCCATCTTTCCATACATATCTTCCAATCAATCTCTCTCTCTATCTATCTATCTATCTATCTGTCTATTATTCTATCTCTCCATCTATCTATCTATATAATCATTGTGTCATGTACACTTTATGATACTTATATCTGATCACTTACACATACACACACTCAGTTGAACAAATAAACAGAATTACGGTTAGGGACAGAATACAGATCGACGGAGAAATAAAAATAGATTTCTTAGAATATAAAAGGTACATAAAGCTACATTCATCAATCATTATGTTGCCAATATCTCACATACCGATAATCGTTGTAATAATATTGGTAGCTGGGGCAATTTAATTCAAGTATTGCAGGGTTTTTTTTTCCCTAGAGAGGAGTTAATGCCTATCAATAAACAACCATTCGAATCATCCCTGGCACGTCTGATCAATCACCTCGCCCTTTCCAAACGAGGTCTCATTGATCGCGCATTCATCCCCTAACTGCTCCCTCTCTCTCTCTCTCCCCCTCTCTCTCTCTCTCTCTCTTTGTAGAAACATGCTTTAATCAAATGTCTGACACTCGGATCTAACACAAGGCAATAACTGCTACAACAAATAAAACGAGAATATCTACAAATACCAAAGAATAATCTTGCTACCAGCAGCCACGCTCAGGGGCTAATGCATGAGAATAGGTGGTGATTGATAGCAATGAACATGATTTTGATCACTCTCGATAATGTCAGTTGATATTTTTGGCGTCGCATGTAAAGAAATAATGTCAAGTTTCACTTACATTCCTTGAAAGAGGATTTTCGTGATTGTTAAAATGTTGATGTAAAAGCATTCTAAGTGACCGGCCTTTGGTTGCTTTTTAACAAAAAGAAAAGTAAATCTGTGGGCTGTTTTTCTTTCCATACGCAGCATATTGATGGAAAGGGATATGATGTCTAAATGAGCGGATTTTTAAAAGAGATTTTGTACTCCCCTCAGCTTCAGTATGACTTGCCTGGGGGAGGTGTGGGCGGATTTATTTGTTTAAGTCATTCAAAGATACAAGTGTTTCTTTTGAGAGTGGCATATTATCGATGACTCTGTCGTAGGTTTTGATACCCTCGTCATTTCTTCCATGGAACTTCACAATATCGTCATTATTAGGATTTTCGTTGTTGTTGTTTCTGTAGGCGTTCTCACTCGTAAAAGGTCGTTATTTCAAGCTACCTTGTCAATAGCGACACATACTCTCTGCAGGCGAGTTTGGAAATTGAACTTGTGTTTTATGGAAGCGTATGGCTTTATATATGTGTGTATGATTATGTGTGCGTTTTGTGTGTATTTGCATATTTAATGCTGCCATTATTTGCTAAGAGCCTCAACATTTTGTACCAGGTTTTCAGTATACAATTCATTTTACTAAAATTCAAAGAAAACCGGGTTTGCAAGAATGCATGTGAATGTATGTGAATATGTGAGAACGCTGTGCAAGTTAGTGTACCTGGGAGGTAACGAATAGATGTAATTATACTGAACTATAAAATGACAAATTACTATCTCATTCGTAAAAATTGTAGGTCATCATCAATATCCATAAATGTTCTTCTGCTTTATACTACATAATCTGGAAGTGCTATCGGTTCCCCTCCCACTTTATCCACAGCATTGGTGCTACAGTTTTATTATGAGTGGGCTTGAAATTGGCTACAGATATTTCTTTTTTTTTTTGGTGAAGTTTGAAAATCTATCTAACTACCGCGGTATTTACCCAAATCCTCTACTGGAAATGGTCCATCTCCAGTGTAATACTCTTTCTCCATCTCTCTCTCTCTTTATATATGTGTTATATATATCACTTTCTCTCTATATTTCTCTGTATCTCATAAGTGATCTGCAAATCACGGTATTTGATACGAAAGCTAGGTAGGCTTCATTCGAACGAAACGTATATACTGGTATCATGTCATGCATTAAGCGGATTTACTTTTAAAATGGCACAAATTTTTGAGAAAGAAAAGGAGGAACAGAGCGAAACACCCACAAGCTCACAATTAACAAGAGTTATGGGTTCTTATCTGACTCTATTGATGGGACACGTCTCCAAGGGTAGATATCCTTTTGAAATGCAACGAGCCAAAATGGACCTTGGCAAAAGTAATTATTGAGCCCATTCTACTGCACATCAAAATTATTGTTCGGCAGATCTGTCAGATCTATCGGAACCTTTTAGAAGATTTTAAAAACGGAAGAGTATTTAAAAGAAAAACTCTGGCTGTGATTTTAGTCTCAAACATCACGTTTTATATCTAATCCTTGAAAAGTATGGGGATGGGGATAAGTCCGACATTGACATTAACGCTGACGATGAACATGGATCATTGTAATCGGGTTCTCAAACAACTTTTCTGTTGCAGCTGCAAAATCTTTACATCTATTCTCTATTTTATTGGGAAAAAAATCTTTCTACCATCGGAGCTGTCCTTCATACCACATAAACAGTACCTCTGAATAGTTTGGCACTGCACGCATGCATACTGCCTTATTAAGTCTCTATCAGTCTTGCGAATATGTGTACATTTTAAAAAAAAAATGTAGTTTTTTGATAACACACTTTTCCCTACCAAGGGTTTGCAGAGATTTACGCTATTGCTATCAGACTCGCCAACTTCTCCAGATAGCAAAAGGACAACTCATATCTATTTGCAAAACATTTTTTCTAGTCCTTGGTGCCATCTCCGTTTTGTGCTTGCATTGTATTCACTAGTTTTGTATACAAGTATTCAAACTCCCACGCCAAAGGGGAAAGAAAACAGCGCTGCGCTCAGTTGGTGGCGCTCTCATTCTCGTTCTTGTTTGGGAGAATCCAGAAGAATAAGAGCGGAGATGTTGGCAGGGGGTGGGTGGCACACAAGTGTTGGGGTGTATGTGTGTGTGTGTGTGTGTGTGTGTGTATGTGTGTGCTTATGAAAGTGTGTGTGTTTATTTGTGTGTGTGTGAGTCTGTGTAGGTTGAATTGTGCGTGGGTCATCTGCAGTCGTACGGGTGAGTTATCCCGATTGTGCCGAGTAAGTGATTTTGTACTATTGTCATGAAGCCTTAAAACTCAAAATGAAAAAGAAACAGAAGTGTAC
Organism: Diadema antillarum; assembly: GCF_040938485.1. NCBI lineage: Eukaryota > Metazoa > Echinodermata > Echinoidea > Diadematoida > Diadematidae > Diadema > Diadema antillarum. The sequence goes on from NW_027271187.1 coordinate 268,875, forward strand.
TCGTACAAAGCCCAGATGTCTTTACAGTCAGATGTGAAAAACACTGTTCTTCGTTTGTTAAACACTGTACACATTCCCACACAAATTCTATTATTGTAGGACCATGCCTAAATGACTTTGACCTTTACTGGGAATCTGGAGTGATTTTTGAATAGAGGATCGATGATGAAAGAATGGAAAATAAATCGTAATGCGCTTTGTACTAGAACAGAGATATATGAAAAGAATATGATAATGATGATTATAATCATAGCGATGCTAAAACTTCATGATTTGTTTGGGAGAGTAATATGCAAAATAAGACCCCGTTGTTGTTGGTTTTTTCTGGAGGCAAGAGTAGTCATCCATCAACTTGATTGATCAGCGGCAATGCCTCACACCCTCTCCTCATTCAAAACACAGCTCACGTTAGCTTATGAAAAAATCATACAGAGTGATTTACATAGCCGGAGAGGAGTCTAATTTTGTGGCTGCACCAACATGCCAGCGTTAAATCACGTTACTCTACCGGCCTAATTGGCGGGAAGCGCGTTCCAAATCAGAATTCAACTGCCTCAAGCCCGCTCGAAATGTCAACAGATTTAACGAGATTTTGAATGGGTCTATTGAGCGGATCACGGCCCACAAGCTGACCCGGAGTGATGGGGCGTGCCCATGCCATACCAGCACCCGCCGTCCGCTTATCACTCAATGACTGTATTTCGGTCGCCCACAATTTGATGTCCGTTACATCACCTTAAAACGCAAAGCATCGCTGAAAGTGAGGTTGATTTTTCGCGCATTCTACTCTATAGATCTCTTTTTTGGGGGGAGGGGGGAGCTTTTCCTTTCCCTAGATAATTTTGTCATACATAACGACACCTTCCCCCTTGTGATTCGTTGCAAGTGACTTTCGCTATAGCATAATTAGTAAACGGTAATATTCTTGCATGCATCGGGCTTGAATAGCATATAATCATTAACAGGAAAATTGTGCACACGACAAGCGATGTTTCCGATATCAAAGGCCGAGTTTGTCAGATAAATTGCAACAATAAATTCAAAAGTTCTTTGAATCGAGACAATGGATAACTTAAGTACTTAATATTTTCATGAAAGAGAGTCAAGTTTCAAGAGTAAGAGGAAAAGAATAATGGAAATTCTAAAGACTGGTTAGTACGTGAATCATGCTTTGCTCTGCTTTTGTTCTATTCCCTTTCCATCGCACATGTGTTTGTACCTATCTGTGCTTTGTTATCAATATGCACGCTCTTATCTCTCACTCGCTCTCTCTCTCTCTCTCTCTCTTTCACTTTCTATATGTTTATACCTCTCTTTCCTTTTGTCATTTTTTCGAATGAACATATTACAACATATTCAATCTTTACGAGACAACAGGAAGAGAAGTAAATCAACAGCTTTGCACAGCTAACGTCATGCGTCACTCACACATGGACACTCTTCCCAAGCTATAAGGTGGATATGACGTCAATTACAAATGACAAAAATCGTTGATTTGTCCCACTTTTTTTTGAGAGAAAAAAATAAGAAACCAACTTGGCTCACGTGTCTGAAGTTTTGTTAGGTTGTATTGTTTTGTAGTCATTAATTCAAAGACGGTGATGATAATTATTCGTCATCACAATTTAGTTTCCAGGCAACCTTTTGCCATTACTAGATTTCAGGGATTGACAGTGCAAATTCTAACGGCGACGGGTAGAACACAAATAAAGAAGTTAAAGAGTGCACTTGTGGTGTTATATCACGATATGTTGTGTAAAAAAAAAAAAGATGATTTACACCAAAAATTTCTCTCACGCATAAGTTGGCAAAAGTTGAATGACTACAGCGTTAAAAGTCTCACCTCATCCATTGTCTTGGCTTCGTAAGATGGCATGACAATCCTGTCGTCGGACTTCGTTCCGGCATCGCCCGATCGCTTGCCGAAGAAAAACCCGTTCCGTTTCCCGAAGAAAAACCCGTTTCGCTTGTCCTCCCTGTTTCCGTCGAAATTGTCCTCGGGCGACGACGGGTTCTCAAGGAGGTAGAGAGGCTCCGAGCCCACGTCGGCTGCCAGCGACATCGGCTCCTGTCTGCCGTAAGGGGCGCTATCCGTGCCGTCCCGTTGTGATGATGGCGACTCGTGTTTTCTAAGCACATTTCTAAGGTTACTAAGAAGCTCTTCGCGCCACTGTTCGTTGCCGTTCGCCTCCCCCGTCCCATCGTTCTGACTGTCGCGCCACTTTTGGACGAGCGCGGAAGGTACTCTATTTCTAAACTGCAAGTGACAGAAAAAGAAAATAGTTGGAGAAAGGGAATTATCAAATGCAAATCGTTTCTCCGTTTCTGTTTCTCTCATAGCACAATGTTACAAAATGTTACAAAAGCTTCAGTTATGATAAACATAAAACTAAAACAAAACAAACAAAACAAATAAACAAACAAGCTAAGAATTATCAGCAAATTTTTCAATGATTGCCAAACTGTATGGAACACAAATGAGGAGACCGAGGTTTGAAAACTCAGAAAGCATGACATCATCCAAAATGTGAGAATAGGAAAGAACATTAAAAACAGTAGATCATGAAGTTTTTTTTTGTAGAAAACTAATTTGGTAATTCAGTAATGCAGTGAAGACAGCAACTGCAGTTAGGATAGCAAATGTAGTTGCAGCAGTCGACAGCAAAATTTGCTACAAGCAGACTCATCATCCAGCAATCACATTTTAAAGTTAATGTAAAACGGCAGTAGCACATGATGAAATCTGCTGAATGGGGACAAATCCCTTAGACACTGAACAGCAAATGATTCATGAAGAAAAGAAAACATCATGTGCTTTTGACTGAAATGCACCGAGATTGCACTAAGTTCCTCTGCTGGGATCCACTAACAACAACAAGATACACTGTAATCTTTTTGGATGCATTACAGAAATAAATCCCGAAAGCAGGGATGGCCACACTAATTAGCTAAAATACCTTTTGTTGCAGAAAGCTGGTGTCTCTATCACCGTAGACTGAGACTAAAGAAGCTAGAACTATGAAGACGGACAGGAGCATCCTTATCTCTCTCCTCTCGTGAGCCATTGGTAGCCGGAGTATCCGCCGCGGTGTGCCCTGCCAACTTCGGCGACTCTGCAATTTAATGAGACAAGACAGGAACGTGGAAGAAGAAGAAGAAAGACTCTCTTTCAGGTAGACGAGTGTTGTCTGCGCGCGGATTCGGCGACTCGCGCAATAACTTCCCCACATGCCAATCCAGCACCGTTTGCACACCACTTGTAGCTCATGCATTCCTGGCTCACTCGACTCGGATCTGACGCCAGGCCAATCACAAGCCTTCCACCTTTATACGCTCATGCGAGCCAGGGACGGAAATATATGGGCGTCTTCTGGGCACGACAAAGAGCGCCACTGGGTGACGCAGGTATGAGACTCTGGCTCGTGAATGGCTGCGGCGTTTTAGGCCACTGATAAAAAAAAAGCGTGACTATATTGAACGACGTTCATATCTACGTAAGACGAGCTTCGCGTGTTCTCTTAGTGAATGCGTGGTTACAGTGCAATCGCTGGTGGCTAGTAAATGCTGTCATAGAGATGTCCACCATTCTCTGATCCAGGACTGAATGAAAAAACTACAAGCTTTACTGAGGGAATTCATGCATTCACAACAATGTCCTTTTTCAAATTTATGCTTTAAACGATGGAGTAGAGTTGAAAATAGTTCGGTTTAAAAATAAACCCGATACGCGAGCGGAAATTGTAAATGTTATGTAAAGAATAGATGAAAGATTTCTCTGAACATGTGGTCTGACATGACCACATGGAAGTTTGCCACTTCCTACAAAAAAAAAAAAATGTGTGGGATACTTTCACATTATTTTTGTGCGCTGTACTCATAATTTATGATAACAGTTCTTGTTTGGCCAGTGGATAAGTTAACAAGTGGAATCTTTTAATTCAAACACCGTAATGAAAGATGTATGAATATACGTATTCCTTTGATTTCTCCTTTCGCCTCCGAAGTAAATGGTGCAAATGAATAAGCGTCATTTTTTTTTTCAGCCTGGGCTGATTTCGTGTGGTAAGGGTGCAGATTTTTCTATTAAGAATCAAATTATTCGAGCAGGTGTTGTGGAGGTGATGTATGACAACTCAGACATAACGTATACTCAGGCTTGCAAGTAAACAAATCGACTACAATCACCATGCACATCAAAACTTAGCGGTTTGAGATCTTTGATCTCATTAGATGAAAAACAATACTATTTGACTTTCATTTAATGTCAAACTCCTCGGGATACTACGGCAGTTGTATGGGAAGGAATGGAATGGAATAACAAGTGGGAGTTATGTTATTTCTCGCCGCCAAAAGGGTTGTTTGTATGTTTTACGTACTTTTCAATGTCCTTTATGCAATCATACCTAGCCTGGAGAGTATGAGCATTTGAAATGCATACAGTAACCATGGTTTAGATAGAACGCGGTTTATCACTGCTTAAAATCTTGTGTATTGATTTGCCCGGAAAAGAGAGCAGTCTGTAGGCTGAGTCAGATCTACTCATTATCGTCCATACTTATGGTAACTCTGTAGAATTTTCTCCCCCCCCCCCTCTCTCTCTCTCTCTGTGTTTTGAACACACAAACGCTCTCTCTCTCTATCTATCTTTCTACTTTTGTTCCCCTTGGTGGAACCAAAGTTCTTGTTTACTTCTTGCAGGCCTCACTTGTCCTTGAAACCAATCGCTCCTCCCTGCGTGACAGTCTATATGTGGGACTGAAGTCCAGATGGACAAATATCAATTTAGAAAGCGGTGAATTCAGATCGGCCTTAGCCTCTTTCTTCCATAAATTACACCACTGCTGCTATATTCCCATCACTTTTGCTTCTCTACCCAAAATTCGGTTGTTGTTTTTTTCTTCAAGTGCCTAAGCATATAAAAGTATGGCTGTGTCTTCTAATACTCGAGTGTAATATTGTGAGTAAACGTACTATTCCATTTTTTTCTTTTATTCTAATAAAGTTAGTGACAACAATCTCAAATTGAATTAATCACATTAATGACTGTGGTATGCATATAATAATTATGCATAAGATAACGCATGTTATGCATGCTATTTTCACTTTCATGAAATGTTTATTCTTGAACATTAACCTTCTGACCATTAATAGCATGGACGTTTGTGTGGACTACTCGTCTCAAATATAGATTTATCTCGATTCTGTGCTTTCGTTGTTGGTGTTGTTGCTGTTTCAAAACCTCAGAAAAAACAAGTCTGTTTAGATGCTCACTATAGCATCGAAGAACGATGCTATATGAGAAATACTTCATTATGTACCATGGAAGCCGTATCATTGTCTCAATTTGAACGAGTTGTTTTTTGTGTGTGCGTGTTATTTTGTTTTGTTTTTACAAAATGCATGTACACGTCCCTGCATACATTCGCAGAACTTAGAGGGATGGTTTCTTATTCTTTTTTTTAACTTACTTTACTTACTTCTTGGATGCCAGAGCAAGCACGAAAAGGGTGTTTTTAGTAAAACCATCGTGATCGGCTGCCATAAACGATAAAGTTTCGGTTTCATAAACACGCCAGCCTCAAATGTAATATGTGAATCAAATGTTATATGAAAGTCGAGATCGCCGTTCACATTATCGAATAAGTCTATTTTCTAACTTTTCTTGTTGAGATTTACTAAGTATGACGTAAGATGACTATCACCATGGAGACACAATAAAGGCGGTATTTTCCTGTTATGTATTGAAGGGCAATGATTTGAAAGTGATCTTTTGTGTCTGTTACAGTTTGTAACAGTTCCCAATTTTTGCTTCATTTAAAGCAAATTAACATCAGCTATCTGAACGTCTTAGCAAGACGATTAACACACACCCTTGATATTTGTGCCGTTGTTTTTTTTTTCTCTCTCTCTCTCTGCGTTTCCCTATCACATAATAATGGCTATGCACACCTAATAAAACTAGAACATTTTTTCCATCCCTCTCTGCTCGAGTTCTAACGATCGAATATATTAACGATGTATAAATCTTTTTTTTTTTACCTGCCGACTGTGCAATTTTCTTTACATTTCCCTTATTGTGTAGAGATGGACAGAAAGTTTCAGTTTGAAATACGATACCCAGTTGTTGGTTAATTGCATAATTTTGCGCCGAAAAGAATCATGCAAATAATTTTACTTCTGTGAGCCCTGTCACTCCCTTACATTTGATTTGATTTGATTTGATTTGATTTGATTTGATTTGATTTGATTTGATTTGATTTGATTTATTGGTTCCTCTATAATTATTTTTTACATGTACCCCCGTATGTATATCATACTGCAATTGTATGGCTAAATAGATAGATAGATAGATAGATAGATAGATAGATAGATGGATGGATAGATAGATAGATAGATAGATAGATAATGATAGTAATAATAATAATAATAACAATAATAAAAATAATGATACTACTAATAATGACTATTTTCCAATCAAACCAACGGTTGCGTAAGATTTTTCTCGCATAAAACGACTCAGCACCACGAGTCGTCAATGAATGGTCAAACAAAATTTATCTTCCATATTTCATTGTCACACTCTCTGACTCAACGATTGGTTCGATGTGTGTGTGTGTGTGTGTGTGTGTGTGTGTGCGTATGTATGTGTGCGTGATAGTATGTTTGTGTGTTTGTGCGTATGTTTTGCTTGGTTTTTTTCTCTCCCTACCAGTTCAAGCCCACGAATGACCATGTCAGAGTGGTTCACTGCGCTTGATTTCTCGTGTCAACCTGTGTTAACCTCAATTTAGCCTTAATCAAGGTCTTGCGCTTGCGTGAGACCGTGTCATTTAACGGTTGCTGACATGCCTCGCTACTTTTAATCCGGTGACGAGATTTGTTCTTGTCTACAGAGCCAACCTCAAGCACTGATTCACAACATAGTTTGAACTCAAATCCGAAGGAGGAAAAAAAATCTTCTTCGTAATGTAACAGGGGTGGAAAACTAATAACTACCACCAAGAAATAATTTTTTTTTAAAGATCGTCATTATGACACATGTGTGGGCATTTTTATAACAACGGTGAAGCTATTGCTCTTCATGGTTTTATTGTGTATGTTGGTGTGTGTGTGTGTGTGTGTGTGTGTGTGTGTGTGTGTGTGTGTTTGTGTGTGTTTTATATTCACTGTTCCATGGGGGAAGGCAGGGATTGTTGTTATTGTGTGCGTGTGTTTTTAACCGACTCCTCATGTTCTTCAATAGCCGTATAATATATCTGATGAAACACAGTATTATGACGCTTGACATAGATTAAAGGAACTATATAGCGATATTAAGGTCAATCCTTTCATAGACTCTCTTTTGTGCGTTTCTTTGACTCCTCCTCTTCTTTTTCTTCTTCTTCCTCTTTTTCTTCTTCTTCTTCTTCTTCTTCTTCTTCCTCCTCCTCCTCCTCCTCCTCCCCCTCCCCTTCCCCTTCCCCTTCCCCTCTCCTCCTCCTTCATCCCCTTGATTCCTGCTGAGAATACATTTTCTTCGGTAAAGACGGGAGGAATTTAAAGGGGGAAAATATGACATAATTATTCCAGCGCTGTGACTTCAAAGCAGCAACGCCAGATAGTGATGTATCACGGAGTAAGAGAGATATTAAGTTGAACTATATAGCCCGTGTCCCTCCAGGGAATTACATTCATTTGTCGCTTGAATATGAGAGAGGTGGTAATCAAGTACAATTAATGATAGTGGGTTGCTGTCACGTGGACCCTGAGAGGCTACCATAGTGAAATGGTAATGAATGTGATTACATTTTTAATGCTGGTTTGTGCGCCAAAGTTCGGAAATTGCAGACTGATATTACGGCGACTGCAGCCCTGTTCTAATAAAGCCGTTCGAACAAAAGTGCGACTCCGTGCACGTTTATTTGTTTCCAATTAGATTTGGATTATTGTATATTTGCCGGGGTTTTTTTCCTGGATATATTTGGAATCACGCCCTCAGAAAGGTAGTCGTGGTAGCTCGGAACACACTCACTCTGATTCGTAGACCCGGATCGAAATGTTGACACAATTTAAGTTTTAAAGTCATTGAAACATAATGAGGAAAGTCAGTGGGAAATAATGACAGACAGTGGAGGAAAACCTGTTGTTGAGAAAGAGGAAATATTCAGCGTAGCTAGGACGCAGATAAACATAAACAGCGTTCAAACTGTATTTGATCATCAATCGAGTCGTTCGGACGGGATAGAAAGTGATGTGGGGATATAGAAAGGTCATGATCATTAATAACACACCACGTGGGACACTCAGAACGTCCATTTTGGGCAAGATTTGTTCCTCGCAGACGGCGCGGGGACAGGTACTAATGGACCAACATCCTGGCATGGATCACGTGGTTTCGTGACCGAAATGTGGAAGAGGAACCAGCGCAAAGGAGAGCGAAAGGACGCTTGGGACAATGCTTGGTAGCGCTAAGTGCGGCGCAGCATGTAAGGAAAAGATATGTTCCGTCGGCATTGTGTTAGGGTGGAGGTGTAAAAGTACCACGATCTTTGTTATTGACTCCTACATGCTCTGAGATCTTCGCGGGGTGTGGTGTGACGTAGGCCCTGCCGCCAGAAATAAAGTCAGACAGTCTCTTGATGATATTCATAAATTACGCGTTCGCCCTCTAACGATTTTAATAGGACGTTTCAGAAAGAGACAAGGATCAAACGGGTACAGCGTTAAGCAGATGTCAAGTCCAGATACGAAACTGAGAGCCTTGTTAAAGTGTTATGGTTTAAACGTCAACAGCGTTGATTAACACAAAAAAGTGAGATATAATCCTGCACAAGCATGGAGAAGTTAGCCGGTGGGTATAATAGGTTTTTCATCAGACCAACAGAAGTGAGCGATCGGTCGCTCATGTCGCTAGATGGAAACACTCGTTCAACGGTCGCATTTCCACATCATATCCCGTGGACCTGGAGACATTTATGCCTCCTAGTAATTACTCCAGCCATGCAAAGTTTCATGCCCAGACAATCGCTCAACACTGATGCATTGTCAAACGGCAGCAGGGGCGAAAGTCTGTTGCCGGCCGCAAACGTTGATCGCCACTCTATATATTACGGACGGCCATTGTCAGCTCTGCTCTATGTATCGATTCTTTCCCCCGAATCCCTCAATAAGCATCTTCCTCCAATTTTCCAATAATGTCACAGAATAGCCTCACATGGCGAGAAGAACAAACCGGTCTTTTCTTTTCGCGTGGACCATTTTCCGAGCGTTGGCCCCCAAGTTATGCAGGAAGGGGCAACAATTAACCTTTTCATGGAGCGCCGGGGAGCGACGCGACGTGACGTGCTGATTGAGCTCTGCTCCCGAATACGGCGGAGATGGCCGGCCTACCAACGCCTGCACTCGCAGTCACCATGCCGAAACAAAATATTGCGCGAAATTGGTCATCACCCTCCCCACCCCACCCCACCCCTTCTCAACTCACAAACATAAACCTATTTCTTGACCCTATAGCTTACTTTATAGTATTCCCATACTCAAACTGGTGTCGTGAGACCTACATTTTTACTTTTAAAGTGGTTGTGTTGTTTATACCAAACATCATCAGAGAAGGCCAATTTATTCCGAACATAAGATCCACGCCTATAGCCACATTATTTTGAGATACCTTATAGAAATCTGAATAACTAAAGCACAAGGTGCTTTGACGTAACGCACTAACAAATACGAGAATAATGTTTGGCACGTTATCTTTTATTTTCAAGTGGTGATAAGCCATGCATATTAAGTTCATTTGCGTGCATAACTCGCTGTGATGCTACTTCCTCAAAGAATGACATTTAAGTAATCAAAGAACACTCTTATGAACTATATGAACGTGTGAACATTTAATGTCAAGATTATATTTGCAAACTTTCTAGTTTTTTTTTCTCTCTCTTCTGATTTGATATACATCAAACTGCAGAATACACCACACACATTTCCGGGGTGGGTGGGGTGAATTAAACATCTTGTAGCTAGCGTACGTTAAACTCTACCTTCCTTCAGTGTTTGCCAGCTGAAGAATGATCAAAAAGAGATAATAATGATATTCCCAATCTAATCAATGCGTCCTATCAATGAAACGACCGTGTGAATAGTTGATATAGGCCGCATGGGTTGGTACAGGGGACGGAGCCTTAAAAGTAACTACGCGGACTATTTAAAAGCGGAGCCTTTAAATTCCTGCACGTGCTCTGCAGATTAACATCGCCATGATATCTTATAAAGCCCGGCACGATCTGCTGAGTTAAGAATACAAGCACACGAAAGGTTACTCCAAAATGTCGGCGCCGCGAATTATTTCCAATATCGGGATAGGGTTTGGTGCTCCCTCTAGCCTGCACTAATAATCTTTCGGCGAAGTGAGTTTACCGGATATCCTAATATCGACGTGGACGTCAAAGTCATTATTTACCAGATAACTTGGGGATGCGGGCATAGCATCCTCTCGACAGTAAACACGGTCGCGAACGTGCTGTTATTGTCGTGACTTCAACGTCTAATTCATCATCACTGCGCCCAGCCGAATGTATGGCTGTTTTAATTCATGTGAGTGACAAGACGAGTGGACGGACGGCGTCCCTCAGAATGAGATGATGATACCAGAGGCTTATTACTTAAATGGTCATTGTCTGCTCCGATGAGGTTTCATTGTTAACGTTTCATTGAGGTCGATCCTCAGCGGCATCGGGGAGCGCGTATTTTGGGTAAACAGAAGCAGAGTGGCAGAGATTAGCGTAAACGAAAATCGAAGAGCATTCAAAAAAAAAGCCACGAAAAAATGGACAATTAATGATAACTTTGCATCAAGGTTATGAAAACACAGCAATTATCCACTAATTTCTTGGACATGTCCTCTACAACCACATTTAAATCTCGTTGCAGAGAGGGAATGGCATACCACGTAAATAGCATAATGGTATATGCGTGATTGCTCATCGTGCAAATCAACAAATATCGGGCTTGCACAGAACACTTACTTTTGAACCTTACTTCCGGGGAGAGATCCGTCATGTGTCAAAACGTTATTATCTTATGCATTATTGCAGCGCGTGTTAAATTGAATGTCCTGAGAGAAGAGAGCCCCCAAGAATCTCTTGAAAGTGGCTGACGAAAGTTAATTATCTCGGGATTTGCAGAACCTGTTTTTGATGTTTATCACTGAGTCAGCCTGGGAGAGATGCTGTCTAAATATTGGTGCCGGGCAATGTTCAATGTTGACATCACCCCAAGGCGAGATATCTTAATAAAACACCTCTTCATTCCGCCCAATATTTCGGTGGTTAGGAGGGAACGTGCTGGGACGAACTCGTCGAGACAATATTCTGGAATGTCTGCTTGAAAAGAAAAAAAAAATCACAATAATGAATGATAAATGAAAATGACGTTAATTTTTATTGACTCCTTGCGCAAAGCATTGTTTCGTTGACAACACTTATTGTCATTCCGGAGACAGTAGGGTACTTAGTATTCCTCAACAGAAATCAAAGAGGCCGAGTGTACAAGTGTCGAGTAAACATCGGCAAAATTGAATAATCTTGCTCTTCTCTGCCATCTATTATGAATGGATGCATCATGACTGCATCCTTGAATAAGCAAATGTTTGACAGGAAAAATAAAGGCAATGCTCCTAGACAAAGATTTGGACGTCTGAAGTAGTTAAGCATTTCTTCATGAACAGACAAAAAAAAAATGGGAACTGTGGACTGATGGTATTCGTTCAGGCATAAGGTATGAGATCAAACTTTTCGATGTTTCTTTTTTTTTTTTTGGTACTTCTTGTTATTCGAAGCTACAGAAAGTTGACATTGTTGACTATCTATACTATCGAGGTGTGAATTTTCTTCAATCTGTCTTCCTATTCAAATGAAATTTGTAAGATCGCAACTGCTGATCTATGATTTAACAAAACAGTAGATGACAGGTTCGAGTCCCGTGATTCCTTTTTCCGACATGTTTGTTACTTAATCACAGATCAGCAGTTGCGATCTTACAGATTTCATTTGAAGAGGGAGACAAATCGAAGGCATCAATCTTTACCCCTCTTACTTTCATCTATACGTTTGTTATTTAAAGGACAGGTTCACCTTCATAAACATAAGGATTGAGAGAATGTAGCAATATTAGTAGAACACATCATTGAAAGTTTGAGGAAAATCAGACAATCCGTTCAAAAGTTATGAATTTTTGAAGTTTTTGTGCAGTAACCGCTGGATGAGAAGACTACTCCAGTGTATGAATAACTTAGATGTCACATGCGTACAACAATATAAGGAAAATATAAAGAGAATTTCACAAAATGCCATCTTTTGAAAAAAGTACACATTCCCATGACTCGTTACCGACAAATGTTATGAGTAATATTATTCCCCCTGCCTTTAGAAAGAGGCAAGTCAAGAGCTCTTTTCTTATGCGAAAAAAGTGAAAATATGTTGAATTTTCTTTTACATTTTCTTTATACTGTTGTACGCATGTGACTCACAAGCTGTAGTAGTCTCCTCATCCAGCGGTTCCAACACAAAAATTTTAAAAATTCATAACTTTTGCATCGATTGTCCAATTTTCCTCAAACTTTCACTGATGTGTTCTACTAATATTGTTGCATTCTCTCAATCCTTATGTTTATAAAGGTGAACTTGTCCTTTGAACTATTTTGGGCTCAGATTAGAGAGGATGAAGCCACATTAGTTTCAGTCAAAGGGTTCTTCATGAACTAGATTTCCCTTAAGGATAATCCGGATGGACATCCAAGAGCCATCTTTTTTTTTTGTTCCCCTCCACTAACCTTATCGTCGGTTCGTTAAAAGTCTGATGTAAATTTCTAAATTTATGATACGTCCACGGGTATGTTTCTCATGACTATAACTACTCAATCATGCCCAGAAAACGAAGCCCGAATTATCAACCAAAAGCTACACAAAAAATAATTTACGTGTGTGGGAGTGCAGTTTTCAATGAGGATGACATACAAATGTCATCAATGCTTTCTGTGCATGATATTCTCTTCCTCTCTGTGTAATAAGAATAAAACCATGCCGAAGGAGGGTAAAGATTCCCAACGATTTTTTTTTCAATTTCGGATTGTCGTTTTTAGTTTCAGTTTCAGTTGCATTACGCATTATTTCTCCACTTTTATGCAAATGAAACCATTATAACAAAATCAAGCAATTTTCACATCATAATAGAAACAAGAGTACTTGAAGAAAAAAAATATAATAACGCGTACAATGTAACGTACATACATTTCATCGTATCTTAAGGTATACAGGTTTAGGAGACCGTTGTCGATTGTAAATTTGCTTGACTTGGATAACTGCCTTTTGGTCGATCTGATTCTGATCATAGCGTATGGAAGAATGTTCTTCACCAAGATTAGTCCATGAAGCTACTGTAACTACATTTCTACATGATATTGTAGCTCCATGATCAGAACATAGCGACCTTTGTCCGCGACATTCAACCTTTCTTATTTACACTATCGCAACATCGTGTGAAAGAGAATCGTATACGTGCGCAGAAGACATATCAAATCTTTAGGCCGATATTAAAGACCTGGGTGCCAAGTACTGTAAGTTTGCCATCCTCATCCAATATAAATCCATATTACATCAGCTTCTCACAACAAACCTGGAAGTGGAAGACGTAAGTAAACGTGATCTTGCATATTGCACATATTGTAACGTGGATAGGTTCTGTGATAATATTGCGACGGGACTGGATAAGTCGCTGGGTAGGCTTATAATACCAGTCCTGTCGTTTGTACCAAAATTTCTCAGAGAAGCATTTTGATTTTGACACGAGAGTAATGACGCCATCATCAAATAGTTACGTCATCATTACGTTAATAGTTTTAGTAACGGAATCATTTCCGATCCACACCCACCCCCCCTCCCACAAACAAAAAAGTAATGCTTCTATCAATGATGATTTAAACATCGGAGTCTCAAGATACTTTAGCCAGGAAGACGCTGAAACTCTCGTTCACGCATTCATTAGCAGTAGGCTTGATTATTGTAATGGGTTATTGTTTGGCTTGCCAGATTCACAGATATATAACCAAGCTTCAGCGTGTTCAAAATGCATGTGCTAAACTTTTGTCCAGTTCGTCAACATTTTCACATATTACACCCGTTTTGATGAAGTTACATTGGTTGCCAGTAAGGCAGAAAAATGCATTTAAGATTTTGTTACTTACTTACAAAGTACTGAATGGCCAAGCGCCTGGTTATTTATCAGAACTAATATCAATAAAATTATATCAATATTCGCATAATTCATGAAGTGCACAGGATAAGCTGCTTCTAAAGCAACCTCACTTAAAAACAAAAGTAACTTTGGGGGATTGTGCCTTCAGTTGTGCTACTCCAAAAATTTGGAATGAATTACCTGAGAAAAATCAAATGAGGAAGGTCCCATCACTTGCTGACTTTAAATCTTTGTTGAAGACTTATCTTTTTTTCAGAAGCCTTGGATTAATTTTTTATTTGTGTGTGTGTGTGTGTCTAATCAGTAACAATGTTAGGAGCTCTGTTACATCACAGCGCATGTAGAGTATATTCATAATTATAGTAGTTGCGCTATACAAATTTGTCTAATTATCATTATTATTCACAACATTTTTTTCACGGACAAGTTACAACAGGAACATTAATCAATTCCTTACCTAAATTTTCTACAACATTGTCCTGACATGAAACATTGGCAGAAGACTGTTGCTTGAATAACATGACGTTATTCTTTGTTTTTGTTGTTTTTCGCTAAGATGAGTTGGAAAAGAGATCGAGAGTGAGGAAAAAACGGTGGGAGAAAGGAGATAGTGGGCGAGAACGGAAAAGAGCTTTTAACCTCACGTGCATGCCACTAAAGAGTCGTAAATGTGCTTCCAATATGGTAGGCAAATTAAGGTGACATTACACTGACTTCATGATTGCTCAATGTTCTCCAACTAATTGTCACGTTACTGTTTTTAAGCAATAGATACATTGAAATGACTCTTGGCCTATGAAAACAATGCTTAATCAATTACCAACCTAATACTAAACGGTTATTAATGAGAAACCATTGATGAGCATGACGATAGCGGAACATGTAATGAAGCTAATTGCTCCCCGACGTGCCAATCAAACATACTTACAGACACTATGCTGTAATGAATTAACATCAGCAACACACGTTCTATGGCTTCAGGGCTTTTTATTCCTTCAAGGTTTAAAAACAAAAAGATTTCAAACAGTCCCGTTCTTCTGCAGACATGGGGGAGGGATACAGGGAGAAAATGTTTCGGTGCATTTGCAGCACTTATTGATTTGACCTGTAACACTCAAGGAAGAGCGTGGTCTCTTAAAATCTCTTGGGATCACCCATAGCGGTAGAGGATACAATATTATGTTCCACGTTAACAAAACCTCCATCTAGAAATGTCACTGAAGTTTGTTCACAAACAGCTTGCCGATAGTTCTGTCAAGTTAATGCAGTGGGGGAAGGGGTGGGGAATCCCTACAAAATATTGATCGTTTGGGGAATTACTCTGAGAAAATGATATCTGATTACAATGATGCATGTAGCCCAGGTACACTATCGCGTGTGTCTGTCAAGATAAATGTAGTGTAGGATATATAGTGTCTACTAAAGTTGAAGGAGCAGTCTTGGCCCCTGTTTGAGAGATGGTAGCAAACAAAGCAGGACATACACTTCGAATCCCAGGTTACTATCCGGACGAGCATCTATCTATAGGTGTGAGGAATCTGTGTCAGGGTAATAAAAATGATGGTCGCCAAATCCTTCTATTATTAAGGGTAGAACGTTGATCAAGTTGATGCTACCGAATGGGTATAGAAGGATGATTATTAAAGGTAGAACAATGATCAAGTTGGTGCTACCGATGCTACCGAATGGTATTCCATTTCCGAGTTATTCATTACGGACAGTTGGCTCGTCGCCGAAGGATTTGTGCCTGGGATATCAACGTATTGACATGCAACGTCTACAATAATGATAAACAAGGGACCAATGATGACGTAAATCATAGTAATATGTTTGATAATGATGATGATAAAGATAATCACAGGATGGAAATCGTCAGACAAGTTTTCCACTTCGTGGTTCATTTTCTTTCAACAAAATTATTCCAATTGATTTGATTGGTTAGCAAAATAATATTCAAGAATTTAAGATTGAGTTCACGACTGTGACTGCATTGTTAATACACGGGGAACATGGTGGCTGCGGTTATTACGAAGTGCGCACCGACATGCAAAAATTGTGAATGCATCTTTCAAAATGACAAAAAAGAAGGATATATTGCTCGCAGCTCTCTTTACCTTTTATGTAAAGATAAGAGAGAGAGAGATGAAAGATGATGTAGAATCCCAGCATCTATACAACAATGACGCAGGTGTCACATCAATTCTTACCCGCGGCAGAACATTGTGTGCGTGCAAAGCAAGGGGGGAGAGAGAAGAACAATCTTTTTGGAGAAGGCATATGAGCAACTCCAAGTTTGTTTCAACTCACATTAGTTCAGTTTTACTTCAGACTGTGATGATATCAGCTCCTTATACACCAACTGAGGAGAATCCTTTAAGATAATATCATTAATGACTAAGTAATGAAGACGAAATAGAAAAGTTTATGAATTGAAAATGATAAGAAAGGAAAATTTACCCATGCATATTTGTTCAAGGCAACGGTATTTTGCCAACTAAGTAGTGCCGCAGCAAGAGGGCATTGTTGATATGCTTTGATACATGATAAGATGGAAAGTTGCTCCATCTTTTTGTCCTTTTATTCAATTTGTGTTTACGCTGTGAGCTGATGCTGGCACAACACGCTCACGGAGCCTACTCCTCATTCTTTACTCGGGAAGAAAAATAAAAACCTGTCTTTAGAATTCGAGAATACTGCCATTGAATCAAGTGTGTGGGTGCGTTTGGTGTTTGTGTAATTGAGTGTAAGTCAACGCTTATTGACGGAGGAGAGGCCGTGGAGAGAAGGCGGCATGTGACGCCAAGCGTGGGTCTGCATGGATGTGTGGGAGTGGTGTGGATGTAGGTGGGAGTGAGTGGATGTTGGAGTGTGTGGGTGGTTGTGTGCTTGCAAGCTTGATGATGGAAGTTTGGGGGATTTCTCTCGCTGAGGATGAGGGGTATGAGGCACCTGCAGTGGCAGCAGAAACTGTCAAATATGTGTCAACAATCCATGACGCACACACCTTGCAGGAAGGGATGCAACATAGTGCTCAACAAGACCATGATACAGTCTTCAAAATGCCTTGGGGCAGTAGCGGATTCCCTTCGATTCTAAAAGATACCGGAAGTGGTTCATGTCTAGCAGATATAAGGCAAGTATCATAACTTTGTGGAGAGGACTCACACACACTCATTATTGTTTGTTTTTTGTTTTTGTTTTTTTTGGGGGGAAGGAAATCAAAACTACAGATATTAACAAAATTGCTTGCGTTTCTGCAGCATCTTTTAAAGCATGCAGCAGCAATTAAAGGAAGAACTAAAGCAAGTGAGCGTTTCCTCTATCGAGGCGCCACACGGTGTCGTAACCAGAAGCTCTCACCCATCAAAGGATTCCTAAAAGCCCAGGAGGAGAAGTCTTGTCGACGAACAAAGCTCAATAGTAAAAAAATCATGATAATGATCAACGCCACAGCATTCGTCATCTGCAATATTATTTCAGCACGGAAATGTTATCTGCCTTCATTTCTCCAATGGCCAGATGATAGCGTGACGAATAGCTAGATTTGAAGCCACCATTTTGGGAAAATCCCTAAGTGTAGTCAAGACATGAACCCATTCATCAATTGCACACAAAGTGCATTCTCTGTATGATCAATCTGTGTAAGACATCTACCAAGGACTAAAAGAGTAGCATCGCTGATTTTCCTCTAGACACTAAAATTCTTGCGAAATCTTACGATCACAGCGGCTATTCCGATATATACTTCTACCGGGCTACCGGTTTGTCTGAGTGCAGCTATTAACAACACAATATTTCAGCTTTTGATGTTGTTACGCACTTATTACCATATCTACAAAAGTTTACTGACATTTGAAGAGCCGCCTACATTACAATATTTGAGATTGGGCAGAATTTTTTTATGATTAAACTAAGTAAACGAAACTGCTTATTTATCGCAAATGGTCATTCCCGTGTCCTCCTTTTTTTATTGGCTTTTATTCTTCGCTATCATTGTTGTCATAGTTATGCTGGTCACAAAAACACATTAACCCGATGAGTAATGTTTGATAGGTAGGTTCATAATAGCTAGATAGATAGATAGATGGATATGACAGAAAGGTAGATACATAAATAGTAGATAGATAGATAGATAAATAGATAGATAGATAGATAGATAGATAGATCGAAAGATGGATAGATATATAGATACATGTATAAAGATAGATAGATATATAAATGGATATGATAGATATATAGATAGATAGATAGATAGATAGATAGGCAGATAGATAGATAGATAGATAGATACATGTAGATAAATAGATAGATATATAGATGGATATGATAGATAGATAGATAGATAGATAGATAGATAGATAGATAGATAGATAAATAGATACATGTAGATAGAAAGATAGATAGATACATGGATAGATGGATATGGTAGATAGATACACAGATAGATAGATGGATGGATGGATAGATAAATGATAAATAGATAGATAGATATGACATGCGAACATAATCCTCGTCAATAAGGAGTACCCATGAAACATTTGAAGTAATATATAGTGAAAAGCTTGCAGAATGAAGACAGAGAGACACGGGAACACAACAGCACGAGCAGGTGGTGCCCTGCTGAATGTTGACTGCGGGAGGCAGCTGTTTGATGTACCAGTTCCTCATCGAAATTGCAGGTTGTTCTCCTTTCCGACCTATCGAAGCGAAAAACAATTATCTCACTTTCACTAGAAATGTTCAACCTGATGAAACTGTTGTAAAAGAGAACACCGTCTTATGAAAGATACAGAACCAACTAAAGATTTATAAACTCTATCATTCAATTTTGTTTCTCTCAAGCTCCCACAAAGATGATAGAAGATAAAAAAAAACCAAAGGTCTTGTTGGTTTGAATCTGAGTACTCCAAACTCGATAAAGTTGAGTTGACACATTCCAGGGAAAATATAACTACGCCGCAGGTCAAAGCCATTTTGGTGATTGCCCGATCAATTATTTTACCATCTGGAAGCGGTTATCACTCTCACGCTCGTTTAATGACAGCCGCATTGTTGTGGATGTCACGTAGTACCCGGATCTCCGTCATGTAACGACCCCATAGCATTTGATAAAACAATTATCACTTTGCGTCATGTTAAATGATACATTATCCCGGCACCGTATTGTTTATTCAGCACCTGCCTGTAGATCCATAATCTTTCGAGCTTTCAGAAATTCGACATCACCCATTCCCCGCGAAAAATGGCCATGCATGCTTAATCCTCTCGCCTCCCCCTCCTCGGTTTGAGAAGATGAGGTAGGTTGGGGTCGTCTCCGATTCATTAATGCACTTAAAACGTGAACAGTTTTGATTTATCAACACATCTTTACGACTTTGTCTTGGAGCTCCATCACTCTCGCTGGATATGACAAGCCAGCGAGATCCCTTGTACATCAAAATTCAATTTCGTTTAGGATTACGACATTCATCATCATTCCTGTACTGTCCAAAGAATGAATAGTCAATATCAGACAATGCATGCAGTCGTCCAATAACCGGAGCAATTTCACCGTAGGAGACTGTGTATGGAAAGATGCCCATAATGGTAAAATTCAATACCGCCGGAATTTTTTGCGATGCAGAATGAACTTTAGGAATCAAATTTTCGCCGAAACGTCTTGTTCCCTTTGACAAGATCGCTGAACTTTGCGGATAAGAACCGACTGGATGGAGTATGACAGATAATATCAGGCATGGTTTATGAAAAGGAGACAATAATATTCCTTTTTGCCAGCATGTGTTGCAGGGTCTGACAATAGCATCATGCTCTCCGATATGTAAGCTCTCTTGGTGTATTTCCTCAAGAGTTTGGTTCTCAGATCAGTTTTGGTGGAAAAAACTTCGTGAAACGAAAACACGCTGTAACATAAATACTTACGTTGCATCATATTGAATCTGAATCAAAAGGATCGAAATAATCGAGCTTCACAATTCTTTCTGCTGACCACTTTTATCACGTACCTATGGGAAGATCGATATCTATAAATCCTGCCGAGATGATGGAATACGTCAAAAAATACAAAACGGAATAAGATTAGAACTTACTTTTTGTCACAAAAGTTCATTCAGCCAGTGAATACGATCTATACTGTGATCTATATATAAACACAAGTATATCGATCTAAGTATGATTTCATTAAAAATCGCGTTTTTCCATTTGAAACAGTCGGTTCCACGTGATTCATAAATAATCAAATCTATGAGAAGGTAGACTACATAATCTTTTACGCCTACGCTTTGAAGATATGACGTTGACGTAGTTATCTGTTTAGATTATTGTTGCAAGTCTTTTCTCGGCAACGATCAGGAAGTTAGAGGCAAATGTGATGAAGTAACAAGAATTCGGATACTTAAGTTTCCGCTGATCAAAGTGACCTCGAAGCATACTTAAGTCTCCATATATCGCCAAAGAGTTTTGATGGAGAAAATTTCAAACTTTCATTAACGCCCCCTTTAAAAAGCATCACCAATGTTTCCTTTTTGTTTGACTGAGTTCACGTGCGTTTGATTCTGCTTCATTTGAAAATTCGCCAACACCCCAATGCCCTCCGAATGACGACACGTCAAACATGTGCAACAGTAAGAAGTGGTAATATCTACCTTCCGCGATACCCTAAGAAATTGACGAGGAAATGAAACACTTGAATTGAAATTAAAGAATGTATTTCCTTCTGTCATACCGGATAGGGCAATCCTTGGGGAATCCATCAGCTTCTCTGTTTCATCGAGCTTTGACAAAGAAGCTTCCCACGAACTCCACACGACACACTAGTCACATCATATTTATCTTGCTGCTATTGTACAAAAAAGGAGATGATTTTTACATGTATATGATGAAAAGGTAGATACAAAGATTGGTGACTAAGTAGATAGATAGATAGATAGATAGATAGATAGATAGATAGATAGATAGATAAAGGAATAGATAGATAGAAATACAGAGAGATGGATAGATAGATACATTGATAGAATGGTAGATAAATGGACATAAAGATGTATGAAAATGCGGGTAAAATAGGTAGATAGATAGATAGATAGATAGATAGATAGATAGATGGGTTGATAGATAACCTGATTGAATGGTAGATAAATGGACGTAAAGATGTATAAAAATACAGATGAAATACATAGACATAGACTCTGTTAAACATTTCACACATCAGTTGTTCTGTATCATGTAGACACTGTTTGGCATCTCCACTCTTGGTTTTGCTAGCATCATACCAAGAAGTTGGGGAGGGATAACTTCGCTGATCGCAAACTGATCGCAAACTGATCGCAAACTGATCGCAAATCAAATCCATATACTTCAGATTGAAAAAAACAAAACTTTAACACAAGACGTCTTCGGCGAGAGTAAGAAGTTCTTATTTTCTATACCTATGGGCTTAAACATAAATGTGTAGGTATTACATTATCAACGTTTGGCACCTCCACTTTTGATTCTGCTAGTATCATAAGTATTATACCAAAAATGGTGGGCGAGCCCACTTTATTTGATCGCACAATGATCGCAAAGTGAATTCATACTTTAGACTGAAAAGAAACTTTTGGAAGAAACGTCTTAGACGAGAGCAAGAATTTCTCGTTATTAAAATGTAAATGTACCTGTGTGTTAAAAAACATACATACGCACGCACACGCACACACACACACACACCCACACACGCGCTCACACATACACACAAACAATATCAAAAATATATATCATCAATAATATTTTCTGTATAATATTAGCACTGTTTGGCATCTCCACTCCAGATTCTGCAAGCAGCACATCATCATACCAAATGAATGTAGAGCCCACTTCCCTGATCGCACTCTGATCGCAAGCAGAATTCATATACTTTTGATTGAAAAGCTGTAAAACTACGGCGAGAGTAAGAATTTGTTGTCTTTTGTAGTGACCTTAAACATATACACGCACACGCACACACACACACACACACACACACACACACACACACACGAACACAAGAAATACTTTGTTTCTTACGTAGGATAGAATTATGGCTTGTATCTCCTGTCAAGCCCCAACTCGGGGCTGAATCCACTCAGTTCATTTATAGTAAGCCCAGACCTTATTCCTTGCTGAAGACAATAAATGTGGTATATCGTCTCTTCGACTGGATACCTGCCATAGCCCTTCATCGCACTAACCACCTGCCGGGCCCGGAAAAATCCCGAGCACGAAGCTCATTTTGAATGATGCATGATATTTCGAGGGAATAGATATAAACTGACACCGATAAAAATCATTCTTTTATTTTCTCCTGACTCACTTTTTCTTTCTCCACAAAAAAAAACACACACACATACACGCACACACAGGTGCGAGCACACATACACACACTTGCACAAACATGTATGCAAACCATCACATACAGAGTACCTCACACACGCATATATACATTCTAGAATTCTTCTATTCTTATACTCCTGGAAATTAATCTTTCTTATGATATAACCTAAGACAAGGCTCCTCCTATTGAAGACGGGTCGTCGTGGACACAATTCCAGTACTCTTTCTTCTCTCTCTCTCTCGCTCTCTCTCTCGCTCTCTCTCTCTCTCTCTCTCTCTCTCTCTCTCTATCTATCTGTCTGTCTTTCTCTATTTATCTATATATCTCTATCCATCTATCTATCTACCTACCTACTATCTATCTATAATACATTCTCTACATATCTGTCTCTACCATTCTATCCAGCTATCTATCCCTTTATCTCTCTATCTCTATCCATCTATCTCTCTATCTATCTCTATCTCTCTCTCTATCTATATCTATCTATCTATCTATCTATCTACCAGTATCTCCTCTACTTCGTATGCCACGAGGGCAATGGTGTTTCCAAACCCCTTATTAAAACGCTAAAGCACTGTAATCAAACAATCACCGTCTTTTTACTATAGTTGTATACTGTAACTGTTGTTATCTCCTCCTTGGAGCTCCTCCTATCCTACCTTCCCATTCTCCTCATTATCAACATCACGCTCATCTTCCTCATCGTTATTCTTGTCATTTTTGTTGGTGTACAAGTCATCACATTGTTTTGACGGGTTTTTTTTTTTGCATACTTTTATTTGAAGCGAAACTCCAGAGTCGATTGGCCTTTCGGACATGAGATTTGCTGAATTGTTGCGCTCTTTATAAATCCTCTAGATTTCAACTGAAGTAGTATTTTCTGATCCCAAATTATGCAAAAGAAAAAAAAAATCCCGCTGCTTTTGCATAAATCCATACATCACATTCCAACCGGAAATCATAAGAGAGTGCAAACACGTGTTTCTCTAAAGACGCGTAAAAAACCTGAAAAATTAATGTAGAAATACATTGATCGTACGCAGTTGCAGCTGGTGATGACTACTAAATTTTAGATCAAATATACGGTGCTACGGACACCGCTCTCTCTACCCCCCCCCCCACATATTTAAACAAAAATGCATTTAGTAGCACTGTAACTTATATACCGCTCTCTGCATAGCAACTCCCCCCCCCCCCTCCCCACCCGTTGCATCATCTTAATGAAATAAATTCCAAGTATATAATGTGATTGGCCAGGTTTGAGTGTATTTTGGACAGTTTTTGGCGCCGGGCGGCCCTTTAATTGGTTTCACTTTAAACAAAATCAGCAGGGCTGAATATTTCACACACCGGTCAAAACTTTAGCTCGAGATTAGAGGGAAGACTCTTTTGAAAGATCAGTTTGAGATCGTCCAGAAAGGAGTACTTTATTTGCAGTCTGAAATGGTACGTTACTTGTTTGATTAAATCTACGTCAATATTCACCACTATTGACTCCTCTTTTGTTAAAGTGTCATTCTCGTAAATGAAATGACCGGAACGACGGTCGCGAAGTAGAATCCCGCCAAACTGAAGGCTACTGCCCAAACCATCTGCAAACTTCGGACCGGTGAACGCGTACTTATTAGGCACAGGCTTCAGATAGTGGGTAAGAAAACGGGGTCAACTTTCCATATCTTCCGTCAGCGAGCAACTACTCGCAGAGCGCGTCTTGTATGTACAATCCCATGGATGAGAGTGCGCGCAGAGTGGACCGCGCAGCGCGCGAAACGCGAGGGCAATGTTTCAGGCATGTTCGATAAAGTCAGTCGGGGCATGGGTGATCGACCGAAGGAAGTCCCTGCTTGTTTTACACGAGAATAACAAATCGACTCTGCAGCACAGTTGAAGGGAGGTTAAAAGCCTTACGTCACAGGGTTTGCTTTTGTGGGCTTTAGCATGATTTTGTGCAATCTAATCATGAAGGCGACATTTCGGAGAAAGAAAGAGACACACGCCACTCTCCAGAATGAAAGCGTTTCCGAGACATAAAATCAATCCATGGCTCCGGTCAGCCTAACATGTAATGCAGAGCTAAAAGTAGCATCGCAAGCAGCGAGTGGTCACAGTGGCGGGATAATGACCCCAGGAGAAAATGGCTCGTGACAGTTATAGACAGATGAACGAATGCTTAAGATCTGAAAACCTGCGCCAAGTGGAATGAAATGTTGAATTCTTAAAATACTTATCATGTACTGGTATTGCTCCAATGGCTATACAGAGCTATTTTCATTGACAACTTGTTGCACCATGGTATTATGATTACATCATAATCATCTCAATCTCCATCTCCCGTTTCCGTTAAGGTACCAAAGCCGGAACATGGGCAAAATCACTCTTGTATTTTGTCTGCGTGTGTCTGTTTGTTTGTTTTTCTAATGTAAAAAGTGACGCTTTAAAGTATAGCTCCTATATACTATTATTCATTCAATAGAAGAAGAAGGCGATACCCAAAGAGTATCACATTCTGTTAGTGTATTATGTTACGTGGAGTTGAGAACTCCTTTTGACGTAAGTTCACGAACCGAAGTTTGTTTTTTCCACCTTTCTTACGATATCATGACTTTTTTTTCTCTACGACACTCTCTTCACAAGTTCAAGAAGTTTATGTATATATGTCAAACAGGCGGCTACGAACTACCAAAGATGAAATAAAAAAAAACTGTGCAAGCAAACTTCAACTTCTTGAAATCAAGGAAAACATTGCCTACATTTCAGACGTAATCCTTTTATGGATGCAGGAGATATACCTCCGAGACGGTAGTTAATCTCGGTTGAGCGCTTCGTTACTCCATTTAAGGGAGGGATCTATATTAAGCGACATTATTGCATCTTGCTCAGTCTCTGCTTGAAATCCAGGAGAAGTCTCTAGCAGTGGTATTGATTGTTGTCGAGGAGAGAGAAAAAAAGAGCGTTTCCCTAAACCGGATATCATTGTCAGCGCCTAACCAAAGTGGTGATCAAGTGCTCAGCATAAACTGTCGCTGTGAACCTACTTGGAAAATCACTACGATGGTTGCAATTCTCCTCCCCGCTAATGTTCAGGCTGTTTTCAGATCTTTTTCAGTCTCTTATCAGTTGGTTCTGCTCTTCTTTTCTCTGTTAGTCCAAATTCTACTTTGTAATTCCCTTTTCTCCTCCCTCCCCACTCCCTCTCCATGTATTTGTCAACATCTCCCCCTGCTCACTAGTATTTTGTTTCTTTCTGTTTCCTCCCCTTTATGTCTCACGTTCTATCTCTCCCAAGCTCCTCTTTTGCTGCCTCTCTTTCAAATTCTCTCTTTAAATTTAAGTTGATTTTTCTCTCTTGAAAAATAAAGGTGCCAAGAAACGAGAAATGTAAAAGACAACTGCATATTATATGCCTTGTAAATGGGATAGTGCTAGAACTGGCAAAACAGTTTCACTTTACATGATAAGGAATTCTTACTTTCACGGTGCCTTACCGCAATGTACATTTCGTCTTTCTTACAACTTCCGCCCGTACAAGTCATTGGAGGGGATCGTGTAATGCAAGTAAGTAAGTAATTTTGCAAAGTGCCTGTTTACAGGCTGCTCCGAAACAAATCTCAGTGACAATATGGTATATTCTATACGTACTTTTCAGAATTTGACGTGAGTCGGTGAACGAAAATCCAAAGGCCCGACTTAGACAAGATAAGCCAACGTTGCGAGTTTGTTTCTTTGAAGAAACATGTAATATACGTGTAGTGTTGAAATGGCCCAATTTTTTTACTGGAAGGGATTGTTGACAGTCAGCATGTAGGTCAATTGTCTGTGAGACGTTTGCTCAGCTTCCAGAAACAAGGCAGGATCGCGAGCAGGGAAACGACCGCTCTTATTAGGAGCTTTTTGACTGCAGGGTTACAGAAGGGCAAACAAAGACGATCCCCCCCCCCCCTTCTCCACCCCCTCTCCACCCCTCCCTCAACCTCCTCCCTCCATCCACATTTGAAAAAGAAATTGTTACAAGCATCCAAGAGGAAACTTTGCCCTCAGTTCATCCCGTGTGAATCTCGTGATGACAAGTTGATATACTGCAATGATTGGGGTAAAAAAAAAAAATGCAGCTGATATTCACTTATATAACACACCCACACCCACACACATAATTATATATACAAGAACACATATAAACATAGATAAGTATAAATATATAGAAATATGTATAGATTTGAATGTATACATTTATACTCGTCTCATATTGATAATGTTCATCAGCTCACACCATATTGGCAACATAATATAGGTCTTACCTCAGCAGGACCTCAATTATGTAGTTGGAAATGAAATCAAAGTAGTTGATGGTCACCGTATTGCGATTCTGTGTTTTGTGTGACCAGACTTACTTTCACAAAAATCATCTGAACTCATATATCGACTCCAGTGCTCCCTCTCTGCCTCTCTGTTCCAATACACGATCAGCCCCTGTGAAGCCTCTGATACAAAGGAATGGGAAATGTGACCTTGACACCTTCCTAAGCAGCTTGTGTCCGTAAGAGATGCTAAAAGAAAAATGAATTACAGGTGGAGTAATATTCTCAAAAACCGTGGTAAATGGAATGGTCACGTGTTTCTGATATGTGACCTTGGCCCGCAAAAAAGGACGTAGGTAGTCATTACGGAACGGGTGTTGCTATTATTTTCTTTAAAGACAAATTTCACACCTTCAGTCTTACTGGCAATGGTGGTACTGTCTGGAATATCCGTCTGTATGTTCCGTGTGTCACACTGCATCAGCCTTATTACTCAACAAACTATGTAAAGGGAGACGTGAAGAACAAAAGTAATGCATTTGATTTGCTGTATGAAGAAGATTCGAAAGAGAGTGAGAAATAAATAAAACGCACACGATATCAACAGCAACAACAACAAAACTACGGGCATTCTCTCCCATACATAACGTATGTCCAAAATGAAAAAGAAAAAATAATTCCTAGAGTGTACTTGAAAAACATAAATAAGTCTTTCGATTTTTTTTTCAAACCGCTTTTGAAATACTTTGTATAAACTACTTCATGCTTTATAACTATAGCGGATGGCAAATGTGAAAAAGAACACACCATTTTAAACATGTCTGAATCCCACGCCATCTTTAATCTGATGTAGAGTTGTCACAGGGTATTCTTCAGGGAGGCAGTGGTTACCCCTACAATTGTATTTCCGCAAGTCAATGACTCTTTCTACAATTTGTACCTTCGACACTCAGCATGGGTTCTTTGTTAGAACGATGAAAAGAGGATGATATGTATCGAGTTCTGAAAACCGAACAGTGAGGAAACAGAGAGAATCCTGTAAATGTTCTTCTTAAAGGGACGCACAATATCTTTTACGTCAGAACAGCCGTTGTCCAGCAATTTCTTCTTTGTGTATGTTTTTATATGCGTGGCCTCATCGCGGAAGGAATCTTATCGCTAATTCTTTTCATTCCATGATATCATATGCGAATATTTATATACGTATATATTTATATGAATGTATATACAAAATAATTCACTCAACTCGAAGGAATGGTCAAAAATCTAAAGAAAGGTGGACAAAGACGTGAATACCTAAGTTTCAATTCCACTGCTTCGCTCCGGCATCAAGTTAGTGCAAATAACCCCTCGCTTTCATTCTCGACAAAGTCTATTCCTGCAATGTCAGCAGCATCGCAATTGAGTGGGGAGTTTCGACTAAAGTAAGAGACAATCCAAAGGACGAAAGAAAAAAATAGACAGATCACAAGAGATAATTATCGGCCTCAATGTACCGTTATGTGTTCCGAGAAGCAGAAACCGCATTAGCCTCTCTCCTCTCTCTCCATTTCCTTTTTCTATTTTGCCTATAGAAGACCATCATTTACGTGATACAATCACACATTCCTCCAATCAGCGCGAAACAAGTGGAGCACTGTTCTACAATATACCGACAGTCACGCCGTATTTGTCGGAAAAGGCGGGAAATCGTGTTAACTCGGAGGCAGCTAGGCAGAAGGCGCCAGGCAGCGCGAGGACACCCTTATCTGTCACACCATCACAATGGTCTCATGTCGACATGATTAGTGGTGCAACCCCCGAAGATGCAGACAAGGAGGGCAGCCACTAACTCGGTGATCAAAAATATTGGGGAAGAAACTGGTTACAAAACTCTGTGGCCTTTTATTTTTGTTAGCACACCCGTGTTTGTGTGTGCGTGAGGGTGTGTGTGTGTTTGTGTGTGTGTATGTGCGTGAAGTTTTACAGGGATGAGTGCCAATATTTGTTTTAGTCCTGCATAACATGTTTGAAACGTAGAACCAGAAACTAATTGCATGGCATGGAAAAGACCTGCCTAGAAAAAGGCGCTAATGCGCAAAAATTGAATAATGTTTTAATATCTACGGAAGTCAAGAATGAGTGACGCTATTATAGACATACGTTAGAAACAAACTCAACGAAAATCCTAACGTGGTTGCGATGTGTCTTTTAATGTCTATATGATATTTCATATATTCGCGTTTATTGCCTTCAGGGTGGATTTTCGATGTAGGGCAAATCTCTCACTTACCCGCCTCCCTCCCTGCCCTTGTTACTTATTGTTGTTGTCTTCTTCTTTTTTCAGTACATACATATCCATGTACTCTATCATTAGGATCTCAGTCCTGTAAACAGACGGGGGGGGGGCAAGAAAAGGAGAATTCGTACTCATTAATGACGAGATTTGAGACCTCGCTTCTCAGAAATATTGACGGGAATGTGATGTCCAACATGCCCGAGGATGCCGCGATCTAGGGATGAGGAGATCGCGACCGTCGAATTAGCGGACGTCAATCCCATCCCGCCACTAGTCACGCCAGCCTGAAAGAGTCTCCTGACGTTTATTGAGGGTGGGTAGATCAAACACTCCAGATCCCACTGATACGTGAAAGTCACTCAAAGAGGGGGTAGAAATAGCCTCTTGTCTCAACGCAATATGTCGTGTCTCTCTTCTCTCTCTCACTCTCGTCTCTTTCTTTCTTGATCTGTCTCTCAATCTCTCTCCATCTCTCTCTAACTATCTATCGATATCCCTCTTTCTCTTGATCTCATAAGCATCATTTTTTTCTCTCACTCCCTCTCTCTCTCAGACACAAATTCCATCTTTTTCTTTCTTCTCTCCCCCCATCTCTGTCTATCTCCCCCCCCCCCTCTCTTACATACTCACACACATCAGCACACATTCTCCTCTCCTCTCTCTCTCTCTCACTCTCTGTCTATCTATCTCTATCTTTCTCTTACATACACACATATTCCCCTCTTTCTCTCTTTCTCTCATACTCTCCATCTTTCTCTCATATATGCTCACACACACATTTTCCTATATCCCTTTCTTTTTCTCTTTCTTTCACTCTCTACCTATCTCCATCTTTCTCATATGTATAATATATTCTTCTCTCCCACTCTCCTACTGTCTTCTCTCTCTCTCTCTCTCTCTCTCTCTCTCCTTCTATTTCCCTGTCTCCCAGGAAGACCCTCTTTGCTCCTCTCCTGCTCTTTCTCTCTAGCTACATAATCTTGCTCTTCATATTTTCCTCAGTTTGTCCCTTTAATCTGTATCCTTGTGTTTGTTTGTTCGTTTTGTTGCATTTTCGTCCACACCCATTTCTATAGTAATATGTCTTGCTGCATGTTAAGAGTAAAGACTTATATGTCAATCTAATCACTAGTTACATTCTTGTATGACTTTCATAAGTTTGGCCTATCCGTTTATGTTATCATATTTGTTTTATCGCTCTCTGTATACAACAATCTTCTGCCCAGTTCTATTTTATCAAGTCTCAACTATTCGCGAACCTGTCTGCTTGTTATCAAAGAACGGATTAAACATAAAACCGCTGCCAGAAAAGAGTTTTCTTTGTCTTGTGTTTCCATGACAGCATGTCATGCTTTGTGAATTATGATAATCATTCTTATTTCAGCTCGTTTGCAAAACCAAGGCATTGCCATCAAATGACGTAGAGCCACTTGTTCATTCTCATCATAACGAGTATTATTATCATATATATAATATTTTTTTCTTTGTTAGGGGTTGAAAGTTTTCTTCTCTTTTGATTTTCCTCCTCTTTTTTCCCCTGTTTCCAGACAGGTATCGTATTCTATGTCGCACGCATTTATCCATTTAACCACAGTCTTTTGACCCAGCTCATTCAATCCATCTTTTTTGGTAGAGTAGATTCTAATTTGTCCACTGCCCATATCCCAGTTTATTTACCCGTAAGTTTTACAGCTCACAATATCCTTTGATTTCCATATTTATTCATTTTTTGTCTGCTATCCACTTTTACACTTTCAAAATGCATATGAATCATTGCAATTCAACGTTACAGTTGCGATTAGACTGGACATACTTACGGCGTATCAATATTGGCGCGAGTGGAATTTTGCCCTTTTTTTAGATGAGGTAAGGATCGTCTCGGCTGATTGTTATGGAGAAAGTAAAAATAGAATTCGATGTACACGGATGTTTTGACCTGAAACCCTACATTAATTCTGGTCACATATATATAGCTATGCAGCACATTATAAATACTATAATATAAAGCAGCAAATTGTCTTCTTACATTGGCTTTTAAAGTCTACCTTACGGTAAGGAGACCAGTAAGAAAAAATACCCCTGAGATAGATAGATAGATAGAGAGAGAGATAGATAGATAGATAGATAGATAGATAGATAGATAGATAGATAGATAGATAGAGATTGGTAGATTATTTGGCATAAAGATTAATACAAAGGCAGCTGGACAGACATATTAAAATAAATAGATTGTAGACACGCTTGTTTGTTTTCTAGTTTGGAATTATTTCTCTCACCACGATTTCTTTCTCATGACACGACTGTTAATACGAATGCCTGTTATGTGGAGCTTTGAATTCCTTTCGCATTCTTCGAGTAATTACCGTAGAAGCACGAGTAAATGTAAGAAAATGTGGTTTCTATTTTTCACACTCTCTCGAATGAGTGTGACTGTGTGACGTAAACATGTCCATGTCTAGACTTCGACTGCAGTGATGTGTAAAGAATCTGAAATACAAATAATTTTTATAACACACTTTTTTCGCCCAAACCAGATCCTATTCTTCATAACAATGCTTTTAAACTCCACGAGCGCTGCATATTTTTCTGAACGTCATGTTTTCAGACATTCCGCTTTAAAAAAAGAAAAGAAAAGGAGAGACAGACAGACAGAACAGAGAGAGATTGCGATCGGACCACGTCTGCTTTAAAGTCCCTCCCAAAAATGTACTAATGATTGAAGCTATTATGTAGCGTCAGAATTTCCGTTGCTTACGAATGAACGAGCCAAATAAATGCTCTAAAACTATTTTTTTTATCATGAAAGCAGGATAATTAAGAATCTTAATTGAAAGAGGGTTTTTTACATTTAAAAGTCTTGTCTTTAAAAGAAATCGTCTTTTTTCCTTCCAAGCTGAGTATCTAAAGCATATTCCACAAATACATCTCTTTGTTTGCTTTGACTTTGCTTATAGTAGCCTGAGCATGCTTTTCTATTAAAAAAAATGAAACTTATCTTTTCCCCTCTAGTATAATGATTGGATATGATATGTTGTTTGTTTTTGTACATATATCTTTTGTAGGCGATAAGATAAAGTTGAACTTTGTATAATGTTTCTAAATGCCTGGTAGTATTAATATTTCATTTTTTATATTGATGCCAATAGATGTAAGGTGCGATAGATGTTGTGATGTCGAGTACGCCTTTACAAGTCTCATGACCAATTACAGGAAACGGTTTGTTTCAAATTGTGCCTGAGAGCGTGTAGACCACTAATACAGTATATTTGAAGAGCTACAACTGTAATGCATAATCAGCTTCAAAACACTGCCGCTGACTGCGGTTTTGCCGAGATGAAACATTCCGAGGTATGAATAAATTATGAAAGTCATTTAGAGCTCCGACTAAATATGGAAGGCGCTTTTCTCCTGGCCATAAACAGTAGCAGCCCACCAAGTCACCTGCTGCCCCACCTTGACTTCTGTGGTCGTGCTTGTTACCATAGAAATGTATATTTAATAGATTTTTCGGAGGCGTCCTTTCTGACACTTCGTAAGCGTCTGAGCGGTCACCCCTAAAGAACTTCCAGGCACTTTGTCCGGGTTTTTTTTTTTTTACAGCTTGCTTTTAGTGAGCTAAAAACAGCTGAAATATGCAACAATAAATACAACCATCCTGGCAGATGTTTGAAATGTCAGTTTACAATTGTATCATATTATATAGAGTTTGTTCCTTTTTTTCGAGAAATAAAGAGTCAATTTTGATGCGATGTTCTGATCGCAAGTTAAGGCTATACACCAAATAAGTGCTCTTCAATACCTTCCATTCACTGCATAGATTGCAGAGGGTTTTTTTTTCTGATTTGCATATAACATAAAAGAATATATTGGAAGGCCTTCCTGAGTCACTATTACATCTCATCATATGAGCATCTTACAAATAAATGCGTTCTACTCATAGCTTCACAGGTACAGGTACACGAATTAAGCTCATGTTGCTCCATACGACCGTTTTCAAAATTAATGGGCATTTTCAATAAAAAGATGAACAGAACGTGGTTACAAATAGTCTTCAATATTGCATCTATGATTCTTAAATAGTGAGATTTTAGACACGAAAAATTCATGTTTGTTTTTCGTCTTTTAGAATTCGTTGGATTTCCAATGTAATCGCAGTTAGAGTTAGATAATTACAATGCCAATTTCTCTTCTTCTGATTAATATTTCGTACACCAAGGTTCGGGTTTTTTTTACTTTTATGATCAGATATGAATTTGATTCTATGATGATAAGCACAATGAAAGGAAAAGAGATCCATTCTAACACAATTCATTTTTTTCATTTCTTCTGATGATAGCAAACATTGTTCTAAGAAACCGGAAAGGTCCAAAATAAGCAACCCTTGCAGATAGTCTGGAGCGATGAGAATAAGACGTCCTTTACAATCGTGAACATTGTATCTCGAATGAACAAGTACACGTTGGGTTTCACAGTCGTGGTTGATTTATGACTGATCGATATTCTCTTAAAACAGTGCAGAGACAGCAAAAAACACCGCCGACAAAAAATAACGCATATTATGATTGCACATTAGCTTGCAAAATGAATATGCAATTGCTGATGCGGTGGCAAAGGTGATTAGCACGTTTCAAATCATCTGCTATTCTTTCTGCAGTCTGACTGTGAACTAACACCTGGAATGACAAATCGAAACATTAATGCACTCAAAGTACATAACGTATCTTCGTGTGCTGATAATCCTTAAAATTCGGAGCTCCAATCATTGGACGATTACTTGTATTTTCTTTCGCTAGGTATAATTTTGTGAATGATCATTTTCCTTGTCAACCTTTATTTCTAACATGTTTTATTTTTATTCTTGTTATGGCGCTGTTTCCTTCGATTCCTTTGTTTTGCACCAAAGTTACACCCCTTTGTATTGTAAGATTAACCATCAATAAATCGGCTAAGTTTATTAATAAGACCAAAACTCCGAATATCAGAGCGTTGAATGCTTTAGATCACTAATTCCATATTGTTGTAGGGTTTTTTGATATTTTGACTGACCTGTCTGCTACAGTACGACCTTCTATTAAATTATGTGAATGAATCTATCAGACTTTCTGTTATTAAAGTAGTGAATTATAAAACGTTGTCGTTAATGTCAACCAGCTGGTATTCATTTTCACAAAAAAAAAGAAAAAACCCAACGATTTGTTAATTAGAATAAACCTCAAAATTCTTATTCATTTATCAGGCCAGTTGCATTTATCCATTCTGACTTATTCTCTATCTTTGCCCCCCCCCCCCCTCCCGTCTCACTCACACACACACACACACACACACACACACACACACACACACACACACACACACACACACAAAGATGCACACGCATGCACACACTGTGGACTTCCTTATGAATCGAATGGTGTAGGAGGGTATGTACATTTGTATAGTCGCAAGGTGGCGTATCTGAACACGTAAAGAGTCCCTCGGCATGCTACTATTTTTAATAGTGTTATAAACTCGTATTAGGCTTTTAAAGGGCAAGGCTATGATCTGCCCACCCCATCAGTAACATAAACAAGGTTGTATACATCACTCACATATATGGAGGCTGTTTCTACGTGTATAAACAGATGTAGACTCTGAATGGACCTCGATAAACTATTTCACCTTCCCAAGGTCTCTAATTAGCTCTGTATAAGCAATTCTGCATCTGACTTCCTGTCTATAAAGTCCAATGTAATATGACGGCAATTCGGCGATAGAATACAACTCTGACACGAAGTGAAGGAACGATTTGTGTGTGTCTGTGTGTGTGTGTGTCTGTGTGTTTTAGTTTTGCGTACGCCCTTAGTGAAGATGAAAACTTCTTTTATGAAACCCCTCCCCCCCCCCCAACCGATGTATAACGATATGCAGTGTACATCTTCGGATGTCGTCTATACTTGAAGAGTACATCTTCTGCATTAAAGTTGTTCCATCTAATTTGCAGTGGTAAGCGTAAACAGAAACACCGCCTTGCGTTGGGGATATAGCGTGTTTGAAAATGCTTGGCTGCATTCAACATTGTATAGTGTTTATTCATTTATTTATTTATTTATTTGGGGGAATAGTGATTATGATAACTGCTATGGCTTACGAATGGAAAGAACCGTTTACTTCCGGTTTAATACACGTTTGTTATTATGGAAGCTCACTGAGTCATGTTAAGTTCATAAGACTTGATTATGTCAATGCGGATGAGAACACACGTGCTTTCCGCGTCTTCCTAGTATTACGAAAGACTGTATTTAATACAGACTTATGTGTGTCTTTCGAATCTGTTCCGTCCATATTTCTCGTGAATGAGCTTGAATAGTGGACATAGAATTAGATACAAACAAATTCCGCTGCCTTGAACATTGTTAGAGACGTAACTTATACATTTATATAGAGATCAAATTGTCCTCTCGAAGAGATGACGAGAGAGCGCATACAGCACATGGCAGTAGGTTTGAGCACCTAAATCAAACACTTGTTGTGCCTCTAACATCGTCAGCCAAGAGGCGGGGTTTTTTTTCCGATGGCTGCTCGTTTGTCATTGTTGCTGTTTTACGTAAACGTTAAACCTATCCATGTTGTGTCAATGGAAGGCAACTCAAGACCCCTGAAGCTAAGATCGGATAAGAAATCACTTCGCAGAACAATTGGAGCGCTTTTATAGTGTGTGGCTTGACATTACTGCTGTGAGGTTACAATGTGTAACAATGGTGTCCCGCAAATCACCCACAGATGTGGATATCATGCGTTATCTTAAAGGAGACCTCCCAATGATTTTCGGACTTTTACATTTGAACAACTATGAATTAGTTATAGTGAGTACAGACTTTCAGAATTTATAGTGATTGGGGTGAGGAAAAAGAATGTTTTTAAAAATTTAAAGCAAATTGCAATGAACAAGGATGATGACATGGCAGCCTCAGAATAACAATGCATGAGTTGGGGCTCAAGGAAGCAGAATAAAAGAACTAAGCAGAATGCATAGATTCTACAAAGGTGAACTTGTTAAGCAAGCGGTATATTGTAATGGAATTACACTGCTACATTTTTTTTTTAATATGTGGGGCTCCTACACTGCAAAAAGTCCGGTGTTAAATAGTGAACACCGAGCTGGTGTTAAATTTTCGGTGCTCATTTATGGTGTTAAATTAACACCTCCGGGTGTCATTTCCAAATTTTAAACTGTTTTTTGAAGAGTTTCTTAGTAACTGCACTTCTTGTTGATTTTTAATTTAAACAAGACGATCAAGAATTTTACATCAAAATACTAGATTTTTGAAAAAATGTGAAAATAAATTTACACCAAAGTAACACCAGCTGGTGTGGTCCTTTATTGAAGCTGGACGGGTGTTAAACCATTGATATTAACACCAACAAATATCAAATCAACACCATGTGGTGTCATTTTTTAATTAACACCAGTACAGTGTCAAAATAACACCAGATGATACAGTGTCAAATTAACACCACGAAGTGTCAAGTGAACACTTTTCAACACCATCACAGTGTATTTTTAACACCTGTGGGTGTGGTCCTTTATTGAAGTTTGATCGGTGTTAGATTTAACACCCGTGGTGTTAAATCTAACACCCATGTTTTTACAGTGTATGTCATCAACACTATTCAGTGTAATTTGTTAAAGATTTTTCAGAGTATTAGTTTCTCTGCTAAAGGACCAAAATGAATTCCACAAATCTATGCATGGAGCTGTCGATTTATGTACTACACGATGTGAAACTATAAAAAAATGAATGGTATTGACTGGAATGACCCCTTTAAAGTGCGCCCCTTATCCATCCCTGTAAATCATTCAACCAATAACAGCATACCAGAAATTAATTGCTTAATGCCGTACTATCGTACTATCAGTACGAGTAATCTGCCGTCTACTCTTTCGATTCAAACTACATCTATCTAATGACATCTATTCAAACTGCATCTATCTAATGACATAAAATAGACTCTTGAAGGTTGCTTACTTCTGGTAATTGATTATCACTCGCTATAGATCGTATATATTGATAAAGTAAAAACATAAAACTGCGTAAGTTTCTTACTGTCGCTCTAGTCTGTTCTAATGTTTTCCATGCCAAGTCACAGCTGATTTTCAATTAACACCATTATTTAGTATTTTGTTGCAAGAACATTATCAACTCCTTTCATATTCGTATCCATGGAAATACGCATCGTCGAATGAGCACAGGAATGGAGCTTTGATACGACTGCAGATTACCACCCAAAAGGGTGTGATTTGGCTTTATTTCCCACGGCGAGTTTATGCTTTGTGACTTTAATGCTTTCATCCCCTGCTCATCCATTCCCTTGCTCAGCTGTTCCAGACGTGCTCTCCCCTACGTTTTTTTTTTTTCTGAATAATCACGGTCAGTGGTCACTGCTAAAACAACAAAAAAAGCAAAAAAAAAAACCAAAACAAAACAGAAGGCACATTAAGCGAGGACGGACGCATTTGCAATGTGTATGCTAATGGAATACGACGTTATCAAGTTGAATCCTTGCCTTACTTGGAATCGAATGGCCAGCCGCGTTTACTGCCTTTATGGATCGCATTGAGACATTTTCGTGCTGCATTGTCATCATTGATCTATTTTTTGTCAATGATAATTCAGTGGCATATTCCAATCAAACTAACTAAGCGCAATAGCTATTGTTGCTGTAATGTAAATAACAGCCATAATAGTTAAGATTATCTCCATTTAGCAATAGTACCCTTGTTCTATTCTTCAAAATGATGCTCTGCTTTGCTTACAATAATAAACATTTTCTACTCATAGAAAATAAAAATCATTTAGCAATGATAGAGAACATCCGTCAATCACTTCGGATTCCCTGCATGATAAAGTGTGACCATGATAACGTTAGAATAGACGAATGGGTCAAGTGAGTTCATTTTCCCATTTTTGATGAGTCATCAAAATAAAGATTCTATCATCTTCAAACAGAGGACGCCATCGCTCGATAAACTTTTTATCCATTGCATATCGTGCTTGGCATCATTTCGTCAGTTCACATTTTATTACGTGCTCTCAAAGACAACTTCAAAGATGGCAGCAGCGCAATGGATAATATAAAAGGGGCTGTAAGGCGTACCGGTAAATTCTGCTGGTGAGGCGTGTATTAAGCTAGCCCATGCAGTTATGTTGTGTATATTCCTTAAACATGAATGTCTGTAACTCCTAAATGCCACATATCAATCTCTAAAATACTTCGACTATTCGATAGTAACTCCGATATCCTCGATACATTTCTGAATTTTCTGGTCTCATTTTTTTTTCGTCGTCATCTTGAGACGAAATTTCCTGCAACCATCAACGATATTTACGACAGGGAAGATGATGAATGAAACTGTCATCAATTGAGACTCTGTTACCAAATTTTGACGTCAGATGCCAAATGTCTGTAATGGTGAAGGCGGGTGTTTTTCCATGTGGAGAATACATCGGGTCGCTGAAAAACCCATCGAATACTGATCTCATTCTAGTTCATGCATCATGGCTGTTGTAAATACACTGTCGTAGAATTTGTACATATATTCAATTTGATTCAATTCGAATATTAGTTTATTTCCATCTAATAAAGGGGCAGAAAGAAATAAAACATTTACGTTTCCAAAGTCATATCCTTTTTATTTATTCATGTTATCTTTAAAAAAAAATATGGATATTCGCGATTTCTTTCCTTTTTACATAATTGTTACATCACTGCGGTGTAGATAACTTGTTTTTTTTTTTATTGTAAGTCTACAGTCTGCGCTCATTGATTTGTAAGTATTCTGCTTTGCTTTGTTTTTCTTCTTTGTTTTCTAATTCATTTCTAATTCATTTTCATACGAGGCCACAATATCATTCTCTATTGAACCTGATTGTTATAGGGAATGTGAAATACTTCTCCTGCAAGTGGTTTGTTTTCTTGCAAATTTCTTGGAACATCACATGTCATAGATGTAACCCTTGGGCATCCTTTGTTAGCATTAATGATAACGCATTTTATTCCTGGTGAGAAAGGCCATTGAAACAAATCGTTAAAAGGAGAATGGGCTGTGCACAGATTTTGCCAAAGAAATCATCAGTATTTCTTTTAATTGCTTTGTCTGCAATGCTGTTTGTAAAAGTCACCTTGATCCATATCGGCGTCTTAAGTGATTTCTTCTTTTCGCATCTCTCCACAGATCTTCAAGTAGGCTTATATATATATAGACGATGACTCTTCTCTCAGGCACATACAAATAAGGAAAAACTTTTCATGTTGTTAAGGAGGAATCATCAATGGTGGCAGAAAAATAAACCCCAATACAACATTCGATTGGACATGAAAGGGTTTTGTAGTAGCTGAGCCACTTGATTTCTAGTGCCCTCGACGCTCAGAACAGGGACAAGGGAGATATGGTGGCCCTGTTGTAATGCTGATTATATTCATTATATATGTTGTATATATATATGTATATATATGTATATATATGTATATATATTGATATACAATATTATGGATGAAAAATAAAACATATGAATATATATACACAATCAGCATTATTAATATATATATATATATATATATATATATATATATATATATATATTAATAATGTTGATTGTATATAATGCCTTTCCATCAGAAGTTTTATTGTTGTCTGTCTCATTTCATGTTTGCTCGCGACTATGTAAGTGTATTTGTTAATCTATTTCTCAATGGGCTTCCAGACTTCTTCTTCTTCTTCTTTTTACGGTGGTTCAATTTATCTTTCCATTGATGTCCAACATTCTACAGGCTCTGTCTTTTTCATAGTGGGTCCCTCCATTTTTTTTACTTTCCGTAAGGTTATACATGTACTTTATTTCGACCATTTCTGTTTCCTTTTTTTACTACAATGTATAATTACTGTAGGGTTCCTCAATTATTGTATAGTCTTTTCATTCTACAGTGTTCATCTTTACCTTATTCTCTGTTATCAAAGGAAGTGAAATATATATGTTTTGTCGAAAAATGAAATAAACTTTGAAATTGAAATTGAAAATTGAAATACCAATGGGGACCCTAGCAAGATGTGGGACCTTTTATGACTCTTATCAATTTGTCAATTGGGATGTTGATGTATCATTGGGCCGAACTTCCAGTGACAAATATAAATATTTCTTCGGAATAGCAGATCCGTCGCCATTTGTTTAGGGATATCCGTATGGACTCATAGGATCCGATGGAGCGAGGATCCTATAGAACAAGGGTGCAATGAATGGACCGGAGGTCCGAGCACACCAACACATATATACACACTCACATTTTTTTTTGCAAATGTAACGAGGATGTGTATGAAATATATTTTGCCTGTATATGACGTGGGCACTTTAGATATCACAGCAAAATACATGTGTGATAGTATACTATGCCTTGAAGAATGAAGCTC
This sequence comes from Diadema antillarum, assembly GCF_040938485.1. Lineage (NCBI taxonomy): Eukaryota > Metazoa > Echinodermata > Echinoidea > Diadematoida > Diadematidae > Diadema > Diadema antillarum. Next base: position 309,461 of record NW_027271187.1, read on the forward strand.
ACGTTATCAATAGTTTTACGGGTATGTCAATAATTAGAGAGTATTATTCAGAACCGTTTACAAGTACCACCGTCCACACTTTGATGTGCGTTGATTTTCAAGTATGGAGAGCAGGCCATTTCAACACTTAAAACTCATATGAACGCACAAACACACACACACACGCACACACGTACACATATAAGAGGTGAGTTTCAATTTCTTTGCGCAGCCATAAGAAAATGCAGCAGGGTCTGTTCAAAGACGCTTATCTACTCTTTGAACCCAATGATCCTATTGTACCCTCTGTCTAACCTTGGATTTGCAGTGTACGGATCTTACTAACTGCGGAAGCGGTTTTTTCTTGGACTGAAAACTTGGTGGATCTGATTTATGTGTAGGCAATGTTGCGTGCGCTACACAAAACGCAGATCAGACGTGTTTCTCTTGAACAGACGTCAGGTACACTTACAATAGCGAATAGAATTTACCGTAAGTCTTTGATTAGATCCAGGGGGATATTATGAATTGTCGAGAGTCGGGCTGCTTTCATCTCGTCACTAAACCTTCCGAGCTTGATGAAAGACAAATGATCACCGTCGACCTAAGATCTTGGTGACTGAACGGGTAGCAGTTATCACGAGTTCACATGAAAAAGCAGCGCCCGATTGAGATGCATGTGGGGTGCATTGCCGATGGACTTCAAGCCAGCCATGCCAGCTGAGATTGCTGCAGAACAAACAAAAGGGGGCTTCGACTGGAAATAATCCAATGTTCAAACGAAGGTCGGAGCTGAATGTGGAAATGTATGATCCAGCCACCGTGAGAACTTGAAAGCAATGTTGAGCTTCAGAAAATGGAATGATTTCAGAGCAATGGTGCCAGTATCAAATCTTACTGAGTAAGTTTAGAAAGCTACGAATAGCCTTCTCCCTGAAGACTGAAATAGATGCGATATCACCGACGCGCAAGTGCCCAAACATTTTTATTCTAATCAAAACGGGTACAGGAGAAATTATCGGAATTGGAAACCGCGTAAGTTTGACAGCTCAAGGCCATTCGTTATATGTGGGGTAAAGAATATTCCTATATGTCGTATCGATATTGAAAGAACTAAGGACCTTCATGACACGTAGTCAAATCTTATGTTACAGAAGCAGTTTCTAATTTGCTACAAAGGAGTACTGAAACTCTAAAAAGAGAATGAATACCAAGCTCGACCAGTACATCCTTGTTGAAAAGGTGATGAGGTTGATGGCCACGGAGGGTTGTAACAGAATCCACATGGTCACATGATTGAGGCAAATGTAATCATCATACGCGTCCGGCACAAAATCTGGACGTTCCTTCGAAAAGAAGGTAACGGTAGTTGACCTAGCCCGTGTGAAAGGAGTCAAGCAATGGTGGTGCCGTTCTTTTCCGGTTCATTAATCCGAACATGAAATAAGGTTCGTTATTCCGAAGATTCTTTGATCCGAAAATGAGGTATTAAGGGTTTTTTAAGTTTATCTTTAAATCCGAAAATTAGGTAAGGTTCGTTATTTCGAACGTTCATTAATCCGATAATTAAAAAAAAAAGGTTTCATGATTTCGAAGGTTTATCAATCCAAAAACGAAATAAGGTTCGTAAGTTCGTTAGTACGCACCTTCTTTTCATTTCCAGGCTAACAAACCTTGTTTTGTTTTCGGATTAACGAATCCTCGGAATAACGAACTTAATTTCATTTTCGGGTAAATGAACCTTCGGAATAACGCCATAAATATTCCAATTAATGAACCCAATTTCATTTTCGGATAAACGAACCTTCTCAATAAATAACGTCAACCATTATACTAAGGAGGCACAAGGCTCGCCTGCTACTCCCTTGGTTAGGCGCAGTGCGCGCCGAGGCAACACTTCAGTATCAAACGTTTGCTTTTCTTTTTTCTTGTTCTCTTTTCTTGTATGTATGTGCGGTTGCCTATAAGACGACGTCAAACAGGATGCCACTTAATGGTTTTTTTTTTCCCAGCAGTTATCTTCAGATCTACAGGAATCGTTTCTCTTGGAAACTCATATTCCTTTCATATATTTCCTGTTCCTTTCTAGCTACAGTCGACAATGCAATTAGGTATGTAAAGACTCTATTGGGCATGCCTTTGGAGTCTATTCAACCAGCAGAAGTGGCCAAGACACTGCCTACGATGTATCGTAGAGTACACATGCATTAAAAATTCACATCATATCTTGGGAAGTTTGCATTCGGTCCGAAAGAAGACCCAACACTACTTTCGTTGCAACAATGTTACTAGTTCCAGGTACCATCTCCTGTGTTATTGTCGAGTTGGAAGATTGGCTGGAGAAAACTGCTCTCAGGAGGGTATGTCTCAAGGAACTACTTCACTGAGACACGTATTTACCAACACTTTCTCTTTGTTTGAGACTTCGAGTTCTCTTCTTGGATACTGTCCTTCGAGAAGTTTCATGGGTAACTGTTCGAATTTCCTTTGGTGCGTTAAAAAAAGAGTTGTGAACAAAAGTTGTAGGATCTCCAGAGGAGTCAAGGAAAGAAGGATACACGCTCTGGTACTCAGAGATAGGATGCGGTAGGTGTGGGAGTTAGCCAAGATGGCATGACAATTGCAGCAGGTCGGGAAATATATATTGAGACAGACTTGCAAAGAAGTGAAAATTGTAGGAGATCTAGAGTTTGCATCCAACAGAGCATCGGAAGTTGTTCCTTGAGTGGCAAGTTCCTTTTTCCAATTGTCTAGGCAAAATACGACTGCGACTATGTGCCAGATGCTGATGGGGTCACAATATTCTACAATATAAATCTGCTGAAATGGTACTTTTCTGAAGCGAGATTTTAAAAGTCAAATGTCGCATATCTTGACGTCTGTCGTGAATATCAGGATGCTTGGTTCAAAGGAATCAGAAATGAGTGAGAAATTTGTGATAACGAGGGCGTCAGGCGATAGCTATCTGTGGATCAGAAAGTCGAGCAAGTAATGATTAATGAGACTTAGGAATCGTACAGGAAAGGGGTGACATCTCGACTGCTGTGTGAATGTAAGAGTGGTTTGAACTGACGTTCCAGCTAAAACTTAAGATGGCGAAGTGAGAATCAATTCTTCCGGAAATCAGCCTGTTCAGTCATCATCGCAACAGACGTTCGGTACAGACATCGAGTCAGCTTTGAAACTTGGGATTATGGAACCCATACGATGGCATAAATTCAATTCATTTACTGTAGCAGTGAAGAACCGGATGGGTAAATCTACATTTGCAGACTGAAGACGATCACGTTTTTGACCAATAGCTTATTCTAGTCAGTCAAAAATTATTTTGCAGCTGTTTGATATTAAAGGATGCTATAGACCTAAATTATGAGCGATGGCAGTATGTGATGCGATACATCGTGAAGTGATTCCCTATGTTGTTAGAAACGTCATAGATTTTCTCCGTTTCAGACAAGAACATGGGTATGTGATACCTAGACCCTTGCGTAGACGTAGAGAAGTCACTAGCGTACCAAAGTGAAACATCAATCGCCATGCATTCTGGTTCTTAACAACCTCACCTTGCCCTGTCCGTGAACATCACTGTTTCTGAACATGCTTGCATCTGGTTCAAACCTAGGCTTACATCACTTTGATACTCTATGTAGCTGAAAACCCATCTACACGTTGTATTTGATTTCGGTCCGTTGCTTTCCATGAACATGAACGAGATGAATAGGAACGGGAAAAAGTACAAGAAAACAATACAAAATAAGAAACCTACTACATGTAGACAAAAATCACTGCGCTGCTGTCTGTAACTTGCAAAACAGGGTGCGATCGATGTGTTCTAGGACTTAGCCATAGGACCTTCCTCAATCCTAACTGAGAAAAGATGACATGACCCCGATGTATATTTCTACCAATTTGACTTGACCGGATGCACCAACACTCGTAGATAGGGGGGAATAGGAGGAGAGAGTTAAGAGGGTATAAAACGTTTACAAACTGTTTCACATCTTTACCAATCTCCCAACTACCATGCTTCGAAAGTATGGAGCTAACGTTAGAAATACACCAAACTTGAAAGTACTTCCCGTGGGAAATAATCATTTCACATGTTGAGATGGAGTATTGTGTTTGTGATGTACAATCCTAACGAGTCATAATGCAAACATAATGTACACACACACTATTCTTTTTTATGTGTTATGTAGAATGCACAAAAATGGTCAGTCTAAATGTAAATCGGTTGCATTTATTTGGAAGGCATCACGAAGTTTATGTCGCTGTAGAGACAAGTCGCAAGAATACACTAACTAATGTTGCGTTTTGGTAGGGTATGCCACACACTGAGTAGTACTTTTATCGGCTTATTGAGCCAGATATAGGTGTGTTGAAAGAAGTAGGGACAAGGAAGAATTTTGACTTTTGAAGAAAAAGAAATGTGTGGAAGCATGCTGTCTTCTAACTAAAAAAAAGAGGGAGAGAGAGAGAGAGAGAGAGAGAGAAACGAAAATATTAACCTACTGGCTGCAGAAAACCATCACCAAATTAGGCAGGAAAAAAGTTTCTATCAGTTGTTGTTTTGCTCCCTACGAAATCTCTCGTTTTACGCTGAGACTCGGACTGAACTTTAAACTCTTGTTTTTTGTTATGACAAAGATCTCATGTGAAGTTATTGATCGATGGATTCAGTCAGTCCGCCAGTTTTATATCTTTCCGGTCTTTACTCGACAGTGCCCGTCAGTGCGTCCAAATAGTTATCTGTGAACCCAAAAAGCAATCACTTAGATGTAATGCATCGTTTACTTACTAGAAATAGACAAACCTAGGCAATTTCCTCTCTTGAACACACCCTCAGTATCTCAATACAAAGGAGTGTTTTTAGAGGATCTTTATTCAACGGTGGTTTTTCTGTTTGTTACCTACAGAAGAAACATATATCGCTCTTTCTCTGATTTCTTAGGTAAGAACTGAAAGACTTCGTCAAATTTGAAAATACAGGGGGAAAGATCGAGGTATTTGTTGACACTACTTTTTTTTTCTTTCAGGTATTTGAATTATGTAACAACTCACAAAAACACCTAGAGCTTTAATACTCGACATTTACTCTACCAATGGCGTTCGTGTTCTCGTAACCTTATTTGATCCCGAAGCTTGTGACGTTGGCTTACATTTGTTGCTGTTTCCTAGACTCCGGCAGCCTACGGTGCAATGATACTTATCGGATCTGGGTCGCTGACAGACTTAAGGTTTAGTTCATAAAATCCTCGTTTGCAGCCGGGGCTCCGTGAATTATCCTTTACGCCTTGAAAGCAAGTCCTTAAACTAATTCATAAACAGACCGTGATATGTGTTAGTGGAGTGTGAGAATTCGAAACTGCAGTGGTTTGTGCAGCTGGGAAGGAATAATAGAATAGAATGAGGAAATAGGGGGGGGGGCGACAATGGTATGAGAAAAGAACTTGTATAAAAGCATTGGAAGGTTTGATATCAGTGTTACATGTAGCTGTTATTGCTACCTATCATTACAATACTGCATATTTCATGGAAATCACTTGAATGCGTGTGTATCCTTGATCCAATAAAAGCTATCATTTACTGTGCATTGTTTCAACATAGAATTTGAATGACCCCACCAAGGTGGCTCCTTTTCTTATTATTGAGCACAGCGAGATGATTAGATACAACACAAGCTTAATGATGAAATTGATTAGAGAATAATGAATGAATTTATGAATTATTTGCATAGTCGATAATGAATGCTAATACAAGCAAAATTTAAGGATACACGCGTATCTTAAATTTCGAAGAAGAATGCTACTAAAGACAAATAACCGATCTCACAACGAAATATACAACAAAAATGTTCACTCTTGGGAAAAAATGAAGACGACCTGGAATATCAACAAACATTGAATGCACTCTTTGTTAATGTGACATAAAGAAGAACTTCATGGAAATACAAAACAATGGGTAGTTCTAAATAGTCGATGTGAGTGCATGCCATACACGTTTTCTTACTTTTTTAGGACCAGCATGTTTTTGTGAAGCAATTATTGTTTGGCACAGGGTTGAAATGATTGTCATAGATTGTTTCTCCTAATCCTCCCCCTTTTTATTGAGTATGCTGTGTGTGTGTGTGTGTGTGTGTGTGTGCGTGGTTGTTTCGTGTTTGTGTCTTTTTTCTGTTCTGTTTGGATTGGGTTAATTTTTTTCTTTGATGACGTTTGTTGTTTGTTTGTTTGTTTGGGTTTTCCCTTTTTTCGTGATATGGAGAGATCTATAGTACATGTAAACTTGCTTTTTATAATTGAACTTTGAGCCGAAGCCATTCTGACGCTGCCGTGGAATATTAATCCCTCAGATTTATTTTTGCACGCTATTTAAGCATTTCAGCAGACTTGAAGCCCTGCGATGGCACGAAGCCGCTAAGGTTTTTTTTTTTTTTTTTTTGCGGGGTTGTAATGTGTATGGAGCTCCGGTTAGGGATTCATCCCCAAACTTCGCTGTTAACGCACACTAACATCTTCCGTGCAATTACTGGACATATATGCGCATTAATATTCCCAGAGGGTGAATTCGCCTTTATGTCTCAGGAGGTAGCTGTGCTTTTGTCATCAAAGGACTCGGAGCATCCCTCAGCGCGGAATAAGCGGTAGGCTATAACCTTTCCACATCCATCTCCCCGTCAAAAGGACCTAACGTCATTGCGATCGAACCGATGAGAATCGTGTCAGATGTTCAGTCAAGCAAGTATGAACCAGATCAGTTGCCGCGCCATGATGAAAGGAAAGACATGTGTTTCCGCAGTGGCTAGCATGTGTACTCTAGTTATTGCATGACATTCATCTTTATATAGCTTGCATAAATCTTTGTTTGGTTGTTTTTTAGCATTACTTCGTTGTACGAGGTTTAAAAAAAAATTGAGGCTTAAGTGCCTCTTCCAGCATGCAACGAAAGCGAATATTCAGCATAGATTTAATGTTTTAATTCTAAAGATTAATTACCTTGTCAAATAGGAAAAAAAGAAAAATGAGCTTGATTTTATTACAACTGTTTGAATCTGGCTTACCTTTTCTCGAGGCGCTTTTTCAAATTCCAAAGTATAGCCCTTGCCACCAGAGCACCTGTAGTAATGTCCACCCTGATTCCTCTGCCTGGACGAAGCATGCACACGGCTCCTTCTCACTACCACGATTCCTTGAAGCTTATCCCCCTCTCTCGCTCTCGCCCAACGAACTTAACAGTGTTCCGTCTGGTGATACTCCTCGCTATCAAATCAACTTACCAAGTCTGAGCGCCCGGATGAAATGAAGTCTCTCTTTCACCACACCATTTATACGAGAGGCGGTCCCAGCGCGTCGACGTCATAATGTATTCACTTTACGCCGACCAAGCTCATGAATAGATATAAACAATTCCTGCGCATGCGTAAGAAACAGACGCCCACTCGTTTGGATCACAGACAATCTTGGAGATGACAGGCCCTTTTTGCTGATTTTTTTTTCTTTTTACTGAGAATTCTCCGGAGGTTAATTTCAAACGAAAGTTTAGTTTCACGTCCAAATATCAAAATTCGACGTAAAAACTCTCCCTGTAAACCAACGACTCTTGTTATTTTTCCAAAGATGAATGGGAAACGTTTGTTATCTGCGTCCGATATGCTAAAATGTCGACATGAGATGATAACAGCCCTTCTACAAAGATATAACTTTCCAACTGCGAAACCCGAGTTTTCCTGAATGAAAGTACGCAAACACGATCGCAGTTGGAGCATGCTATCTGGGCCGGTGTTCTACTTTATACGCAAGTGTCAGCGAAAGAGAAGAAGAAGAAGAAATAGAGAGAAAGAAAGAATGGAATGACAGATTTTATCGCTGATATCTGCTCTTTTTCCCACCGGGGCACCGCAATCGATTCGTGGTGACGAGGCGCTCCGAGGCCGACAGTGATTCCTCCACTCTCGGAGTCTCACATCGACAACGTCCCAGTGGTGTAACTCCCCGTACACCGTATATGCGCCGGGCTCAGCAAATTCGCGCTGTACCCCCTGTCCCGACAACAAGTGTTCCATACCCAGTGGTTGCACTTCCTACACAGTTTGAAGGAAACATCCATCTGGTAGGACATAAATGTACTGCCCTTCTAACAGCGACTAAGCATGAGGAATTGAGCGCGGTTTACAGGGTTTCTACACAAATTCAACTATTACTGATGTCGAAAGTAATTGTTTTAGTAAGGAGTGGTTGGTGATATCCGAAGTTTATAAGGTTGTAAAAACGTGCACTGGAAAATAAATGCCATTTACTCTACATATTGAATTTTTGTTATTGGAGCAAAAGTTAAATTTGTGACACAGAATTATTCCCTTATAGATTGCAGTAATACAAATGAGAATCTCTCCTCCCTCCCCCCCCCCCCTTTTTTTTTTTTTTTTTTTGAGGGAAGCCGATTAGTGAAATTCAGATCAGGCAAAGCAATACTCTCATGAAATGATTTGACCAAGTCGATCAACAGCCTGTCATCTCTGTTTTCACTCCTACAGCGCACTACTGGCTGGTGTGCACCGTGCAATTTGGAGAGGTTTGGAGTTATTTTAAGCTGACTAGAAGGGGCTGATTATTTCATATCGCAATAATGAACTCTTTCCCGCAATTTTTTGTTCTCACCCCTTCTCTCTCTAGCTGTCTACTTATCCAACTTGTTCTTTATTCCATCCTGCTCTTTGTCTCTCCGTGTGTAAAAGTGGGCCGTATTAGCCGGAATCATTGCTATGAGCATCTGAGTAGGAGCTTTTTGCCAATATTGTGATGTATTTTTCAGACGCTGAAAGGCCCCATGAGATTGCCAGTCTTTCGCCGTCAATGGATGTTTAATAAATCCCATTCACTCAGAGTCGCCACACCGCGCGTTCATCAATAGCCTCATATCTCAGCTTAATGTATGTCCCGTTATTGATGCATATGCACCGGATGTGTGATTTTTTTTATGGGGGGGGGGGAGTGGGGTAAGAGAGGGGTTTCCCACGTTTTCCTCTCTCCCTTCCTCCCCCCACCTTTCTTTCTCCCTTCATCTCACTCCCTCGTTCTGTCTTTTTTTTTTTAAACTGCAAATTCAAAACGTAGATATAAAGTAAATAATTATTTCCTATACTTTTCCAATACTAGCTACAAAGTCGACGAATCTATTTTGAGCACTTGAAAGCTACAAAATGTTTCCTTTTTCAATCTAATGCATGTCATGCTGTTTTTGCGCTCTTCCCCCCTCTCTCCTTGTTTATGACTGCATATCAAGACGCAGATGTAATTATTTTTGTCTAAGTTTAGCAATAACAAACTCAAAGTCGACGAAAACTCTTGAAAGCCGCAGAATGTATGTTGTTGCTATTTTCACATCGAATGCATGCCATAATGGATATCTACTCTTTCTTTCTCTCTCTCTCCCTCTCTCTCTCTCTCTCTCTCTCTCTCTCTCTCCCACTCCCACTCCCGCTCACCATCTGTGATCTGAGCTCTTCTCAGAAATGTAAGTAATAAAGAGAAATCATAATGGTTTTTCTCTTCCAATTCCCTGGATCAAGAAGTACACGCATTCGTGATAATCTTTCCTCTAAACTGGCGTGATGGCGGTACAGCCTTCTCGAGCAGGCTGTTGAGTGCCCGTATAGGAAAAGGATATCGCTTTCCACACGGCTGAGAACCATAACAACAACTCTACTCAATTACCAGTCTATTTTTTTTTCATTTAAAGTATAAGAACAATTTTCCCCTATTTTACATGCACAAACGCCAGTAATGTGTATCTCCGCCATGTTAAAGAGAAAGAGAACATAATATGTTCTTTCATCTGTCCACAACACAAAGCAGACGTAATTTCCGCAGAATTATAACGGTTCATTACCAGGTAAAATTCATGAACACAACTCACAATTCATCTCTGACGGAAAAGTCGATTGTTAGCTTTTTGTCTTTGCTGTTATTTTCCTTTGACTTATATTTCCCTCACCTCCTTCCGCATGGACCTCGCGCTCTCCAGAACGAGCTTGTTGATACTGATGATGACAATTGCTTTAGAGCACATAATTTGGTTGTATGCATGGAGTTGATCATGTGGACCGTAAAGGGCCAGTGACCTACAGGAACTGCTAGTACTATGCCATACGCGAGGCCCTTTTCTTCTCTTTTCTTTTCCGCCCAATCGGCGAATGATATGGTTAAGTGAAAACAGTTGGCAAAAACAACGACAGCAACGAAATATCATGGGGTATTGTGTCATCTCGATATTTTTCATACAACTGTCAATTCTGTACTGCCGAAGAACGTTTCCTACGCGGTCTTGGAGTGGAACGCGCGGAAAGTCATTTTTCATGTGTTTTGTTTTACAATCCTATCAGTTTTTGTGTTGTTACTTGTTGTTGTTTGGTGTTTTTCTTTCTTTTAGCGGCTACTGCCCAACTATATCCCCCGTTCCTTGTCCCTTGACCAGCTTCGAAATGTTTCCACATTTACTTTTTTTTTTGTTCCCTTAAAAACCCGAGAGGTTAAATGTTTGGTAATATCGATATATTGGAAAGGAAGGCAAGGCTCTTCAATTATGCATGCCTATGAAGAATGTGGAGGAAAGTTGTGATTGGTTGTGCAGTGAAATTCCAGTTTTATTTTCTTCATTTTCTTTATTATTCTGTTCTTTCCCATTAGATCAGAAACGTCGAAGGCTTACGATTTAATCTGCATTCCTTTCCTCGATTTCAGAAATGAGGCCGCCGGTAATTATTGGAGGCCCTAAAGGTTCTTCCCAAATTACATGGGTCTGAGTATCTACTTCTTTGTGCTTGTTTGTTTGTGTGCGTGTGTTTGTGTGTGTGTGTGTGTGTGTGTGTGTGTATGTGTATGTGTGAGTGTGTTTCTGTCTCTCTGTCTGTCTTTGTGCGTGTGACGTTTACAGTCGTTTTTTCCATCCCGCAAACTAGATAAGGAATGAATGAATTGATATCATACCTGTACATCCAAAATTGAAGATTAAACGGCCGTTTAAGTACTTTCTAAAAACGCATCGTTTGAATGCTGCGTATCAGGTTAGCAGCAAATCATGACTGTGTTAAAGAATCATTACGGTTTTACATATTTCCACCAGTTTTGTAACATATACCCTCACAAACTCTGTATACAGTTAGTTAAAATCTACACAGCCAAGTACCCACAAAACGAATTATGATACTGCCATTAAAGATTGTATAGTTCCATTCCAGCATTCTATCTGAGGGTCGAATTAAAATCGCTGTCCTCTGGACATTGAGTAGAAGTTTCAAATATGGCGAAATGAATGGGGTGTTTTTTTCCCCTTGCCGATAGTTGAACATTAGGAAAATGGTTTAGAGCTAAGCTAATCTGTCAATGTGTGCGCTTGTGGGAGATGAAGGAACAGAAAGCAATCCACGCCGATGAACCCTGCTGGAAAGAACCCAGTGTCCCACTGTGTGAGAAACACAGTGTGAACACATTGTGAACACAGTGTGAAATCTCTTCACAGTGTTAAATTCGAGTGTTTTAACAGAGTGAACACAATGTGAGTCATCAATTCACAGTGTGAAACAAAGTGTTACTATGTGAACACTCTGTGAAAATCACACCACAGTGTGAAATCATCTTCACACTGTTGAATTCGAGCGAACACACTGTGAACACACTGTGGGACACTGTGTTCTTTCCAGTATGAGGAAACTCTTGCCATGTCATGATGCGCTTCGTGTCGTTTCAGATGAGCCCCACGCGGGGAGATGCGGGAAGATGCGGATCATCATGCGACTCGTGATCGCGGATGAGTCTGATGTCAAATGTCAAGGGACGTGAACGCAGATTACCCCTCAAACATCGCCACATCCGTTCGGTCACGCCAGGAGCATGATTTTTATCACGACCGTTTTTCGGGAAAAGAGAGCTAGGCGCGCGACGAGACCCGAGGATCGGAGCGGATTTATTAAAATCAAAATGGACGCCTTTAGTGGCCACGTGTTCGGCAATATGAGACGCATCCGATAGCACACATAGATAAATGTGAAAGGGGATTCCATATGACGAATTAGAGGGCAATAGACTTTGAGATCGTGCCGTATACCTCTGTAAGCCAATTCCGCCGTATTAGAGCGTAAAACAGAGCAATCTGCTTTGCGTATTATGGACAATGCAGCTTTAAATATCGTACCTTCAGGGCGGTGATTTAACGGCGACATGGGAAAGGAATGCTGAGCGAAGTTTTGATTGCCGCAGGGCCAATCAAACTTATCTCAGCCATTCTGAAGGCATCCTCACTTTCAGTGGAAGTTTGCTCTGCAATCTCACTCCACTCGTTTCTCGTATTTCCTGGCTGTATGGAAGGATGGGTATATGCAAATGATTAAGTTATATCGAACATGATCGGCGAAGTATGAGCAAACGATCTGTGCCGTTATGTAGTTAAATTTCTTGAAATCATCTTTCCCATCATCATTTGAAAAGAAAGAAGAAATGATAAAATAGGTTTTATACCTCGGGACCCCTCAGACGCCCACAATGCTCTTACAGAGGAATCTGTAAAGGTCAGCATTGCAGTGGTCTCAGTGGGTGTCTCTTTTACTTCTATGTCAAAAGGAGCATTGAGTGTAAATTCGAACTCTATGTGTCGTTTCTAAGAGTCTATTAGGGCTCTTTATCCAACAAACACCGGTGATGTAACACGGGAAGCAGGCCTACCTGGTGGTATTTCTGTTGTTCTTGGATTGATGGCGTGGTGGCAGCGCTCTGAAGGAGGTAGCAGCAGTCAAGATAACCTAAATTTCCGGTTCCAAGAGTCAAATTTTGGAAGTAAAACTTAGATATAGCCATTTTGATATGTGAAGTAGTACCATAATGGATTACTTAGTTTGTTTTATTTCGTGTCTTTGACACTGACCAACCTAAAATGACTTTGACGGTAAAGTTGATTTCCACACTAGAGTCTTTTCTCTTTATAAGACAATGCTTCTGACGTCCTGTCCCCAACATGCACCTTAAAAAGACAGTATTTTCAAACTTTTAACATTCTGAATCCCGCATAAATTGTCTTCTAAGGCTTCGATTTAGCACAGAGTAGAAAGGGGAGAAAGACATCGTCCAGAAGATGAGACCTAGAATCAGCCTTCGCAAATCTCAAACAATCAACGACCCGATGCTGTCCGTCACTGAAGTAAAACGTATATAATATAACGGGAAATCATACCTGCATAGTCTTAAAGGGATGGTTTTGGGCTTTTAACCTTTTGCGAGATACCAAGAAACCACTTATGAAATAGTACAGAGCATACCATTCTAAGAGGAATTCAAAGTTTGTTTGATGAAAATCGGTTTTGGAATGGCTGAGACATCCAAAAAACAAAGTTAAACAAAGCGATCGTAATAAAAAGTCGGTCCCCACCTTTTATCATAGGATCGCTCTGTTTTGGATATCTCAGCCATTTCAAAAACCAATTTTCATCAAATTAACTCTTCTCTTGGAATCGCATCCTCTCCTCACATCAATTCATTAGAGGTTTCTCATTATCTCACCCAAACTATACCATCCCGTCAATCCTTGCTCGTCTTTACAGGATGGGATCTTACTCAGGTTGAATATCTACCCTAAGGTTTTCAGATGTGTCGCAAACCCTTGGCAGGGCTGTAGGTTAAAGGCAACACGCAGTACATCAATCGGTGTTCTCCATCTTCCTCTGACTTGACTCTTCCACCTTTCGGACAGAGGCCCCGATTAGAGCGGCAGTCTGAAATCTAACTAGCTTGGACGTCAAACGATGCCCACTGAAGTCCAGTGTTTGAACTGTACACTTTGTATACAGGCACGGGTAAATACGCCATCGCAAATCAGACACTCACTTGACTCTCTCTGTATGTGCATATTTTTATGTCGGATTCTTCATCTATATCTGTATTGCTTGCTGTATGTAAAGTTGCTAAAAGCAAAAATCAACCAACAACATTTGAACTCGTGTCTGAGTTAGTGTGCATGGACGAGGAGGAGGTACATTGCGGGGGTTCCATCTTATCTTTCGCTTTTTTTAGTCAGGCACTGTTGGGGTAAAGAAAAATGACATTGTGGGAGTATTTGTGGGAGAAAACAATGGAGTACTCCACAAGTATCTATTGCTAGTTTGTGTGTGTGTGTGTGTGTGCGAGCGTGTGTGTATGTGTGTGTGTGTGTATGTATGTATGTATGTATTCTGCTTCTGACTCGCTGCGATAATCGGTCAAAAAATAATCTTCATTAATCAATATCGGCCTCAGCAACGAACTGCAGAGCCTCGATAGGCTGGCTTACTCATTTATGTGTATTTACATCTTCATGGCCAACAAAATGGCGAGTTGAAGAAACAGCAGTATCCGTGCTCTATATTTTTTTTTCTCTCTCTCATTTTCCGTTTCCGTCCACGCTTTCATCTTCAGTGGTCATTGTGTCTGTCTTACCAGACGGCTTACATACGTTACGTATGCAGCAATCTTTCCTTATGTAACTATTGTTAAAGGGATGGTATAGTTTTGGTTGAGATGGAGATTCAGATTTCCAACTTTTCTGTGAGATAATAAGAAACCTGTTATAGATATGAAAGCATACAATCTACCAGGAATTCAAAGTTTATTTGATGAAAATTGGTTTTTAAGTGGCCGAGATATCCAGAAACAAAGAGGTTCTCATAAATGGTGGGACCCATCTTTTATCAGGACCACTTTGTTTTACTTTGTTTTTGGATATCTCAGCCATTTCAAAACCAATTTCATCAAATAAACTTTGAATACCTCTTAGAATTGTATGTTCTTCAATATTTCATAAGTGGTTTCTAATTGTCTCGCAAAAAAAATGGTCAAAATATAAATACCCCATCTCAGCCAAAACCATCCCTCTGACTTCAGTGGCATTTATATGTGAAGTACCTGAGCCAAAGACTTTTGCATTTGTAGCCTCGGGGGAAAAATGTTAGGATTCAGACTTGTATTATTTTGATGATAGGCGTAAAGCCATAAATGTCATACGTATTTTCTTTACAACATACATGACCTAAAACATTGCGATTACATACACTTTGTACATTTTGACATATTTAGAATGTGTATTTTTATATTGATTGTTTTTTTATTAGCATGATATGCTTTGTACATTTTTTTTTTTAGATTTGAAATTGATAAATGAAATGAAATTAATTGAAGTAATATTGAATAGACAATGAACCGTCAGGGCGCGAAATGGCTAAAAGATTTCTCCCTATTCAATGAGGCTTGAATACGTAATCATGGATAGTGTGGAGATGTCACTGCTGCACGCAGAGGGGAGATCAATAATGACACCGTTGATAGGTTTTGTTAGATGTTGGCATTTATGCACGGACCACAATACAATACTTGGCGTGAAATGGTCAGACTCAGACACGATGTGTTGCAAAGAACCCTCATCAAATGTACAAGGTCTATTTTCACGCATTTTGAGCACAGAATAGGTCGACTATTGCGAGTGACAAGGTAATGAGAACTAAGATGAGGCGCACTTGCTCTGTCGTGTCTATCAAGAGGTACGCGTAGTTGCTTTCATGCAATTCTATACTGAAGCCTGGGATACTCGAGTTTGATACGGGAAGAAAAAATGACTATCGAAATATGGATTCATAGTGCTCATTTACTATTTACTACATGGGTATAGTATGTGTGTATTTATTATCTTCTACATGATATTATCAATGGTATAACGAATAGAGAATATTAAAGTGAGAGATTACAATTACATAAGGTCAAATGTGTTCAGTAATATGTTCTTCTCGACTGGAGTTTATACTCTCAAAACTGCTTGATAATCACTGTGATTAAAAAAAAGAATCTCTCCAGCATATCGAAAAGAGGTAAAGCCTCTAGAGCGTTATCATAGGTGATATAAATCTGAAATAGTCAGGGTGGATTCATCTCTTATAGTTTAAAAGGGATAACGGCTAGTTATGTAATACTTCTAATCTGTAAATCTACGCAATCTCTTCTTCTCACGAAATAGTTTCATTGAAAGAAGAAAATCTACTTGATAATATCGTAATCATCATCATTATCAAAGGGCCCTCCGGTAGACAAGTAGAGCAGTGGCAACACTGAAGAGGCTGCCCTGGATAAGGAAGGCCATATCCATTTATCGAATAGCATGCTGAATTTGGTCCTTATTTTTTGCTGATAACTCTAGACTGTCAATTTCGCACCGAACTCTTTTGCAAGTTAATACAATATGGTAGTTACACCTGACCCCTGGTGCAATATTTCGCGCGATTATTTGCCCCTAGATTGATGGCTTCCATCTATAGTCGCAGCGCAGTAGCTGAATGACGGGAGGGGCAGAGCGCGATATCCACCGCTGAAAAATGGTTTGGCATTCTGGCGTTGCCCTGCCAGCAGCGTCTGATCCACTTAGTGCTGGTGGGAGGATGATGCTATATCGACTCCTCTAGGGACGTGGAGGACCACTGATCTCTTTAGAGGGAAGGTAGGAGGGGGAAGGGGGAGGATTTGAGGTGTATTGTGATCCACCAATGGTGGCAAAGATGATAACGTGTCCTTACTGACTTCATCAGGCATCATGGAACGAGGAGTTATGTGCTGGTTCCCATAAATGGAAACCACGAATGGGAACCATTAAAAGGGGAGATGCTGAGAAATCTTTTCTTCTCACCTTTCTCAGCCATCCATCATTGCCGGCGTAATCATCACAGCTCGGAGTAAACCACATCAGGGCGTGACTCTTCATCGAGTCGGACATTGGAAGCTAGAAAAATGACAATATTTCCCTAATATGAGATGACAATAACATAACTCATTTTATAATCTCATCCGTGTCATTCCAGTCGAGTATCTGAGCTTGAACGAAAAATCTAGTGGGGTGACTAAGGACCAGCACTTTCCTTGTACATAGACAAACCTGGTTGAAGGAACTCACGTCACGATTAAAGTGACACTGATAACTCTGCTATTTGATGGTGTTTCGCTAAACCAAAATGTACTTGAGGACCTGAATTCAGTCAAGTTATTTTAAGCTCTAGGAGCGTTGGCATCTTAACTCCCCATCAGCTTTACGTTGACCGAAGTAATTCCGTCCGCCTCGATGATGTATTTAGCATTTGCATCGGACAGGGGGTAGCGACTAGTCAATAGTGTCATGTTCCAATCTAAATGTTAATCGTGGCAAAACATCAGCGACAAAAAAAAAATCCTAATAGTCGTATGTTCAATAATGACTGGAATCATCATACAATCATTATTCTAACCAAAAAAGCATTGGATTTTTACATTCACGCCCCTCTATATTCGCTGTTTATAAACATATCTAAAATTAGTATAGAGGCACAATTGTCATCCATACCGATGTTTGTGTCTCCTTAGGCTCCAGATATACGAGTAAAACAGGGAAATGATATCGAGTAGAAACTGTTGCAATGATTGAACGAGTCGTCAAGAATGATTTGGGGACAATGTTATATCAGCAACCTCCCGCCCTTCACGACACGCAGAAGGCTATTTATACCCACTATCGTGTGCAACCTTGAACAAATGCACCCGATCGTGCAAAGATTGTTACAGGAAGTTGTCGCCTGAGTGTATCCACTATGTATTGGTTGTATAAACCCTCGATTGCGCCACTTTTCCCGCGCTTTTCTTTGTCTGGTCGACAGCTTCAGGTTCTAATATGGAGCTGCCTAGGCTTCTTTTTTTTTTCTCTCGTGCTTTACAAACAGCATCCTTGTCTTTAAATCACTGCCAGTGCGGCGAAATATTTGGTTGCCATAGTGACCTCTTTTCC
Organism: Diadema antillarum; assembly: GCF_040938485.1. NCBI lineage: Eukaryota > Metazoa > Echinodermata > Echinoidea > Diadematoida > Diadematidae > Diadema > Diadema antillarum. The sequence goes on from NW_027271187.1 coordinate 327,254, forward strand.
ATGTATTCGCGGTGTTTGCCCAGGCACGTGAAAAATGGTTGAACTTAGTAGATGGCTGACATTACTTGTTTTCCAATGGCCATGCCCTTTTCACTAGCACTTGCCATCAGAACTGAAAGTGACAGTACCAAACTAGCCACCGCATTGGGCCGTGTGACGACTTAAAGCTCCTAAGACAAGGTCTCATAAAAATGTCTTGAAACATGTTTATTGCGTTTTGATTAGAAGCGGGCAAGCAAGGACAGTGGTTAACTGTCGTAAATCACTGACATGTTTGCATATGTTTCATATACGTTAGCAATAATTTTTGGAGGGAAACTTTGCAATTATGAGTTCATTACTGAATGTAATCTTGAAATCTTTGCACAAACCTACCTCTTTTAGTTTTACGCGGCTTATAAAAGCCTTGTAGATATTCTCTAATTCGACTGAACTTTGATAACTAGCCAAGTACTTTACATATCTACGTGTTGTACAAGGCAGTGTTTTCTTTGATACTGAAATCCCCTCCTGTTAACAGATGCATCCAATTATCTTTGATCATCCCATTCCCAATCGAATTCTGATGGGTGCGTAAAAGGGGGATTTTGTTTGTTGGTGTTTTTTACTTTGCAGTTTTGTATGCACAATATCATGGCTTGGTGTGGGTGTAAATCTCGGTATTTCAGCTAAGATGAGAGACTGAGTCACCCTTCTTAAAGTCATTATAGTTGGAGCAGTGGTAACAGCAAAGTTGTACATGCATTACAAATAAGGGAATAGATATGAGGGCAAATAGAGTTCGATATATAAACCCAAACGTGTACACCTGTGCGTGTAAACAAACAGGCACATATGCATATCTATTCGTATGTCCTATACAGGAGATTAGGGTACGTGGTCAGAGCTCTACAATGGCGCTCTATAATCATACTCCCCTCTATAGCCAAGTTTACAATCGAGACGCTGTGATTGGTTGAAGTCGGAAGGTGTGCGCCGTGACAGCTTGCCTGGAATCCTCCCTAGAAATTGGAGTGAGTGCAACGAGAGTGGTAATTTGATTTCTCTCTCGGTTTACATGTGTATGCACATAAATTTAATCATATTTAGAATGTATGCATACATAGAAATATAGACAGGTTTGCCATATTTCCCTATGTTATGCAAAAGCAATATATATATATATATATATATATATATGTATATATATATATATATATATATATATATATATATATATATATATATATGTATATATATATAATTCAGGCATTGTACATACGCGTTTTTACTGTACACTCACTACTGCCCATATTATTATATGTTATTATTATATGTTATTATCTCTTTTTTGAACAAGTTCAAACGTGTCTTTGAAGGGAGTAAAAGAAATAGAAGAATTAATATTTATATCTTATCTGGGTATTTTGCTTTGTTAGTTTGTTTGTTTGTTATTTTGCCCTAAAAAGTCCAACGACTAACCGAAGTCAAAGTTATATGACAGTATATCTTATAAGCAAACCGCCTTACAGAGATTTAACACAGGTATTGAATCAAGGTAACATAAAAATCTCCCGGGATCGGGAGGAAAGAGGGTTGCTGAGAGGAACATCCTGCACATCAGTGCTCCTTTGATGGGTAAAGAAACACCTGACTTGATCAGAGTGGCGATAAGGCTATGTTAAGCGATGATGTCATAATGTGGTGTTGTATCTAGTTCCGCAAGCTGTTCATCTTCGCCCCATTACTATGCCAATACGCCTTGTCCTACCTTCCGACCTCAATCGATTTGTATCTTGAGTGCATGTGAGTCCATTGTGTGTGAGGCCGAGTGTGTGTTTACATGATATGTGTGTTTGATCGTTCTGAGTACCATGTTATACTCACAAAGCAAGGTGTGAGACACTGGAGTGTAGAATAACCGCATGGTGCATGATCGCTTGAGTACCAAATGTAGTATGTCCGATGCTGATTAAGGATTTATGATATATAAGTAAAGCTTTAAGGGTGACTAGATGGAGAAGAATGTATAAGTATGAATGAGTGTAAAGGGGACTTGTATATAATTATATATATATATATATATATATATATATATATATATATGTATATATATATATATGTATATATATATATATATATATATATATATGTGTGTGTGTGTGTGTGTGTGTGTGTGTGTGTGTGTGTGTGTGTATCATGTATATATAAATAATCAACTACTACCTATGCGTTATATTATGCATATATATGATTATATTATTCACCTTATCTAAAGTCTGGAAAAAAAAGGTAACAATGGATATATTTCGTATATTATAGTAATACTATGTTCTTACACTGAGGTGCCAACTGCTGCCTATTGCACAATAAAGAGATGCATTTGTCAAAACAAACAAACAAACAAACAAACCCTCATTTCTTTTGATGGTGTTACTTTTCTAGAAGCTTCGATGCAACTGTGCTTCTTTTTTGTATAAAAGTTCACTTTCAGAGTGCGCCTCTGCAGACACTAGTTTCGTATCTTCGTGAGATGAGCGCATAGAGGTTGAAATCAGGGGCCCGTTTCATAAAACTTGTTATCAGTGACAACTGCCACATTTCTATGACAAATTTGCCCTCAGCCAGTCAGATGGAAGGATTTCAGTAGCTTGTCACATCTATGACAACTTGTCACTGATAACAAGTTTTATGAAACGGGGCCCAGGAAAATATCTTTGAAGTAATTTTGCCATTAGATGAAAGTGATCATGATAATATGCTCTGTAGATGAGTATAGTTGGCACAGTGTTTGTGAGATCGATCCATCAGTACATCCACGCCTTCAAATGAAGATTTTTAAAAAATGTAATAATAGTTTTATAATGATGAAGCATCCTAAAACCAATCTTTAACCCATCTAAAATCCAATATTTGTACGCACCCACAGAGTAGTGCACATCAGAATAAAATCCGTCTGCGTAAAGCCCCAGTCACATAATGCTCTGCGTCCGGCGTTACGTCCAAAAAAATCATTTTTTCCACGGACCCCCGCGGATCCTTTGCCGTCACCAGAAATTTGTACAAAACATGCGGGCAAAAAATACAGGCGATACGGACAGATACGACCAGATGCGAATACTTGCGTCCACTTGCGGATATTCTTACGAATTGGCACATAATAGTTCTGAACACTTGCGGAGAGTTGCGCATTTTTCGGATAATTACGGATAGTTACAGATTGCTATGAATAACTATGGACAATTTGGTTTTCTCTTACGATCCCTGCTAAGTCAGTGTATTATGACAGCAAGGTTATCACATTTTGGACTGTCTTACATTGTACACTAGGGAAAACTGAAATTGAGCTACGTACAAGTTGTGAAAAAAATCGTAATCCTTTAATTTACTTTACAATAATAAAAGATATATGAAATTTTGAACTTGAAGTTTGAATTTTGTTTGTGCAGCTCAAATATGAATAAACGTTATAAATGTAAAGAATGTATGTGACCGTGCATCACAAAACGAACAAAAAGTCGCACACACTGATTTTGTGTGAGGACTGAAAATAGGTGAAATGGGTCAACCGAGCCGATCTTGACTTGGCTACCCTGGGTAAATAAGGCTTTATCATTATTATTATTATTATTATTATTATTACCATATTATTATTATTATTATTATTATTATTATTATTATTATTATTATTATCATTATTAGTAATAATAATAATAATAATAATGATAATAATAATAATAATAATAATAATAATAATAATATTATTATTATTATTATTATTATTATTATTATTATTATTATTATTAATACACTGTATTATTATTATTGTTATTATTAGTATTATCATTATTATTATTATTATTATTATTGTTATTATTAATTTCAGTTTAATCTGATAATCCCCTCATTGTTGTTACTCCGGTGGTTTCCATCCTGTTTTTTGTCCCATTCATCGCACAACCAGCACGGCTTGATAAAGATTAAGCGCTTGAATAGACATTCTACTTCAGAGCCTCTTTTCTCAGTTCACACTTTTTCTGAGTGTGTGCATTCTTTCCAATATTTAGATAGGTTAAGAGAGTCCATTTGATTTGAGTAATACATCATTATTTTTAAAGCTTAAAGTCTGCTCTTTCAGAACATGCTCCCAACTAAAATTTTTATGTGTGGCGACTTTTTGTGTGTTTTGTGGTGCAGGGTCACATTTAACATCACTATACCACAAATAAAATACAATATAGATCGAAAAGTTAAACATTAGAGTAAGAAAATATTACTTGCAGTCATGGAATAGACAAACTGTGGTTACGCTGTCGTTGTTCAGCGATATTCATGACTTTCTGGGTTATGTTAAGGAGATATTTATGATAAAGCAATGCTTATAAAATTTACAGAAAAAAAGACATCAAAACCTTCAAACACCTCTCCCACACCCAAGTACAATATTTGATAGATACTTTATTTTCTGCAAATCAGTATACATAAGTTACATAATCATGAAAATGCAGGAAATATACAAAGTAAATTCAACGCAAAGTCGTTTGACTTGCATAAACCACGATACATATTAAGTACATAATCATGAACATGTGGGACATATGTAAAGTAAATTTAACACAGTCTTTTGACTTGCATAAACAACGATATGAAAGAAATTTAATATACAGTATGCATGTCTATGCAGCAGTGATAAGAATAAGAATAACATTTATAGTTAAGAAACGATTATGCAGAGGGCCGCCATTATAAGCATTACTTGAAAAGATGGCCGGCCCGAGGAAAAGATAAGGACGTACTAAATTCGTAACAATATAAATTCTGCTGTGAAGGTAGCAGGGGAAAATAAACTCTGGTGTGTGATGGTGGTGGTGGTGAATGTGTGTGCAGGTGCTTGAGGGTGCACAATAGCAGATAGGCTGGAATTTAGAATAGTGAAATTGGTTTACTGAAAGAGGGGACGATATGCGCTGTTGCTATCAAGAGACCAACATTAGTTATATAATTTATTTGTTTTTAGTTCATATTTGAAATATACTGTAATAAAATGTACTTCTTTAAGTTTGCTTTAAATGAAAACAAGGAGGCACACTGTTTCAACTCCTCAGGAAGAGTGTTCCATGTATCCGGACCTTGATGTCTAATCGACTTTTGAGCAAGTAAAAGCTTCGGATTACTTAAGTGAAAATCATGGGAACGACGGGTAGGGTATGAGTGAATATGGTCATTGGTTACTAGGGTATTATGAAAAAATGGTAATGCATTTCGAGTGTGTTTATACATAAATATGGCAGTTAGGTATAAGTGTATATCATGGGCCTTCAAAGTTTTTAGGCGATAAAATATGGGGTCAGTGTGAGCCAAAAAATGTGAATGTGTGCATATACGAAGAGCCTTTTTCTGGAGAAGAAAAATTGTGTTCAATTTTGTTTTGCTACTGTTACCCCATACAATATTACAGTACATTACATATGGTAAAAATAAAGTGTTATATAACATAATTAAAGTTTGATCATTAATTAAATATTTTATTCTTCTTAAAACACCAGTTGCTTTAGATATTGCTGTTGTAATATTCTGAACATGAGTATTCCAAGTTAGATTGCTATCTAGGGTTACTCCTAGGAACTTGGTTGAATGTTTCTCAGCAATGTTTATATCATCAATAAAAAATACTTTGAGGGTGGGTGGGTTGGGATTGCAACGTATGAAATTGTATAAAACATGTCTTATCAATATTCAATGAAAGCTTATTACTTCTAAACCACTTCGAGATGTTGCTTAATTCCGTATTTAATGTGTCAACCAGTGTTACAATGTCCTTGTGGGAATAAAAAACATTGGTGTCGTCTGCAAATAAAATGAAATTTAAACGAGGAGAGGAGGTGATATAAATCAAAAAGAGTAGGGGCCCAAGGATAGATCCCTGAGGGACACCGCATGACACGTTAGAATATGTTGAGTGAGTGGATTTAAATACAACATATTGTTTTCGATGACTTAGATATATCAAGTCATCAAGTCATCTCTTGAAGTAATGTATTTTCTGTTTGAATTTCTTGTATGCATGTCATTTTGTACTGCGCAGTAGAGTATATTATTATAGTAGCTGCGCAATATGAATGTCATTTATTATTATTATTATTATTATCATTAGTAGTAGTAGTAGTAGCAGTATTTAAAAAAAAAAGTAATACACATTCGATGGAGCGTAAAGTGCATGGGTAAGACTATAGAGAAATACTAAATTTGTTCTCATTTTATGTAGTTGCCCCTGTCCCACACCTTCCCCGGCCAGAAAAGTTAATAAAATGCTGTCACCCCATCCCCTACCCAAAATATTGCTTTTTTTTCGAAAAATATACATTCGAAGAGTACAAGAAAAAAAGTTCAGCACCAAGAGTCAACCGATGTCATGAGTATACATAGTATATGGGTGCCACTTAAAATGACCATTAATTGTGGGAGAAATTTCATAATTTGACCATGCAGTTCTGCCTCTCCACCGCTCCGACTGTGTTGTAGCATTCCTTCAGGTAAAGGCGCTGCAGCTTGGCAACAGGAGTAGTGTGCCTTCCCACGAGTCTCTGTGTTCCCATGCGAGTGGAAAACGGAAAACGTCGAAGGACGTAATTGTCCGCAACATCCGTAGCTGTCCGTAAATATCCGTAAGCGGACGAAACTGTTGTGATACGTTAACTTGCGGTTAATTTCGGATACTTACGGTGGACGTAAGCGAACGCAAACGGACGGGAGGTAAATTTTTTTGCGGATGTTCTGCGTCCAAGCCACGGGTAGTTACGTTCAATTACGGATAGTTACGTTTGGTTACGGTTACTTGCGTAAGTTTGCGTCCGTGGCGTCCCTCTGCGAAATTTTGAACATTTCAAAATTTCGCAGGTTCGGCGACGTCATTTTGCGTTTCTTTACGGATGAGTTACGGGCAGTTACGTCTACATACGTCCCTGCGGATGCCTGCGTCCACGCTGCGTCCCCCTGCGTCCACTCATTCGTATCTATCCGCGGCGGACGTAATCCATCGTAAAGCACTGTGTGACTGGGGCATGAGTCGTTTCAAAAGACGAATGCATCATAGGATTGCCTTTTGTTGTTTTTCTTGCTCTTTTCTGACCAGTTAACATTCGTCAAGAAATCATTAGGCATAATTTAAACTAGGGCATGTTTGGTAACAATTGTGCTGTCATCAACATGACGAAAATTGATACGAAGCAACGTCTTATTACGATTACTGTTGTGTCTCTTTCTCATAAACTTTTTATAAGCTGATAAGTGGTTGGTCTCCTTTCTCAGATGATACGCTTTGAAAAACGTTTTTACATGCAACTCTTTCTTTGGTTTCGTATTTATTTCGACTTATTTGATTCATTTACTTCCGAAGATATATTCTTGAAGAAAAAATATGGAATTGTATTCGGAAATTTAGGTGACATTTGTTTATTTCACAAAGTCTTCAAAGAAATTGAAAAATCCTTGCATATTATCGTGCTTATCAAATTATGCATGAATAATTGGATGTTGTTTTTTTTTATTATAGGTCGACATGATATGAATATCATTGAAAATGCGCTTTCGAGGTTCAAAAGTTTATGATCATTGTACTTCTTTTATGTCATGTCATGATAGATTATCGTCGACATTATTTTATGACGAATTTGTTGATCCTCCTGTTGAAAAAAAAAATCATTATATGAAAAAATGATTTCACTGGACAGAGAGTGATTCTAATCATGATCTATGGCTCTTTTTAGAACTCTCTCATTTTTTCTTATTTTTTATCCTTTTTATCCTAAAGACTGGCAGAGTGTGTCTGTGAATGTGTGTGTGTGTGTGTGTGTGTGTGTGTGTGTGTGTGTGTGTTTATCTGTCAGTCTGCGGCCTATTGGCCGTGTCATTATAATTTGGTAAGAATGATATACATGTAAATCAATCATTCGAACATGCTCCGTGAAGACCCAGCCCGGAACTGCGAAATGCGCCAACATTTCTTCCTGTCATAGTTGTTTTATTATGTGGACAATATTTGGCTGGTGCATTGAGCTCGCCAGTTATCTGGAGATTTAGGCTGACATTTTGCACGACCTACGAGGGCTCACTCCCCAATCCAATAACCCAAAGTCGATCAAGATTCTATCTCCGTAGAGAAGCCTTGTTTGGCATGCCATACATTGAGCCTGGCAAATCCCCATTCGTTTTGATATAATGAAGGCACACGGTGGCAGATTAAAGGTACTGACCTTCAGTTTGCTGCCATCTCGACGGGGATATCTCACTGAGAATGGACTAGTCAAAACTTGATAATTGACAATTCAATCAGTATGAATTCAATTTACTTCAAAATATATGTATTGAAAAATACAGACTATTCGCGATGAAAAAAGAGAAGAAGAAGAAGAAGAAGTGATAATGCTAACAACAATCTACGCTTACCCGGGTGTTACGAATTGAAGCGAGGCGCATGGTCAGCAAGATGGAATCTTAGGAGAAAATTTTGATTGAGATTTTTAGGCCTTTCAAGACAAGATTAACTTTGCCACGGAACATGCTTGCGTATGAACCTCCGAGGAAAAAAGAGGAAGATTGAAGTTTTCCTGCCACGATCAGGAACATGTCCGGAAAATCGTTATCGCAATTAATGTTAATCAATGTTTTAATGTATTTCAAAAGTAGTTCTCGAAGAATGGATGATTTATGATTCAGCTTGGAAGTTTCGCTCAGTTTATGTCTTCCTTTCTGTCTTCTGTAAGTGCGTATTTCTGAGTATGTGTGTGTGTGTGTGTGTGTGTGTGTGAGTGTGCTGTTTTTAACTAATGCTCATGATTCGGTTGTAAGGTTTTCTTTCATGTGTATTTTCTAATGTGCAACCATGATACGCAGAGTAATGAACCAACACACGACCCCCACATGGACGGGCACAAACGCAAGTGTATGCATACACATATGATATACCATGACATCCAATTTGATACTAACATCCACGACGGCAGTGTTCTAATTTCTTCTTTCATGCAGTTCATTAAAAAAACTTACATAACACGCAAGTACATGTTGTATTATATCTATGATGAATTGTACCTCAATTATATTTGACTTTGCACTATAATCATAACCATTTTACTATGTTTTGAATGGTATATATGGAAATGACCAGTGTCAGTATCATATGCGCATTTTACCATTGCCATAAATACAATATAGAGTTATGAATTTCTATAAATTCAAATCTTGATATTGGAATTGATGATGTAAGGCCTGCCCGCTTTAGATGGGAAGCTTTTTGGTATTCTTCTCCTGTTTCTACCACTGTTACTGTGACTGTAAACATCCTTGGTATATGATAGCTGCCTGATGCCGCGGTTGTTTTGCTCTTTCAGGTGCGTGACGGCTATTCACAATGCAGCTTATCCAGCTAGCTGGTAGTGGTACAATAAGTGTGTCATGCCCTCAAGTACTCGCATCCAGGTATGCCCAAGGTTCGTGTGCTCCTGACAATAGCGGAAACCGCTGCACGAACTGGAGCTCAAAGTCTCCGGAGAATACGGATTTTGGTGCGCGTGCGGGTCTGATCCCCAGCAAAAGGGAAACACGCAACACATACATACACACAACTCAATACTAGCACACACACACACACACACACGCACACACACACACACACACACAGCTTTGCCGCAGATGAAATTTCGTTCCTGTACACTAACAAGATGCACTGGTTTTATCCAACAGCTGCGTCAATGAGGCAGTGCGTTGACTTCTCCAAAGTAGGTTTATAATAAGCATCCAGTCCTTGGCTTTTGTTTTGGGAGAAATCAATGTTGAAGCTTTTCTAGCTTTTGAGCTCAGATTCTCTCATTACGATTGTTCAGTTATGGGCAAATAATCGGCATTTGATGATCAAACCTCGGTGTAACATGATCATGACGCTCAAGTGAGTAGGACTCAATAACAGTTCCCTTATTACAAACGATCCTCCTTGATTTGCAAATTCCACCTTTCAGTTACATCGTCTAAAATGACAGAGTCCGTATTTTCCATTATAATTTTCTGAATTACATCTGAGGGGAATACTGCAGAAAAAGTCACATCTTTCCATCAGTTTTAATTGGACATATTTGATAACTCGGTAGACAAAAGAACGAGGATAGATATAGATATACGGATAGGTTTACACCTTCCAAGAGACAATGTCCTTAAGGACAGGCAGGCTTGGGGGCAGAATACACAACATTCAATGTCACAACGATGAGGCCTCTGTCCATATAGATCATTGCATTAAAAAAACATATGGCTACCTATTATCACTACATCTGAAATTACGAATCGTCTCTTACAATAGCTGTGCCAACGTTTGCTTATTTGAAACAGAAAGAGTCAATGGAGTTGTCCAAGACCTGGCCAATGCATCTATTTGGTTCATTCCACATTCATGAAATCAACATGTAACAATCACATACATGTTTATAAACATATACAAACTACTACAACATGTAATAAACAAATGATATTGTACAACATAATATAATTAAATGAATATTGCAAGGATGTGAGGGATTAGAAAAGGTTATTGGCCTGTCTTTTTCTACACAACCATGAAGTGAAATTAGAAGAGACAAAATTGAAAATAGTACAAATAACACACTGAGATACTTAATTATACATACATACACACATACATACATACATACAAAATTAAGTTATTTTATTAAATCATATGGATGCATTGCACCTTTATAATTGCTTGTTAAAGAACTTACGCTTGGCGCTTGAAATTAGGTAACGTTGGACATTGCTTTAAACGATCTGGTAAATCATTAAAAACAGATCCTTTATCTAATAACAGTTGTAAAAAACTATAGCAATCAGTGGCAATAGAGTGGAACATAATTTTTGGTGAATTTCTAGTAGTAAAGAGATTCATTCTTCAGATAAATAAGCACAAAAGTAATCATTAAAACAATCAGACAAGTTAATTGTATTATGCTTATATACAAGAGTACATAAAAGCTGTGACACTTGTAAATATCATAGTTTTACAAATTCTAACTTAAAGAATAATATAAGTATAAATAATGTAATTTATCAAAAGAATTTGTTATAACTCTGACAGCTCTCTTTTGTAATAAATGTATATTTTGCATCAAATATATAACACAATTGTAATCATAATGATACAATAGTTCAAATAAGTAATAGCATTTATCAAATTTACAAATATACTTAATGGCAATATATGTTTAAGTCTATTGAAGACCCTGATTACTGTAGGATATTGCAAGATACAGTCTGATTACCTTAGCAATCTTTTCAAGGAGACAGTTTACATGGTATTTCTAATTTTGATTTCGATTAATTAATCCCCCCCCCAAAAAAAAGTAACTTGGTATGCTTGCTTAATTTCTTTCCAGTAGTACATCTACATATATATTTACATATACAGGATCTTTCCCGCATAAAGTAGTGTGGTCATGAAAATTAAAAAAAAAAATAATAAACTATTACTTACAAGCGACAAATCATTAATATACGATAAAAGCAAGAGTGATCCAAGATATGGACCTTGTTGTATACCCCTGCAGTTGAAATAGTACTGTGTTTTCATAATGTTTACAAATGCTAACATATTGCCTTTGGTGGGATAAATATCGTCAAACTAAAAGAAGACGAATTCCTCCTATATATTGTACCATATAAACATAAATATAAGCATATCTATCATGATATCATGATTAATACTGTCAAATGTTTTAGAAAGGTTGAAAAAAAAACAATTGAAAGATTATTATTTTCAAGAGAATTAGCTTCTTATCCGTAAAATCAAAATGGACATTGAGAACAACGTAGCATTTTCTTGAAGCATATACATTTTCAACATATTTTTTCTTATTATTATTTTAAAAAATGCTCTATACCTATTCAAGGAACATCTATTGCCCTTTTTAAAGATGGAATCCCCTTCGCGATTTTAAGACCTTGGGGAATATTCAATTTTCAAATGACATATTGATAGGATTGCTTAATGGTGTATCAATGACATAACTTCAATGTTTCAAAATCTGAAGGCGAAATTCATCATAACCACATCAACAATATATACATTTCTTACAGGTGAAAAAATACAATGAGTTTCTGAAATCTCTTTGTGAATATGCACTTGTACTGACATTTAATGAACTCACTTTTACACATATTAGTACGAATATATTTTGCTGTAGTTCTCGCCCAAATGTACTAAAACAACAAATGAAAGTATTGATTCTTGTAAGTTCTTACAGCTTCCTGCTGCTCCTTATCCTCACTTTTATCTTCTTTTCTTCCACTTCCACTGACAGAACCTTTTACCCTTTTGTCCATACGGCCCAAGACGATGACTTAATCGGCAGCTGATGAATTTTGGATCTATCTTGAGCAATTTCTTACATTAAACTGCTCGAAGCTCTCACTTTAAATAAACCCTGTTCAGATTTCGATGTGGAGAATCAATGAACCCTGAATTCATTATTGTAACATTATAACGTTTCCGGCCTCCTCTAGTTGCAAACGATCACATGGTAAGCCAGCCAAATACATCGTGACGTCACCATTCTATGGTTGCCATGGTTCCTGTAGGACTTTAATACAGATCTTCAGTTTTCTGATCAATTTGCATGGATCCTGACATACATATGGATTATTAATTCCAAGTTGAAACTTTATTGTTCAGTTACTTCATCATTGGTATTATAGAATGTATGTTACACAATCATTAAATTAGTAGATTGTGTAATACATAATAAACCTCTTATAAACTTCGTGTATGTATGGTCAGTTATTTGTTATGGCGTAATCTGCCAGCATTTTCATTTTAAAATAGCCTGAAATATTGATTTATTCCTTCTTTTTATCATGATTTATAAGCAATATATCATGGGAAAATTCGTTTTCAAACATGCAGTGCAATAGTATCGTTGGTTCTTAATCATTTGGATTTTATGTCTAAAAATAGACAAATACGATGTAGATAGAAGATATGTCAAAGTAACTTGGCATGGGGTTGCTTACATAATATTCTCTGATGTGCAAAGTCAGTCATAAATGATGATGAATCCATGTGAATGTTTTTGAAAGTGATTCGTTGATTAATTGTACCATGCAGAAACAATAAATGAAATGAAATTAAATTAAATTTGATTAAATCAGATGTGAATATGCATGCACCTACAATCACTGATATATGCAGACAGATGGAGACAGAGACAGAATTGAGATGCCTTTAAGTACGAAACTGCACTTCTCACCACGGATGCAACAACTTGAGATCTATTACGAGGTCAAAACCTTTCAGTTTGAATGGTGTTTGTGTAATGACTTCAGACACATCGCAACAATGACGGGGAAGGATATAAGAGATGCTGAGTGATATTGAGTGTCACTATTATTGCGTGAAAATACGAAATGTTAACATAAGCAGAAAAGCACATAGCAACATTGCTATTTACGCTTATTTCATTTGTCTGCTGATGTCGGCACGGGGAGAAAAAAATATACATTAAAAAAAAACACACACACACATGAATAGTAGAAATCAGGGCCTCATGTTACTATAGGAAACGAGGGTTTTGTACAATAATAACATTGACCTCTGAAATAAGTGTTTATTACGTGGGATTTATCAAAGAGATATCCAGCACTCTCATATTGATCCGTCTGCGTGACAACCATAACCATTCCTGTAAGGCAGAGCCGTTTAAATGATAACATGTGCTGAAAGAAGTATAGTTGTATAACCAAGTACTATAGTACTCTGTATACTTTAGCAGCAGTGGTGGCGCATTGGAAGAGATCCATAGTTGAGCCCGGTGTACCCCTATAGGCAAGGTTATCCACATCCTTATTCAATCTTATTTCTCTCTTCTACTTTTTTTTTTTGGTCAGCATTCTTACCTTCGGCGGGGACTTACAACTCTCCGTCCAGTGGTAGGATTTGAGCATTTGAGCAAGGGGTAAGCATTTAAAATTGCTTCCTTTGTAGCAACGTAGACTGAACTAAGACTAAAGACACACACACGCACACACACACACACACACACATATATATATATACATGTTAATATAGCATTATACATAGATAAATAGATTGATTGATAGATAGATAGATACTGTATATATATATATATATATATATATATATATATATATATATATGTATATATATATATGTATATATATATATATATATTATACAAACATACACACACACACACACACACACACACACACACACACACACAGAGTTATGCTTGATTGGATGTTTGAGCTATCCATTAAAGCGTTTGAACATTTATTCTTCCTTTATCATCCAAAGTTTGGTATGACAGCTAGCACTGAAACAATGTCATGCTACGGACAAGTTTGATAGATATCATTCTACATTATCACAGTACCTCACACAAGGTGGCAGGTAATTACTAGCCACATGATATAACTGTGCATGAATTAATCAGCCACTGGCTTGTAAAGTACAGTCTGAGACTTGCCAGGTGAAATACTTTCATTTTTCCCCATGCATTCAAACGCTACGCCCACTCAGTCCGCAGGAGATCCCCAATGACAACGCAAACTTTGTGTGTTCGAAAGACCTGACATTATGAAATATACTCCGTTAACATCTTGTTGAGATCTCTGGCATATACTGCGTGCAAAAAAAAAGTTGAATAGGGGCCTATTTCGTCCTTCAACAGCTTGTGAACAATCGAAGTACAATATCAAGCTATTTATGAGATATGTATATATATGTATATATATATATATATATATATATATATATATATATATATGTATATATATATATATATATATATATATATATATATATATATATATATATATATATTAGAGGAGAAGAAAGAATAAAAACAAATAGAAGAAGGAGAAGAAGAAAAAACGCGGACAAAGACGCAGGCTTAGTTTACAATCGCTCGTCACCGTACACAAAGGCCAGAAACATCCTTGAAATCAGAATACTATAAGTAAACTAGTGTATTTCAGGCACAAGTGATAATTGTTGGCTCACAAAGTGGGACATCCAAATAGTTAAATCATTTCGTAAACAACGCGGCAGATGGTTATGAAGCCCCGATTGGCAACGTACGAGTTTCAGTCACACGACCGCTGCCTGCGTGATTGACGCTCAAAAATTCTGACCTAGCGGTGCTTTTCACCTGTTGTTTCGACTTCAGCGAGTGGGAGTGAGGGCGGTTGGCGCCGATTCTTACCTAGGCATTGTGCGGAAGAATCTCTCCTCCGACGAAGCGGGTATCGAACTGTTTATCATTGAACTGATTGTGGCAATGTCGGTGCAAGGGCGTGTGAAAGAAAGGCACTTGTAAGCCCATCAATACCTTTATGGCTTAATATAGGATGTGGGGAGCAATAAACATGTTGATGAGTATAATGAAAGCTATAAGAGTGGCTAAAAGTGAAAATTCCTCTTTTCTCACCAAAAAGAAAAAAAAATGAATGCAGAGATATATTCCGGGGGACGATAAAGGGTAATGTAGTCAACTCAATGTAAAGGTTCTCTTTGCTCCTTCAGAAACAGCACAATGCACCAACATATATAATTAAAATCGATTTATATCTGAAATTCTTCAAAGGTCTAATTGAATGTTGAACATTCAGGTTTCTAAATTTTGGCCTCCTATTTTGCTACCAGCATTTATCAATCTGATATTTCTGCTCAAAGTCATACATGCGTACATTATAAATACACAAAATAAATATCGGTGCTGTAATGTCAAATTCTAAACTTCAGGAGCAAAGGGGGAGAGAGAATGAACGGGTCAAATACTTCTTTCCCAATCTGGATAATAACATTGTTATGACAAAAGTGCATACAGAAGTGGCAAGAAAACGACGTGAATACTTCAAGGATTTCTTTGCAGGCCTCGGGCTGATCGACCAATTTCATATATCACTTACAAAGTTCTTTCATTGCACAGTCCAATTTAGCGTGTACTATAGGCTAGAGGGGAAAGTTCTAAGAGGACGATCTTTCTTGTTTTTCTTTTTCTTTTTTTTTGCGTTTGTTTTGCTTTGTTAGTCACACTGCTGCAGCGTTCATGTTTTATTTGACAGGGGGCAGGGGGATCTGCTGGAAAACTGACGAATTTCCTCGATGTTTCATTCATTCGATACCTCCCACCCTTCACTCGTGATAACCTCTTGTTATCATGACTTGCTTGGCGGCTCTCTCCGGCAGCCGTGTGGGTAGGGGGCCCTGATGCCGGTGAATGACTCGCCTCTATCGTAATGCACGGGGCGGGGGACCTCGTGGAGAGCCGCAGTTCAGAAATGGATCTGACGTGGCTGTTTTTGAGGCTGTGGGTTCGTGGAATGACAGAAGAGAGATCTTAAACTCGGTGTCAGCAAGCATTTCATTAAGACTTTCTCTCCCAGAGAGTAGAAAGGAAAGTACTTAAATTTCACCAATGCCTGCAACTTGGAAAGTTTCAGTTTTTTGAGCGTCCTTGTGGGTGTGATGCACACAAGTGTATACAGGTGTGGGTGTAAGCGCATGTATTCGTTCATTCTTCCGTAAATAAAATCGTATATTCTCTTCATCAATCTTTATTTTCTACATTGTTTATAACTTTCAATATGCAGCAGGTACACGTACAGTGCACTTAACTTACAATGTCAATGCCTTTCGTGGCATGTTTTAACTCCAATGACACATCAACAGCGTTCTCATTGATTCATGCGCTGCCGATTCTTCGGTCGATGGAAAATGAACGGTCAACACTCTAACGTTACTTGAGTTTCTCATTGCTATATACATGATAGAAAAGCTGACATTGAATACAACTATACGGACTCCCACGTATAATACCCACCAACCGCCCAGAGAAGCTTCAATGCTCGTATTGTATTACCTTTGACGGCCATACTTTCAAAGGAATCTAATAGACAGACGGTCAAGTTGCTCTGTACCTTGAGTAGTGTATACTGATTATCTGCATTTACTCTCATGCCCTCTGAAGTGGAAACAGAATTGACGAACACAGTCATGAGTATGATCCCCTTAATTTCATTTTTTTTCATCCCTGCTTCGATCATGTGTGCATTACAGTATGGATAATTATATAACAAAGGAAAAACACACGTTCGAAGGTAATTTGACGTTTTGATACCCAGATTCGCTTTTCTTCTGTTAAGTATAATTCATATTGATTGAAAAATCAAATGAATTTGATTGAACGTGACTTTTAATATGATTCATTCACCGTGATAAATTGCGTTGAGTATACCCAAGTATATGCGTGGTACAGTGATCAAGCGTGCCTGTCTATAGATGCTAGTTAGTTCATTGGAGTGTGTATAGGCCTACTACGGAAAGCTGCGAAGAAGTAGAAGTAGCGAAGTGCATATATCTATGAGAGTTATAATTCATTAAAGACACCGCAGCGGTCATTGTAGGTCCAAAAATTCGTCTCGGACAAGATATGAAAGTTTTAAACGAAGGCAGAATTAAGGTAACGGGTTGTCTTTGAGATGAGATGAAAGCGGTGAATTTTTGTATGCATGTATGTGAGCGGGAAAATGTATGAGTGGTTCAGGATGCGTGCTTTGGTAGCTTTGTGTTCATGTCTGTGTGCATGCATGTGTGCATGCATGTGTGTGTGTGTGTGTGTGCGCGCTTACGCGAGTTCCTGCTGCCAATTTGTTATACAAACGATTTCTATTTCAACTTCAAGTTCAAATATCTTTTAAAGTCATTCTAGGATCCCAAAGGTCGAGTCTTAACGTATTCTTGCGACTGTTTGTTTCTTTGTTTGCGTTTTCTCACAACGTAAGCGTGGTTTTGTTTGCATTTTTTAAAGACCTACATTGAGGGGAAAAAATATCATATTCACGACGAGTTCCCTGTAATAAATTCTTTGTCACGAATGATGACAAGGGTAATCATTTCATTTCTTCAATAAAAAGAAATAACATAATAATTATAATGATAGTAATACCTAGAAGCAAGTAAAACCCTTCCCCGCAGACTCTCGACATGAACATTTCTGAGGATTATTTTTCCAATGTACAGATGATAATAATAAAGATAAAAGTGCATCATTTTGTTAATCGACAATTGCAGCCTTGGCATTTATGACAGTAAAAACTACATTGAGATGGCAAAACGGACATGCAGAAGATTTTTAACACAAATGTAAAGTTTTGCAGAATTTGAGACGATGATAACAATCGTGGAGGCAATCAATTTGGGGGAGATTGATACATACATGATACATATCTTTCATGACAAGTCAGCGACTCTAGTGTGTGGGAGGGTGGAGCGCTGTTCATGTATTCTCACACCAAGTCTACACAATATAATTTGAACCGCCATGCTTTTAAGACCGTTGTGATAGCCATTTCTATGAAAATTGTTGCCGAACGAAGAAAGAAAACATTTAAAATGCATGAGGAGGTTGAAGAAAGAACAGAGAAAGAGATGGGATCGCTTCTTTCGCAGCATGCCTCGTAGAATTAAAAAAAAAAGAAAAAAAAGTCGCATATTATTTTGTCTCTTCAGTATAATATAACCATCGACTTCATGTGGGCGCTACAGGCGGCTGACTGATAGGGTTAGACACGAACAGCGTGCAAACTTCACAGAACCACAAAATGACAAAGCTATAGCAAATTGTTCATCCATACAAGCCGAGGCCTGATTTTGCTTCGACGCTGTCGGACCCGTCTCCGTACTCCCCAGGGGGCCCGACCGACATTGGATGTTCGTGTTCTTCTACATCGGCGAGTCGCTCCTCTCTCCCTTTCCCTCCCTTCTTCCTTCCTTCTCCCTCCCATTTTCCCTCTCCCTACCCCCCCCCCCTTTCTCTCTTTCATTTAAACACGAACAATGCTAGAAGTGAAACTCGGCTACTTTCAGGCACGCTATGAGTTCTAACGCTCTCACAACAATGAGCGCTGCACCGAAACCCCCTATTACACCATGGCATTAAGGCGTTATTTCACCAACCTGAGTACGGACATGGAGAATATAAAGTAGACGTCGACTTACCGGCGGTTTTCGATATAATTATGTGAACATGATGAATGCAAACCTTGAGTTACAAGAGTCGGCCCAGTTGCTCAAGGAAAACTCGTCGTCCGTCGATTGCTCTTCCACTTTTGAAGAGGTTCTACGCCGTATTAAGAGCCGTGGAAATGAGTGTTTACAACTCAAAGTTTGGGAAAATGTAAGAGAGGCATGTCACTGCAAAACGCGAATGTGGAGAATAACATTCCAGCGCGATAAACGAGGGCAACGTTAAAGCACGCACAACAATTTTCCCCAAGATCACAGCGTAGTTTGTGTAGAGTCTGTATAGCGTAAACCAGATACTTGTTATTATGGAAATGGAATGTCTTAAACTTTTCGCGTACAGATCATAATAAGAAGGATTCTACAGTTTGCTTCAAGTTTTGTCCAGCGAACATTTGCTCTTTGTGTTCTTTCAGCCACACTCCTCTCAAGGACTATGTATCGATGAGTTTAAAAGTCAATATCATTATCATCTTTATCTTTATTATAAGGGTTTGTCATTATCATTACCATTATGATGATGATGATGATGATGATTATCATTATTATTAGTATTATCATTATTATTGTTGTTGCTGTTGTCATCATCATCACCATGATGACCATTATCATATATCTAGAGACGCTAACATAGTACAAGTATATCACAGCCGTGAATTTACAACTAAAGTCAACTAAAATCTTTGAATAGATTCATATATATTTCCGTTCTTATTCACACATGAACTTATTTCAATATGGACTTTGAACTGGAAATTATTTGAGCATGTTTGTCTAGGTACAACAACTATCCGTAACAAATTATGCGACATTATACATGTCAGAAAGATCATATATATAGTCCCCTTATACATTGCACTGTTCATTTTCACGTAGAAGATAGCGTAGAGTGAAAAATCTGTTTAATAATAGATGAAAGAAAAGGCACATGGGATTATCAACGTAAGCAGAGCTTGATGTGGACTTTCAGCCTCGGTAAGCCTGAGAAAGGAAAAGAAACTCCTTTACAATATTACCATACACCCTGCTTCTAAAATACAGGAATATACATAAAAACGTGCAAAAAGATGGGCAGCACATTGTTTCGTACCTTAATGTATAATACACATTTACGTTTCATACCTATTCAGGTAACACTCTGGCTTATATACTCCATTTTCTCCGGGCAAGCCTCCTGTAACGTAAGGTCCGTATCATGGTAAACCTGTCAACAGAGTATAATGAAATGCCAAATAAGCCTCTAATTTCATTCTAAAAAACAACAACAACGACAACCCAGTGTTAGTTACTTAATGTCATATATATTCAGATGATATTGCAGTCAAACACATTCGATCACCCATTCTCCCAGACTTTTAATGCGTAGGCGTCCGCGCACAGCAATCACGTGAAGACAACTCCAGTGTAATACACGTGATGAAGATTAGCGGATTTATTCCTTCTTTTTTTCTTCTTTTTCTTCTTTCTTGGGTGTATTCCCCAGGTACCAACAAAACAATCTACAACAACTTACTCCATGTTCTTGTTCAAAGTGTGGGCCCTAACTGCCCTGGGATTTTTGTCCAGAATGATCATGGGGTTGTCCACTGCTGCCTGTCCGAGATTGTCCTGTCCGTATATCATCCGTCTATAGGCACTACCAAGTACTCGGGTACAGGGATTAAGGAGGAACGAAGTGAGCCAAAACATCTCATCGTATGTATAATAATGATGTGCGCACCAGGAAGGATTCGAACCGGAAACATTTTGCACAGGTGCCCACAGCCTTGTCCATCACACCACATTTTCCTCTCTTCGTCTATAACAGGCAACGGTTATTGGTTCTCCTATACAGTTGAATTTCTTAGCTAGTTGCAAAATGTGCGCAATTGCGACCTTTTGCAGCCATGTCGGCTTGCGTTTGAAAATGAGAATGTCTTGTATATTGCATGTTCGACGTGATAAGCGTCCGACTCCTATCTTCTTCTTCTTTTTTTTTGTTACCAAAGAAAGGTCGTATTGTTTATACATGTAAAGTTAGCAAGTCGTGTGTATAAATCACATGTTATTTCCGACAGTTTACTTTGAGCTGCATGGATAGCATGCATCTTGATGTGCTATTTAGCTGTGCAAAAAAAAAATGATTCTTATACAAATATCATATTATTTGTTCAGACAGTTCCGCAAAGAATCCATTTCAGCAATCATGACTCACATTCTTTTCTTCTTCTTTTTTTTTGCGAGAGAAGGAAAGAAAAGAGTAAGTTAGTGAGAGATACTGTCTCCATCAACGCATTCTCACTGAAATTATCGATTAATCGATAGCTTTATGGATAGCGTGTATGCATTTTGAATATCGTCGAAAGACCTGACGCAGACAAACTATGTATGCGAGAATCCCATTTTGTCGATATGTAACCTTACCGTTGATGGGCAAATAATGCTGACACCACCACCATTGCAGATTTCTTATAGGCCGCCCACGGTTCGACGTTCGCTTCAGATGCATCCAGCCTTTCAGAAGATCTTCAGTATGGTATTTTCTGCATGGAGCTAATTGCTGTATACCAGCTGTTTACTCAACTTCTTTTCAGATGATTTTTTTTCCTCAGGTGAAAAAAAAGAAAATCTCCAGCTCGTAAAAGGACACCTCCGGATGATTTTCAGACTTTTGCATTTGAACGTCTATAAATTGATTATACTGGGCGCAGAGTTACATAATTTGTAGTGACTGGGACAAAGGAATCAGAATGTTTTCAAAGTTCATATCAAATCACAGTGAACGAGGATGATGACAAAGCAACTTCACAAAAGAATGCATGATTGAGTGCTCATGGAAGCAGATCAAAATAAGAAAAAGTGCATATAAGACATTTGACACAGGTGAACTTGTTCAACAAGTGGTTATTGCAATGAAATTACATTGCTACATCACTGAAATATGTGAGGCTTTTATGTCATCATCTCTCATCAATGTAATATGTTTTGGATTTTTCAGAGTATTGGTTTGTCTGCAAAAAGGACTACAATAGATGCCTCAAGTCTGTACATGACACTATCAATTAATGTATTGCCTATAAGGTTAAATGATATAAATCGTTATGAAAGTCCCATTAAAATATCCGTGACACTGCATTCTGCATTTACTCTCTTGCAACTCACTTGCATTGTTTTCTGATGATGATGTATATAAAAAAAAATCGAGTGAAAATGTTCACTCTTGAAGGAGTGAATACAAAAAAGAGTGAATTTCGAGTGAAAATGAACATTTTCACTCGTTTTAGAGTGACGTCTGGGATCACTCTAAAATCTTCGAGTGATCCCTGAGGTCACTCCAAAATGAGTGAAAATGAACGTTGTCACTCGAAATTCACTCCAATTTCACTCTAATTTCACTCTTTTTTGTATTCACTCCTTCAAGAGTGAATATTTTCACTCGATTTTTTTTTAGAGAGTAGCTATGCATGTACAAGAAAAGCCAGATAAACATAAGACAACTCACTTACTAACCAGCTGTGTATATACACGTATACAGAGAAAATCGCAGTGCACTGTATATACACGTATACAGAGAAAATCGCAGTGCACACACATCTGCAAAGGCACGTCATATGAATACTGGAAGGCTGTAACTTTACCTCTATCAATGTCTGTCCTATTTTTTCTTCATCCAATTTCTTCAATTACCAAAAATTTTCCGCAGAATAAAAATATTTATGTCTAAGCAAAGTTCTCTGTCTCCCATCCTCTCTCTCTCTCTCTCTCTCTCTTCTCTCTCTCTCTCTCTTTCTTTCTCCCTCACTGTCTTTGTATAGATAGACATACATAATTCTTTTTTTCAAAACGTTCCCAGTTGTTGTGATATAAAAATCCTGTTTACAGAATATGAGGACAAAAGCTGTATTCTCGTCACGTGATACGCATAAGAATATTCTTTGGATTCACCTATCGTCTCTCATTGCTCCTCTATAAACTATACCACCCATCACCGCCGTCATTTTTTCCAAAGCTTCTGAGTACTTTTTGTTGATAGTATAGTTTGCTGAAGCTGATATTTCCGCACGATTCGGTAGAGGGTACTCACGTGATTTCTCACTTTCATCTGCGTTCAAGCAAGCTCTGATGCATACGTATAATCTGGAAATTATTTTGAGACTTGAAAAACGATGGTGTGAAACACTGCAAATGAGAGCAGTGAGGCAAGATAGCTAAAGAGCTAAAGAGCTTAAAAGTGGCAATTTGTGCCATTGGCATTTACGTTTTCTGTCCTTTCTTCCGATGCAGTATAGTATGTATTTTGCTGACGTATTTTCTTGCGAGACTTCCAAACTCCTGCAGTGTTAGCCGCACATTATGGCCTTCGTAACCATAGCTATATATATATATATATATATATATATATATATATATATATATATATATATATATATATATATATATATATAATATATATATTCAGGCCTATTTCTTTTATTCCTGCGGGGGGGGGGGGGGAGGAGGAGGAGGATTATCTTATTTCATCAAGCATTGAATATACCGGGAAAACTCAAGTGACTGGTAACTAGGTCGTTTTGTCGTGACTTACAAGATTGAGGTAAATCCATGGTTTTCCCAAGGTCTTCTTTACAAAGTCTTTTTCAGAGCCATTCTATATATATATAAAGAGAGATCATAGAACTTGATCCTATATAACGCCACAAGCACGCCGAACAAGATACAGATGCATGTAATACTTGTATAACGCGTTTTTGTTTTCTGCATCAGAGCTTTGAAAAATAAAATATCAACTCATGTCCAACTATTTGTAATTCCAGCTCATGATGTTGAAGCTTTGATCACATGATAGTGTCAGGTTTGGTAGACTAGCAATCATTGCATATTCATACCAACTTTTGGGGCTGTATTTTTTTTTTTATCTGATATTAGGGCAGTAAAGAATACCGGTAGAACAGAAAAGTAATTTCCAAACTCATTTTGTCTCTTTACATCAGACAATGAACTATAATAGCGTTATGAGCATTTAAACGTACCTGGGCACATGGAAAAAGTGCTGGCTATACACTGCGCGGTATTAGCATGGCCCGCGCAAACTTGAAATTCATTTATCACACCGTGTTGATTGTATGAAGAAGAAAATGTCTCAGTGATTTCATCGTGAGTCGTAAATAGAAATAAACTCAATGATTGGAATCATCAAAGTCGCCAGACGTGACTAATTCATTTATCGCCTAAAGATAAAGAAACCGGTTTCACGTTTCTGCATGCAGTTAACAGTTACAGACACTGTTTAACATTGGTATTTCACTCATCTGAGCTAATGTCGTTTGTGGTTTTATTCTGGTGACTATACATTCAACGTACATGTACTTTCGCTTTTGTCAGTCAAAGGCAATAACAAAAGTTTTCGCATTATTCTCCTTTGTGCACTCGAACATGCGTATTACAGAACTCAAGATAAACTTAAGTAAATAATTGTGGTTGTCGATTGTAGCTCATTATCCTCGTGGCGTACGCGTGCGCTCTTCAGATGTATTGTAAAGTGGGTGCTATGACACGCTCCCTATGTTACGCCTTTCGTTCATTGGTGTCAGTGAACCCTATAGTACTCTACTCCAGTTACTCGGAACATGTGTTTTGCCTCACTATCATTATGACGTTGGCATGTACATCATGATTAGGAGTCGGGCTTTTGAAGGCATTGCATGTACCAGCTTACCTGCCTAAACAAATCAAATGCATGCAAATCAATGGTTTATCTGACAGTGCTTGTAACACGATGGAGAGAAAAAAAATATTGATACAGTTAGCTACGCTTATTGCACGCACTCGCTATCAATATTGTTCCTCGGGGGGAGGGGGGGGGACGACTAAGAAATCAGTCGTCCTGTGCCTGGAAGTAAGAAATAATGCAAACAACATCGTAAAGTGTCAAGACTATTGCAACATGGTTTAATTCTCTCGCACTGCAGTGTCAGAAATTCACAAGCCTTCTGCAAGCCTCGGTTTTGCCATGCACAGCATGTCACATGAAATAAGTATGCACAGCATATATTATTATGTCCTGTATAGTTGCTGCCTGTAATACGCACGCGATATCAATGTTAACATGTTAAGATGTGTCATCGGTGCAAGATATGAATAGCATATGGCGACTTTGATGACATGTTGTCAGTCCAGCTAAAGCGTCAATCCACGAAGGAGACACGTCCATTATTTTGGTGGCATATTTTTGTCATATTGTTCGGGGTTTTTCTTTTTTTTTTTTGTTCTGTTATTGTTGTTGTTGTTGTTATTGTTATTATTATTGTTGTTGTTGTCGTTGTTGTCGTCGTTGTCGCCATCGTCGTTGCTTTGTTGTCCTTTTCATAATTATTCATTTCAGAGCGGCATTTCCTACTGCTTTTTTCTAAGAATAAAAAAAACGACTAGAATTAATTACATCCACTCGAACCTCTTTATTTCAAATCCGTCAAACTGTCAAAAGCAAATACTATGCTACTTAAACTCTTAAGTTAAGCAGAATGTCATATTATCATGTACATAGTCCATGGCACGAGCGTGGTATAACTGCAACTCGTCTGCGTTGCCTCGACTTCATGCAAAAAAAAAAGGCATAACTTCATGTTTAATAAGTCTGCCGTGATTAATTGATGTAGAGTGTTTAGTAAGATGACCATGATAATTGCTATACGTCTCCCCATGGTAACGGGAAGAAAGTTGAAATAGCAGAGGTATAGTGGTACCATGCACCTGTCTCAAGGGACTTTCCCTTGGCTATAAAGAGCTTTTATCCGTTTTGCGCTGTTATTTTTCCCTCCTTAGCAAACGGTTGAATAACTCCTAGATATGATTGTTAGCGTTACAGTTTGACCAGGGAGGTGGGAAGAGAGCCCACCTCCCTGGTTTGACATAATTATATACTGATACAGAGTAATTGACACATGCCTCATATTTTTAGTCTGATTCGTTTTAGTACTTTTCGTGTAATCGAATATTTGCATTCTTTTTCAGTTTCTTTAGACAGGTGTTAGGAGTCGTGTTCTACGATGGGACACATATGTTTTGGCTTAAAGTTAGTTGAGGTAGATTCTGCTCAGTCGTTTGTTAGAATACCAAAGTTTTGTTGAAATGCTGGACTTGGATAATCCTGTATATGAAGGTATGAGAACACACACACACACACTCGCATACACCATATACACACTCGGTCACACAAATGAGTGCGGCAAGACGCCAACGTACATGACGTAAAAATAAATACGCAGGGTCAATGTGGCTAATGACATAAAACACCACAATACTCCAAATGTCAAATGGATCTCGCTTAGATGATACTTCAGTAATTTTCTTATCGGGCTTCTACTTTACCTTTGCCTATTTTCCCTTTTGAAGTGACTCGTCCGATAAAATATCAATTCAGCTTATGATGAAATTGACTCAAGTCTATGGACAGATGGCCGGTAGGGGAGGAAACCACATTATAGACAAAATTGTACGAAAGACATACGTGGAATAGACTGTAAACAAGATTAGATTTATAAGAGCTTTTTACTGCGCGGCTTTGTAAACTGCAAAATGTGCTCCAAAGTATACAAAGTGATTCGGGTTTGATAGGATTCAACCAGCACAGCAGTATAGGTTAAAAGGGATCACTTTGTGTTGCAATTTAACGATATTTAGTCTTCGACCAAAGGGCAGTATATCTGGACTCCATGAAATGTAGAAATCACAAAACTCCAGAGAATATTTGCAGCATACATGTAAGTAGGCCTATACGTCAACTTGTACAATTGGCGCGTCCATGATCTGTGTCAAAACAATCAGACATAAAAAGTAGGGAAAGTAGCATATACATATCTTAACACGCACACACACACACACACACACACACACACACACACACACACACACACATATATATATATATATATATATATATATATATATATATATATATATATACATATATATCATGATAACAAATGTATGTCATATACATACCCAGCAAAGATGAAAGCCAGAATGGAACATGAGAAGTCCGATTCAACAAATTAAAGGACTTAAGTAGACTTTGAAAGCAAGAAACTAAAGCAGGCCAGAAGTTTAAAAGGCCACCGTGAATCAACAAGGTGAAAGCTGCCCCGGACACACGAGTGACGTCATTCGAAACCCGACCAAAAGCAAATCGTGCGAAGAATCGGCCAGATTCACCTGCAAGATAAACTACAAATGCTGTAGCAACGCATTGCGACCGATGCTACATAGGAAAACAGAAGCATTAAAAGGTACAGCCTTCATTATCGCTTCCCGACAAGGAAGAACCTGGCAAAATTTACAGATACCATGCAGCAAGTCGTGTCAGTTTGAATGGCCCGGACGTTCCAAAGTATCAATATCTGGGTCTCCCTGGTATTGATTCTGATTCTGATTTGATTCTGACTTATTTTTCAAATTATCCGCTTCGAGACTCCTTGAGGTTGTAGATTACATAGTTATACTGTCTGGTCGGAAAAAACACCAGCAAATTTCGCATGTTTCTCGCAAGAAGCCTTGCAGATCTTAGGCTTATTTCGTAAGCAGCACTCATCATTTCTCATACAGTATAACCATGTAAAAACATAACTTCGTTTCACCGAGCAGTTAGTTAATAGGTATAGATTGGAAACATGCAACGCTTCACGCAATATTACAGAAGATCCGAGATGAATATAGGTAGAATTTAGTAAGTCAAGACATGTATGTCATGTACATTGTAACTTGATTGGGTCAACGGACAAGATGACTCAAAGCTATCTACTACTACTACTAGTACTACTGTACTTAACGGACGCATTCGAGATTAGTACACAATGCTCTGCCAAATATCTCTACCCATTATCAGTGCTTGCCTGTCTGTTGTTTTATGACCAATATCTCGTACAAAGCAATCAATACAGTTCAGATATATCTTCTTCCTCTTTATTGGTAGGTTATATTCACAAAGAAATTGCATCAGACTTTTATTATTTGCTCCTTAACACAAAAACAGTGAACGGCAAATCGTGCTCTTCGACAAGCTACAATAATAGAAGGAATGGGTTGGAATATTTGAAGAGATCTCTTTCGTTTCGTGCTTTTCCAGCTGATATCCTGCACACTCATAATAATAAAGTATGTGCCATGCAGTCGGGCCTGCAGAGACTTTTTCGTGGTCCATGTCTCGCATCAATATATAAGAGTACGCCTTCGACACAACTTCTTAAGGAGGACCTCGGAATAATTTTACATTTTGAACAACTATAAGTTAGTTAAACTGCGTACAGAGTTTCAGAATCTATAGTGATTGGGGTGAGGAATGAGAATGTTTTCAAACTATATAACAAATTGCAATGAACAAGAATGATGACATGGCAGTCTCACCATTAGAATGCATGAGTTGGGGCTCAAGAAAGCAAAACAAAAGAAGAAGGCATAGATTCTACACAAGTGAACTTGTTGAGCAAGCGGTATTGAAATGGAAATACACCGCTACATTTCTGAAATATGTGAGGCTCTGATGTCATCAACACTGTCCAGTGTAATTTGCTTAAGATTTTAAGTTTATTGGTTTCTCTGCTCAAGGACCACAATATATTCCACGAATCTATACTTGGAGCTGTCGATGTACATGATGTGAAATTATGAAAATCTTCTGGAATTTCCCTTTAAAATGGGAGTTTTGTAGTCCCTGAAATGTTTGACTGCCAGGGGGGATGCAGCCTATACATGCTTTCAAGGGTTTTTGCTTTGCCAGTCACGACGTCCTTCATGGAGTCAGCCAGAAAGGGAGCTCGATGTTTTTAAGACATTGACCTCATTTAGCCGGTAGCCATCATTTGAGAAGATTGGTATAGATGCTCAGCTTCTTCTTTCATTGTCATGTTTGATGATTTCTTGGTATCGAGAAAGATGACAATCTTATCAACAGAATTCTAAAAAGAGGTAAGAAAGTCCTGTATCTTTCAAAAAAGTGTATCTGTCAGCGCAACATGATCTGCTTAATCATGATTTGTGCCTGTCTGGCTTGGGCCCGGTTTGACTTTTCTAGCTTGATTACAATTCCTTTTCCCTTGATGGCATCAACCGATTGCCTGATAATGTAATTTACTATTGATGTATATATATATATATATATATATATATACATATATATATATATATATATATATATATATATATATATATATATATATGATATATAGTGCTAGAGATAGTTCCCTTCCCAAACGTGCGCGGTGCCTCATTGTTAGTTGCATAATACTGAAAGAAATTAGACTGAGGCGGACGTTGCTCTCGATCTTGAGTCTCCCTTTTATTGAGCATCCCTTTGATTCAGTCAAGCTTTCGGCCAGTCATCAGGCCTTCCTCAGGATCTACCAACAGAATAGTTATCATCTGAATGTGTCATGTAATGTGTAATGCAATGTGTAATGCAATTTCATATACACATTTGTATGACCAATTTTCAGAAATATTTCCTTTATATACACAAATCAATCATTCAATTCAATACAAATATCCAATCTAGCCTCATCTCATCATCAACATATGTATTCGCAATGCAAATAGACATATGAACATATCATGTATGTATATGATTTTGTCTGTGATTATTATGCTTAGAATTATGAGAAAATATGGTTATTATATGTCAGCACTATGATATAAGAATCTATTCATATATATTTTCTGGATATATGATGTCATTTTGATGATGAGATGAGGCTAGATTGGATATTTGTATTGAATTGAATGATTGATTTGTGTATATAAAGGAAATAATTCAGAAAATTGGTGATATATAAAATTGCATTACATATTATATTACACATCAGGTTATTCAGGTACTATTCTATTGGTAGATCCTGAGGACGGCCTGATGACTGGCCGAAAGCTTGCTTGAATAAAAGGGAGACTCAAGATCGAGAGCAACGTCCCCCTCAGTCTAATTTCTTTCAGTATATATATATATATATATATATATATATATATATGTATATATAAGGCTAAAGGGTATCTTTATTATTTTATCTATTTATCATTTTATTTGTTCATATTCAAAAATAGACAGGATAGCCCGTTCACATACAGTGGTCTTCCACAGGGCCCTGTAATATAAAGATGTCAGACATATTATTATAGAAATCCTACAGCACAAATCATACAAACATAAAACAAGAAAATACAGGTAAATTGCTTTCATCTGATAACGTTCCATGAAAACAAAAATCATACTTATGAATATCTGCAAATGAGTGGGGTAAAAATTCTACAACACAAACTACATAAACGTAGAACATAAACGTACAAAGTCTATCCATTGCATAAAACAAAAGAAGAGAAACATATAAATAAATCATAAATAAATTGCATGTGATAACATGATATTATTATCTCATGCAATTGCACAGTAAAATCAAAACGGTACTTCATTAATCCGTCGCTTGAAATCCCTTAATGTTTCACAGCATCTCATATCAAAAGAAAGAGTATTCCATAAAATTATTCCCATATTTACAGCAGTCTTCGAATAAAATTTTGTTTAACAACGATATACTTTTAGAAATTTCTTATCATTATTTCTCATTTTCTCTCTGAACTTTGTCATCCAATAATACAAACTTACTGCTTAACGGAGGTAAAACATTCTTATGTACACATTTAAAAACTTGACATACTAAAGTTTTGCAAATATGTTGAGACAAACTGTAACAATTTAATTCATTGAACACATCCTGAGACGGAGTTTCCCACGACTTACAAGCTATGATATAAGCTGTTTTTTTTTTAATGCATCCTATTCAAAATATCCAGGTTATATTCATACCTTTCAGACCAAACGTTGCTACAATTCGGAAGGATACTATGGTGGATACATGCTGTTGTGGCAAATTATTTAGTAAAACCATCCTTACTTCGAATGAAACTGGTGAGGTTGAGGTACTCTACATGAATTGCTTGCACTGTCTCTTCTGGGAAGCCACATGGGTTAGGTCAGGTCAACCCTTTACGCCCTCTGACGTGTAGGGCAGCAACGAAGACTCCCCACCCGTCTCTGTTGCTGGCCATCCTCTGGAGAGAAGCCCAAGATTGTCTGTGATCTGATATTTCACCCCCTACTGTTCTTCTCCATGTCTACTTGGGTCTGCCATGTCTTGTTTTTCCTTCAGGTGTCCAACGAAGAGCCACTCTAGGAATGGAGTTTGCGTCCATTCGTAAGACATGTCCAATCCATCTCCATCTCTTCGTAATGATTAAGGTCTCCAGGTCCTCAGTGCGGCACTGCAAGAAGAGGTTGCAGTTGGATGTCTTGCTGGGCCATATACATGCGCAGGATTCTACGCAAACATGTGGTGTTGAATGCCCATAGTTTGCCAGCATCGCATCTGGTCATTCGCCAGCACTCAGATCGGTGCACAACACACAGCTATTGTATAATTTCATTTTGGTTTTCAGGGTGTACTGCTGTGATTTCCAGATGTTATTCATACTTCTCATAATGTTTCTTACCTTATTCAGTCTGTTCCTGATATCAGTTTCTGCTCCACCATCCTTTCGTAATATGCTGCCCAGGTATGTGAACTGCTCTGTGCTGGGAAGGTCGACACCATAGACCTTGACTGGAGTTGGGTTATTAGTATTAAGAAGCATAATTGTTTCAGTTCTCTTTTGGTTCACTGTCAATCCAACCTGACCTCCAAATGTAGACAGACGGTTAGTCTTCTCTTGGATGTGACCATGTGAATATGACAAGGCAGAGCCAGATCATCTGCGAAGTCCAGGTCATCCAAGGTGGAGAAGAGAGTCCAGCGAAATCCTTTCTAGGATCCCTCCATTGTACGTCTCTGGGGAGCCATAGCTGTGAAGATTATGGAGCATAACCTTCTTGACAATACCATCAAAATGCCTCGGAGATATCTACAAAATATAATATTTACTTTCTGCTTTGAGATCCTCAGTTCTTCGATAATAACATCGCCTCCAAGCATCGCAGGTCTATCACTCATCATGCAGCTACGAGGAAAGGAGGGGACCACCCCAAAACTGTATTATTAACATTTTCATTAATCTCCAGAAATGCGATTGAGTGATGCAAATTGACTTATTTTGCCACATGTGGAGTAAATCTAAAACACATCGCGATGTCCGTCAGAAAACACTTGTTACTGTAATGTAAAATTCCACTGTCGTTGTGTAAAACCCAGTGGAGATGATATCGATAACCAAATATTCACTATGTAGCTAATGAACTTGGTCCTGCTCTCAGTGATTGTACTTTCCAGTAAAACTGCAATCTTCTTCATTTCATTCATGGTTATTTCATCGGTTTCATTCGTGCAATGAATTCAAAGCAGTGTATACCATGGATATGTGAGTTGGAAAAGTACATCGGCAACATAATACAGTTAAGCATCCCAAGGTTTCCGTTAACGTAACAATGCCGGAACTTTAACCCGTGACAGTATAGGTTGTTTATCAAGTCTATTCAAGTCTATATTCTCTCGTACTTTGCAGACGTTCCACAACAAGCTCAATACTCCTATCTTTTTTTGTAGGATATGTGACAGTTATGGGAGATAGAAAGAAAGAAAATTCACAGCTTCATTATCACGCGTTACGTGACTTCTCGATGGTCAAATGGTAAGTCGTTCAAAGTCCTTTTAATGTTGGTTCGCTCTTTTTCAGAATGTTACAATTTTGCGGCTTTAAACGTAACTATGGTAACTATGCACTATATCACAAAATCACATCCTGAGAATCATCTCCACATGTTGGGACCAGGGGCAGCAATTTTTTTTTTTCGTTTTGTTTTGTGGAGGTGTGGTCTTTCATGTCAATGGTCATTAGATGGGAAGAACTGAAGAGGGAATACCTCCCCCCCCCCCTCGCCCCTGGGGCCGCTTTTAAAAACGTTTTCCCTGTACTTCCGATGCACATGACAGCTATATCGGTTTTTTTTTTATATAACGTTATAATCACCGTGAGCACTTAGCAGGCCTGATATGGGTGGTCTTGTAACGTATGGCCAATTCCCTTCATGAGTTGGTTTTTTCTGTCATATTAAGCAATTAAACCTTTTGCGTCCAAAGCCAACAATATGTCGTCATGACCCCTGTTCAGACATGATAAAAATGCTTACACAGTGGGTGTGTTTGTTTGTTCGCCTACTCATTTGTTTGTGAATTTGCGAATAAGTATATCTGTCCGTCTGTGTCCATGTGTGTGTGTGTTTGTTTCTGTTTCTGTGTGTGCTTCCACACTTAGTGTGGGCGTTTTTCTGGCTCCCGATTATACCAGTGATTTGATACTACATCCGTGACGAAAACTCTACCACAGCGATACAATTCCACGAATAGAAATGAGACCGACAATTTGGTCGATGTCACGAAAGATCAGAACTGTATCTTTTTTTTTATATAGACACTGGGTGAGGGGTAGGCCGCTCGTACGCATTTTGACCGTCTCTTTGATCAATTACTGGTAACGTGTTAGAAATCAAGCGGCGGACGTCATACCGGCTTGGCCAAGCGATACAAATAACAGTATCACAAGATAATAAACCCCAATGTCAACTCCAAAAGAATTGATGCCTTTTCGCGGGTTGTTTAATTTCCTGCTCGTCTTTTTCTCCTGCCCCAATGTAAGCTTGCAACAAAATAAAGAGAGAAAAAATGCGGATAATTTACTTTACTTGTTGTCGTAGACCCGTAAATTGACAGCAAACGTCTGAGAGCTACGTTATTAAAGTTTCCCGGCCTTCGCGCGCCCAGGTAATGGATTCGTGCCGCGACAGATTTGTCTCAGCTTTCTCCCCGTTTCTTTTCTTTTTGCCCCTTTTTGGGGGGAGGGGGGGGGGGGGGAGTACAGAAATCCACTTTCCCTTTCGAAATTGTAACAAATGACTCATTCTGTACATTTTCTAGAGCGATGCCAATATACACCCTGCTATCAATAACCTTGCTTGACTTGGACTCCATCTACAAGAGGAGACAAAAATGTTTGGAGTGGCTCGCACGGTAGGAATGCCCGACAAGTGGATTAGAGACGCGCACCCGAATACATCTCTTGAACGAGAACCTAGTATGCACTGTCCTCATTTGACAATGAAAGATGATTGGAATCGATGACACGCAATAAGCTTCTGACCACTGTGAGCGAGAATGACCGCTCTTTGATGCCAGGAATATAATATACTCTTTTTTTTTTCATTCAGTCATTATTGCTTTGGGGTTTTCATCTTCGCTGTGATTGCAGTCGTTTTTGTCTTTGTTATATACATAGCCTCTTACGGACAAAGAGAAGTGAAGATAAGAGTTGGATCGAGCTCTTCGTATTATGAACCACGCATGTAGGTAAACGCACGCACAGGCACACACAATGTGAAGAAGTTGTTTTAAAAAATGTGAGTTTACAAAACCGGTGGTTTGGTTCAGACCACACTGAAAATTCGTTACCAACTCCCAGCAGCACTATACTTTCGTCATTCGTGTCATAACACCTGCCCGTTGCGCAAAACAAACAAACAAACAAACCTAAATGCATAAATGTGAAGTCTGTAAACATTTGATAAGGTGCACACATATAGTTATCATCATATCACAGCTATAAAGAAAGACAGAGATTATGCAGACACACAGAGAGGGGGGTGAAAGAAATGCAACAAAACGCACGTGGTGAAATAGGTACAGGGATGAATTCACGCAAGTAATCACACGCTTTTCAGCTACATGTCGTGTCGGTATCGGAGCTGACTACATCCCCACTATGCAGGGTAGCGGCTTTGATCAGACAATCCCCGTAAATGGATAACCAATTTGAATGAAAATGCTTCATTTCTTTTTAATTTCTCTCTTATCTCTCGGCATTCCAAACTCGAAAATCCCCAGCCGTATAATTAGATTGCACGTATAATTGAATTTCTGTTGTACTCTCCCGCTGAATGAGTCGGATTGCATTTACTGTACATCGACAAAGCACCGGGGGAGAACTGGGAGGGAGGGGAATAGGGTGACTAATCGTCATAAAAAGTTGATATGAACATTTCCGTGTTCCATGAAATGAAAATGGCAAACAAACATCCACAAACCTAGGTGCCAGTAACAGATTAAGTGATTTACTCTACATAGTGATTAGCGGTAACAAAGAAGAATGAAACAAAAGGGATATGACTTGTGTTGTTCTGGTTTTTTTCCCCAAAAGATGACTTTGCGAAAGAGATTCTGTCGTTGATGATGGTGTATACCTTTGGCTTACAGTCTCTTTCTGTGTCAATCCTCCTGCGGGTACTTCAATCGAACTTGTCAACTCCACACCGCCACACAGAAAAGGGACGTGTATTACGTGAGGGTCCTCTAATTGTTGAGTAAACGGCCGATTCATTTGGGTGATTGAGACCAAGTAAATATCGTGAACGTAGAGAAGGCAGCGAGATAGAGCGAGATGGAAGGGGTGGGGAGAGATGGAGAGAGAGCACGCTGCAGAAAGAGAACTAAATTATAGAGGGGAGATAAGTTTGATTTGTAGTCTTTCATTAGTAGATAAATCAAAGCTTGAGAGAAAAGGCTCGAAATTAAACACATTCGAACTAATTAGCAGAGATTGGAACCAATAAAGCAGCCCTATTCATCAGGATTCATCACACTGTTTACTCTGTGCCTTCAGATTAGGATCCTGCACGATCGGTTTCACCAGTCCATCAAGTAGTACTAATTAACCAGATGGGCTCGTGAATAGCTGCAATATGCGCGCACGAGAGATTAAAAGAATGAAATAAAAAATCACACTGCAATGACCAAACTCAGAACTCAACTTCCTATAAAACACCATCTGAAACTTTCTTCTTCCAGTTGCTGCTCTGCCAGGTGCCCTTGCACTATTTCCACCGTAACGGTGCGTGGATGAAAATAGACCCTGCAATATTTCCTGCGTTATAGAGAGCTCTTCCAAATTGCACTGAGTCCTTCATAGTTCTATTATTGTCTCCGGCGAGAGGAAGAGTGTATTACACGGTTTAAACTAGTGACAGGTTAGTTTCGTCTGGCCGGTGTGACTGTAATTATTTTGTTTCCAGGCTTCGTTGCCGTCAGCTCCTGTTTTTTGTTTTGTTTTGTTTTGTTTCATTTTGTTTTTGTTTTCTTCTGTTTTGCTTTATGTTCTTTTGCTTTGTTTTGTATTGTTTTGTTTTATGTTTAGCACCGCAGAATACAGTTAGCATTCGCCTCAACACTGTTCATTACCCTCACCCTGTGGGTCACATAGTTTTAAATAATCTGCAGGCAGGTATCATTTCATCAGCCACTCATGTTCTTACTATTATTATTATTATTATTATTATTTATTCGGCAATTCAATATACAATACAAGCGGACATAAAATACAAACAGAAAATCGTATTACATAATATAAAAATTTTGGTAATTCCAAGTGCATGCTGCTGGTTGCCAGGGGAGGAAAATGCAAACTTAATCACCGAGGCTCGAGACCTTTCTCCCCGACCAGTGCATGCACCCAGAATCAGCTATATCAATGTAAAACAGTTACTAACATTTTCAAACAATACATTATTACACAAAAATGCAGTGAATTCAAATACAAATATGAATAAAACTATAACTGAATATAACCGATGCCCCACCCTGACCTAATGGTGTTAGCTCATCCAGCAAAACTGGTAATTTGATATTCTTTCCAAAAGAAAAAAACACAAAAAAACAAACAAACAAATGTATCTTACTTTGTCCTAATTGCTGAATTTGAGAACATGGAGTGCAAACGTCCCGTTTTTATTCTGCTTAGTTCACCTTTCATGGCAAATGAACAAGATACCTTTGTTGCTTCTTCTTCTTCATCTGTTACAAGTGCTCTGTTCCTTTCATACGTTGTGTTGTTTTTTTTTATGAAATCTATAAAAAAATTTCTCCTGAACGATGGAGCTAGACCTAAGGGAACTATAGTTTTCAAGCCAGCGTGTGGGCGTGAGGTACAGCTTATTGGTAATCCTACTGCGAGAATGTTATCAAAGGTTCATGTACCTCTGAATGATACAGTGTATATTCGCGTGATATGTGACCGTTGCCATGCAGTCGCAATGTGCATAGACTAGGATGAGAGTCGGATAAATCTAAATGTCTCAAATGAACAATCGGCATGATTTCCTCTGCCGGGAGTCTGAAATATATGTATATATCCACCCCTCCCCCTCCCTCTCTCTCACTATCTCTCTCTCTCTCTCTCTTTCTCTCTCTCTATGAAGGAGAGCTGACTGAATCGAACGTAACTTAACTAAACATTTGATTATCGAATAAACATTAAAGGAATAGTATACGTTTTGGTTTGGATGGGGGATTCAAATTTTTACTTTTTGCTAGATAATTAGAAAGCACTTTGTAAAATATCAAAGAGGAAAACAAAGTAAAAATGTGGTCCTAATAAAAGGCGGGTCTCACCTTATAGAACTTCTTTGTTTCTGGATTTCTCAGCCATTTCAAAAACAATTTTCATCAAATAAACTGAATTCCCTTCAGAATTGTATATGCTCTTTCATATTTCATAAGAGGTTTCTCATTACTAGTATATCACACAAAAAAAAGTGGAAGCAGGAAACTCCATCTCAACCAAAACTATACCGTCCCTTTAAAGGAAGTGTTTGTAATTCAGCGTGGGGTTTTCAAGGTATTTTTGTGTTTCCTGTATTTCTTTGTTCTTGTTCTGCCCTTTCTATGATAATATCCATGTCACTGAAAAGTGGAAGTTTTTTCGGAACACTTGACCTGCATCAAATACAGAGGATTTGCATTTAAGAGGTACACGTATCACCATGTTAAGAGGCGTTCAACGCAGGAATTGCCTATCACAACAGAAGAAAATACTTGCCATGAAAGCTAACAAATAGATCCGGTTTAGACTTCATTTCAACGGTAACAGCCGCGCTCGGGATCACGGGCAGAGTTTGATTGGTGACGTCATTACGATGTCGGAAGTTCTAGCTGTTGAGCGACGCCAAATTGGAAACGTTTGGCTTGATCAAGAGCGGCACGTATATCGCGGATCACATCGACATTTAGGACTTATACTCTTCTGGTTTTCCCTCAAAATAATGTTCTAGAAAGGGGAAAGAACCTGGATAATCTACCCTGACGTGAAATAAAGGTAGTGTATACATGTCACATACGCTAAAGAAAAATCCGTATGTAACCCGACGCTGAAAAGAAATGAAAAAGTTACCCATCTTGTCTTAAATGGAGAATATACATCGTCTACGTCGAAAGTTGTGTGGGTACATGACAATCAAACAGCATAAGACGCAAGGAATGTTGTCTCCGTAGATCCACAGACCAGAAGGGCAAATGTGTTTGTGTGTGTTTGTGTGTGTAAGTACATGGTGTGTGTGCATGTGGGTGTGCTCACGCTCGTGTATGTGTGTGTAAATGTGTTCTTAGGGTATACCTGGTGAAGAAAAAGTAGAAATATAAGAAAGATGTATCTCTGAGATCAACGGGTGCATTAGGGGTTTGTATAATGTGTGTGAGTGTTTTTTTTTTGTGTGTCTGTGATTGTGTGTGTGTGTGTCTGTCTGTCTGTGTGTGTCTGTAAGTGTGTGTATCTGTGTGTGTGTATGTGTGTCTGTGTGTCTGTGTCTGTCTATGCCTGTGTGTGTGTGTCTGTGTTTTAATAACTGCAATAGGGAGGATGATGTAATTGCGCAATCAAATTGTCCATGTTTAGATAAGATTCCGAATTGGTTCTCTCGATGAGGCCTACGAACATCAGTTTCCACGATACTTTCATATCCGACTGTTGTGAATCATTTGCTATATGTGCAACAGTGAGGGTCATGTTATTCCTCCGAGTGTACAAAATTCTTTCATTTTTGTTTTGTTTTTGTTTTTGTTTTGAGGGTTTTTTCACTTCATCTTTCTCCTCCTACAACCCCCTCTTCTCTCTCCAGACAAAGGCGTTCGTCACTGGGTCTACGTAATAAGTTTTTTTTTTTTTTTTTTTTTTGATTTTGCGGCAAAACGTGGTCATTGACTTTTATTCCTCCTCAACCTTCGGTTATAACATCACACAGGCACACAACTACGTTATCAGCTCTGATTACAGATTCAGTTCTTCATTCACTGGTTTGCTCATACCCATGTTCCCCTTATATTCGGGTTTGTCTTGTAATTTCATTTTCGAAGGCATTTTAATCCTTCATTTATTTTGTTCATTTGTTTGTTTGTTGATTTTTTTTCTTTTGGTATAATTTTTAAGGAAAGTGCAGATATAAGCATCTAAATTCACCTGAATGGCTAAATAGTCTAAAAAGGTAATGAATGCATGTCTTTTCCCTATCAAGAAAAAAGCAATAGTACCAAGGATGTCAGTTAAGCCTCTTCGGATTTCCAATTAATGGGATTACTACTGGATTCCGGAGAAGTCAAATTTTGAATCGTTTGCAGTCTCAACATATTTCATGCAGAAAATGGTGGGACTCTCTTTATAAAGTAGAATCCACGTGTGCAGTCCTAACTTGAAGTCATTCCTCGGTAAACTTCAATCGTCATTCCTCGAAAAAAAAATCGTCATATTACTTTTATATAAAAGCATTTAAAATATCATAACAAAAATGTTAGCATCAGTGTTCGATTGATGTGATGACCTGAAACACAATTTATTCATTCATTTATTCATCCCTGTTTTATTTTCCTTTCAAAACAATATACACGGGTAATACAAACGTCAAAATGATGGTATATTCTTTGTGAATAGAAGCTTTTTCAGTTCATTTTGTTTGTTCAATTTTTGTACACCTCCTTGACTATTTATTCCTTCCCTATAACATCAGCAGGTAACCTGTGAAAAATGTAATGGAGGATTACGCAGCACATAGCGAAGACATTCCCGTCGTTATGGCAACCGTTGCGGTATTGTGCCAGGTAAATCAATAGTGACTGTATATAAAGTCCATACAATATTCTTTTTTTTTTTTTTAGGATTGCAACATGGACTTTCCAACCACCGTCAAGGCTCCTAGAATACCCACAAACAAATGACAACTAGAACAACAAAACAATATGTAGTGGACATTGTGTTATTATCGGCTACTCGTACTCCATTTTTTGAGATATTTGCTGTTATTGTGTGTAGATATTTCATGCATTGTGTGCTATTGAGAGCGGCAAACACGGAGAGAAAGAAGCTATGGCGACCTATGGGCGGGTATAATATAAAACGTAGAGTATATATACATATATTTGCAGGTAAATTCTAGATGAATATATAATTCACACACAAACATACGCGCGCACACACACACACACCCATATGTATAGTGTATATATATATATATATATATATATATACGTATATATATATATATACACATATATAATACAATGTATTTATAGTCTCTCTCTCCTCCTCCTCCTCCTCCTCCGTTCTTGATAGCTATACTTCGTTCAAGCATTCATTCATTGATTCATTTATTCATTCATTCACTCACTCACTCATTCATTCATTCATTCATTCATTCATTCATTCATTCATTCATTCATTCATTCATTCATTTACCTGGCAACGTGTAGCTCTACCCCAGTCAAGAAATTAGGGGCTCATTCAGGATCATAATGATTATTAAGTTCCCATATTCTGATTGCCATCAACAGCATATAGTTTCTGTCTTGCTGAGGATGTCGCATGTAATGAAGTTGCGGCCCAATCTAACCGTTGATGTCATGGTAACAGCACAAAGCCTCTCTTCTAACAAACAAGGCTCCAAATACTGTAGATTTCAGACTGAAAGGCTCCGTTCGGCTGCACTCAGAAAAAAGGGGGAAACGGAAAACTACCTCTTGTACACGAAAGGGAAGAAACAGCGAAGCCACAACTTATTTTTAGCGTAGCTTTTTAAGCCTGCTTGTAAAGGAGAACGAGTTTCATTTTCCCTGTAACAGAAAAAAAAAAGAAGAAAGAAAATTACAAAGATGTATCATTGGTCCATAATATTTATACTGCTTGGTATGATAAAAGAAAATGAATGCACGTTGTTTGTAATCGAAGAAGCTATCACTGTATCAGGTATTAGGAGGATAGTAAAAAAAAAAGTAACATGATTAAAAAAGAATAAGATAAAATGATATGAATACGAAAATGACCTAATTTCAAGTTGAGCTCTTCAGTTGTGCCTGGTTCATATGATTTCTTTTCCTTTTCTTTTCCTTTTTTTTTGGGGGGGTACTTCTGAATTAATGTTTATGTGTTTATATTCGTTTGGTTTACATATACGAATACAGCTACAATGACTAAAATGCCCACATTCATTGTAATTCACATCAAATTTACTTTTCTTGTTTACAAATCTTGCTCTTGTGTATAAAGAACTGTCAGCAGATCAGAAGATCACAAGTCAATAAATATGAAAAGACATAGAATCACACGCCCACACTAAAAGTGATCGCTTATAACTCATTTCCCCTTTTTGCGGGAGCTTCTTTTCAGATTGAATAGGCAGCTGAATGAAATGAGCGCGTAACTGACGTTTAATCGCTGGAAGCTAGGAAACCGCTTAAATAGAACAAATCAATCATTTATATCCACCACTCGAGATATAGAATTGCAAATCACAACTTCGAGGTCACTGTATCCAAACACAGCATTAGGGTCATATCATCTTTCCCCTGATACCTGTATGGTATGATAGTTCTTCATCATTTTAGCAGGATAGTTCGGGTAGGGAAACTGAGTTATTGAAAATCATTGAGGGAAAAAAGAGCATAATCTACGGCGCGATGAAAACCACTGTCCTTGTCCGTTTTAAAACCGTAGCAGAACAAGAAAAGAAAGAAAACGAAGGCCGCAACATTAATCATCAAGTGCATCGCATCAAATTCTGATAAGCTTTCAGGTCCAGCGTGCATTTTGAGCGGATAAGTGCACGATATTGTATTTTCTTGAAAAAAAAATACTCACGAAAATATTGGCAGGTGAATTGAATCGAATCGAATAGTGCCCATCCATTCAGGCACTGTTTCATTTAGCACACAAAAATGAGCCATAAGTTGAGTTAGCTCCAAGTGATATAACTATTCAAAAATAAAACAAAGTTCCAATGTAGCCGGGGGAAGGGGGAGGGGAAGGGGGAGGGGGAATGTCGGATGTAAAGATTGTAATGCGGACAGATAAAGTGCCCAAATAAGGAAACACGTTTCCATGATCGCAATCTGCATATATTTGCTGCTATGGTAACAAGGCAGCTACTTGGTAACAATCAATAAATTGCATGCACTTTTCTGCTCATTCATTTATTTTTGTTCATTTTGTTTTGTTTGTAGCTGTGGTAACTGTAATCATGGAAATGCCCCATAATTGCAAATGTCACCATGAACGATGATCTGATATGTATAATAATATGTCCT
Source organism: Diadema antillarum (assembly GCF_040938485.1). NCBI lineage: Eukaryota > Metazoa > Echinodermata > Echinoidea > Diadematoida > Diadematidae > Diadema > Diadema antillarum. The sequence goes on from NW_027271187.1 coordinate 369,716, forward strand.
TAATCATTTCGGCTCGACCAACTATGCTGGGATTAAACCGTTTAATTTGTGAGATGAGACAACTTGATTTCGGAGAGGGATGTTCAGTTGATCAGAGAGGAAGGCATGCTACCCGATTATGAATTCCATTTAACGCACAAAATATTGACTCGTACATGTTATCTATAGATATGAATCCAATCACATTAGTAAAGAAACACAACGGGTAAATTATCATTAGATTAGATTATCAAGAGAATTTCGTTAGACAACAAACGAGATATTGCTCTGCCCATTTGAAAACTAAATTGAACAATATTGAAAGTGGAATCCACCTGAAGGAATGTAATAGCAAAAAAAAAATTAGGATTGGCCATGTGGCGGGCTTGATAAATGCCGCGAAGCATAATCATCATCATCATTTTCCCTCCGTAAAGTACCTCCATGTATATACGACGCCATGTACTGCGGATTGTGCCGAAACGAAATAGCGATCACGTTTTTGTAATGAACGCACAATGAATTACCGGTTTGCCGACAGAGAAGATTTTAGATATCGAATATCATTCTTTAAGTGGCCGAAGGAAAAAACCAAAACCGCGCGTGCTGCACGACCGATCTTGATAGGACGTATATGACGAAGTTTAAAAGAGATAACAAAAAAGTGAAAACACGTGCCTTGCTTTATTAAGTCGACATTCCAAATAACTCTTACAATGAGTAGAGAAGCAAGAGATTAATATCTGGTAAATCATTATTCTGTTTTTACATATTTGTCGACTTGTTTTAGCTGATAAGTAAAAATTTCGAGTGATTTCAGCATATTTTCCTATTGTAATTTTGCCTTATTATTACTTTAAAAAAGTTAAGGCATTTTTTTTTACCGTCCTCATGCAGAGGAATGTGCGTTTCCATTCTAATCATTGCGATGGCGGTATCATGACCTATCAACCACTCATATTCTCCTGAAGACGGTAAGTACATGCTTACCGAAACGTCGAGATCGAGTAAAGGTCCTAGCTGCTCAGGATCACACTCACATCCAAGAAAGAACACAATCAATGGAGTAAGTTGAAAATATCAACCACTTAGCATTCTACCAGCGTGTATACCTTCGTGTCTTCATGGTAATTATGGCTATTCCACTTTAATGACTATATACATGCGACTTAGAGAAAACCGTAAGGAATGCACCGCTTTGATGTCACAATTTGTTCTGACAAAACACACACATATACTAAAACAAGCAACAACAACAACAACAAAAAACAACCGAACGAGCAAAAACAAACAAAGTAACATATACTATGCGATCAAAATCAATGGGTATAGGAAAACGCTATATGGAGGTGAATGTCGCGATCACTACCAGTGTAATGTAAGATACTTCTTAATTAAGACGTTCATTACAAACTCGACCGAGCGTTGTCGGACTTTTATGTGATCTGGATCAGATGTTAGACGTTGGGGGAGATGAGAATGCATGGGTCCTTCTTTCCTTCATGACCGGAAGATATCAAGTATTATCATAGAATGCCATTGCAGTGTCGCTGTGGTAACGGCAATATTTAGTACCAGTAACACGCGGAGATGCAAATCCCCGCCACAATGGCCCAGGTTCCGGTCGAACGTTTATGGGAAAACGCAGGCACACTCATCCTTGTACATAATTATCACGTCCGCACACACACACACACACACACACACACACAAACAAACAAACAAAAAACAAACACACACATACGCACGCACTCAAACACACCATGACACACAAATAACCATAGGAAATCTAACTTTTCTGGTCTGCTATGGTGTGTTCATTCGATGCACCCAGTACTCCTTGACATGTGTGACAATCGTAACTTTTTGTGATCGCACTAGTGAAATTCATTGATGACTTATTTCTATCATTAGTGCCCTGCCCGGTCTTGACCTAACTACCCACATACCTTTTTTTAGGGTCATTGTTGTAAATCTGTGCTATCAGAGCGCAGGAAATGAAAGCTCCTATCGGAAATTCCTTGCAGTACGGCTAGCGCTTGTCATCAGTTTTCCCCCCACTTGTCACGAACGAAGACCGAGTCACCTGCACTTCAGCTCAGTGATGACCCCTCCCCCAACTCACTTGTCTTACTTTGTCCAGAAAAAAAAAAAGAAACAAAACTATTATTACGTCACCAAACTCAGCGGTTCTTTGAGCAATGTCAGAATAATTATGTCCTCCTTGAATAGAGAACAATGAAACCCCCGGTGAGTGTGGGAAGTTGTGCATGAACAAAAGTGCAGTGAGGGCGTCAAGCGAAGCTCCTGGCGAATGTCCACGCTTCGTCGATATATGGGGCAACTTACTCAAATCGACAATCAATGCCATGCATTAATCGCAATCATGGGCAAGTGATATATTCTAATGAACGAGCCGTATCATTGCATATATATTATATATTTGTTAATGTTCCGACATAAACCATGCCTAAAGGTCGCTTCACCCAGCCATTAAAGCTATTTATGCACGCTTTATCTCTTTCATTTTAGTTGTGTATAATCATAATAGACCTTGTTTATAAAGTGTGTGCGTGTGTTTGCTGAAGCGGGTATATCAAGCTATGCAAAGATTACATGCGAAAAGAATGAAAGCTAATGATTTGGGTGTAGACATGTGTACATAGGGTTTAAACAAACGATTTCAAAATCACACCAACACGTGTGACTTGTCAGCAGTGTTATTTTAGGCTGCGTGTCAGAACGGTGAATGCAGCAAAGTGTTTAAAAACGGAGTTTGAACAACCAAAGATCTTCATTTATATAAGTTAAGTCCGTGACCACAGAAACGGTTTGTATAATATAGGAGCTATTCGTGAATCACGAATATTTATCAATTTTTCATACATAATGTATAGAATATATCATATTCCAGTATATAATAAATTTCATGGTCTATAGAAAACATCGAGACACATCAATTTTCCCAAGTTGTTTTGACGGGGAAATCATGAATACATAATAACATACTTATATATTTATGTATACATATAATGTATAGATAAACATGCAAATACATAGATGTTATTCAAATATGTTTCTGCGTTTATGTTAATTCATACCCATGCAGATAAACTCTTATTACTATCGTTATAGATATAGTATCATTCTGCACACCAAAGTTGTCTAAATCTTGTCGAGTATATATTATGTATGGGCCTACTCACTCGTACCTAATATTATTCGGTCTATATTTGTACTTGCAATCTCCTAAGGGCTCCTCGGTCAAGACATGATTACGCATGAAGAACCCTCGGAAAATTAAGACAAAGGGGTTAGTATATTGTATTTGTCGAATCGTACGTTGGGTCCGCTGCACGTGCGGCGCTGACTCGTTATCAGATACTAGGACAAACATCAGTCCGTAGTGGGAGACGGATTACATTTCACTAAAATTACAAATACAAATGCGGCATATAAACCAATTTTCTCGTTTCGAGGGATGTTCAATTATTTTTTCTTGCCTTCTTTTTTTTCTGGAGGTAAATACAATCCTGCCTAGCGATAAACAATCAAGTCTGATTACTTTTCGCCGCCGCTCGACTATTCATTAATTGCTCACCGGGCAGGCGCCCTTATTATTCAAGGTATGAGGGGAGTTTTCTGTCTGTGTGTGTGCGTATGTGTGTATTTTTTTTCTTTGGTTTCCCCCAATGACATTTTGATTACGTTTGTTTGGTTGTTATTTGGTGATTATAATGCTCGAAATAATTGTTTGAATTCATTTATGTGTACAAAAAGGGGGATACAGGCACCACTTAGATGATAGCGATCAAAATAATTATTGATAATCTCTTCAATCGGAGCATTTCTAAATAGAGCTCAATCTATTACGCTCATTAAGGTAAGGGATAGCTCAACGGCGCCTCCACACAGACATTCAATAAAATTCATATTATGTATATATATATATATATATATATATATATATATATATATATATTATATGCATGAACAAAAGAAGAGCAGAGAGAGAGAGAGAGAGAGAGATAAAGAGAAAGAAAGAGGACAGTGTTGCTGCACTATTGTAATTCTAGAATGTAATTTGGACATCAACATTGCCTAAGCATTCACCTTGTGAAAATAAGGGCTCGAACATACAAAAATGAAGATCAAATCCATCTGGTCGTGAAAAAACTTACAATATGAAATTACAGACCGATCGCATGCAGTTATTGTATGTATGTATCCATTTCATAAACATAAATAAATATGTATATATACATATATATATATATATATATATATATAACACATAATAAATAATATAAATATATATATATGTATATATAATAGATATAATATATATACATATATATATGCATATATAATAGATATTATATATATATATATATATAGAGAGAGAGAGAGAGAGAGAGAGAGAGAGAAGGGGAGACAGAGAGAGCACGTTCAACAATCACGTTTGGATATACGAAATATGTGTACTTGTTTTGGGCCTTTTTCTTTTCTTTTATATTTTTCTATATGCATTCGTTTGCAGACATACGTATGAAAATATTGCGTTACATTTCGTTAAAAAAATGTAGAACACCAACGTTGAATTTTGAAATTAGCTTGATTATTCAACCAGATTTTATTCAAGACTTCAGTTTGATATGTCAGTATAGTTTAATTCGTAAAATTACGACATAGAGACAAAATAAAGTTTTAGAAATCTGGATTAGTTATTACCAGTTATCATTATTAATATCTTCTATTGCTGGATGTATGCTGATGAATCTTAAACTGTGCATAGATCAATGAAGGTCCATATCTTCATAAGATATAGACATACTCGAGTATCATTTAATTAGATGTCCTTGTCCGTAAATTCATACAGTCATTTTTCCAAAGTGACCTACATTCATTCAATCAGTGAAGTAATAATTGCTTTAGAGCTACTTAATCGTACAGTGTGCTGAAATGCGTTCTTTGTGCTTCTGTGCCTGGCGCAGTTCCATTCCTGCGGCGATTTACGTAGTTTCGTAAACTAATACCTTTTTTACGAGCCAATTGATTGCTTTTAAGTGACTAATATTAGACACGAATCGATCATATGAATAGGAGTGTATGAACCAACGACTGCTGCTTACATTAAAGAAAAATGAACCATGGCAACAAACTATAATATGTTAATATCTCCTCACAATTACAAAAAAAAAGGTAAAAATTCTGTTTCTGTCGACGCACTATTGCAGTAAAGCCGATTATGGTTAGACTATGAAGTTCAAACAAAAGCAGGTAGAGGTCAGTATTCATGACAGGATGCAGATAGTCTTTAATACATGTCTTCTTTGCTCTTTATTTATTTATTTTTTTTAACAGAACCTAAGTAAATAAACTAACATGACTTCTAACCCTGAAACGTGAGTACAATTGTACCCATAAGTATTTAGATAGAATTTCGGCTTACATTTGGACAACATTCATTTTGATGACATGATAATATATGATAATGATAAGAGACATGTAAAGTGATCTTTACATTGATATACATGATACTTTAAAGTTTATATGTATATATATATATATATATATATATATATATATGAATGAGAAAAAGGGGGAAAGTAAATATCTGAAATTGTGGAAACTATAGAGAGCATTTCTTTTTGGTAGATTTTTGGCTGACGTTGGCGTTTCACTCTCCGTCCCTGCTCTTTCGATTTTGGTGATAATACTATGATTACTTCTCATCATTGTCACTTGTTCAAGTGCATTATGTCCTATTTTGATATTTCATATCACATCACTATGTCATTATGTACGAAATCGCTGACAGATAAAAACATGAATAACTTATAAATCATAATGTGAGAGAATTATAAAAATGAGAATAAATCTCCCACGTGATTCAGATTCCATTATCGGCGTTTACGAGTTCCTGATTTTAAACATTATAAACATGAAATGGGAAAATAACGTATTTTCTGACTCATACAAGAAAGAGAACCCCCCCCCCCCCTCCACCTTTCCTGAATCACGCACAGGCGTATACACACATACATTTCTCTCTCACGCATACATCCACACACGTGAAATTCGCGCCACTGGTACAAACAGACACACCCACACCCACACATATTGTCAAACACACACACATACACATACTCTCACAAGCATACGCATACGCATACGATTTCAGTGATAAGGAATTAGTGTGTAAATGTAGCCTCCAAATAATCGATGACTGAAACGACACATCTAATGAGAGATGACAACGGAGCAGGTCTTAACATTCCGGCGGTGGTTTCCGAAAGCTCCACTGAAATCCCCGCTGATTGAGTTATCCGCGCACATCCTCTCGATTCAGCCGTGGAAGCAGGCGGGATTGGAGAGACATATGCACCAATATGATCTCGCTGAAACAATTGTTGCTCAATTGCAGTCCCCTCGCGCAGGGGAGCGATGCGCCGCGCTGCTAATGATATTCCCCCTTCGCATCCCGCGGGGTGATTGCTTCACCGTAATTGACAATTCATTGCAGTGGTTAGAGATTGATTATAGGGAAAAGCGGGGAAAGATAAGACCAAATGTCAGGCTCAGTGACAGAAGGGGGCCCATGCAATGTTCAAATAATCCCCTGATTGATGAGCCTCCAGCCCAGGCGACAGTCTCTGTTCCTATTTGCTCATTGAGGCTACCTTAATTTGGTATCTTCCGCCGGCACGGGCGACTGGCGAGCCCGATGTGATGAGTGCTGGCACTTGCCGCCGCTGGGATGTGGTCTTCTCTAGAGTTACGGAGCTCGTTTGATTTAATCCCCGTCACGGAATCATACATTGTACGGTCTAGATTATGACCCGTTTTTACCTGGAAATGAATCCTATACGGACAAGTTGCGTCGTTACACAGCATTAATATGAAAGTAAGCTGCTTTCAAGGGGTTTAATGTGTCTCTGTATGGCACAGAAGGAAGTAATCTTACACCCCAATCTCTAAGCTCATCCCGTTGCCATGGCAAATTGTGCAACGGATGGATGAAGTCGATTTGCCATCTAGAAATTCTTGTCTCCCCAAGACTGCGCGTCATATTTATCACTGTTTTCTCCAAAGCATATTAAGCAGGCGTAGCGATGTTCCTCCACAATAATGAAGATGTAGGCCCTATGTATGTACACACAGATACACAAATAGATATTGGTATAATCCATAGATGTCGTGTGTTTATCATATTAAAGGGAACATGACCCATCTTTAGAAGGACTGGCTCTATCGACTTTAGGCAGCATGACATTAATACTTGGTACGAAACGTGATAAAAGAACACAATTTCTTTCATAAGGGGAACATGATACCCATCTTTAGAAAGTCTGACTCTTTGACTTTAGACAGCATCATATCAATACTTGGTACGAAACGTGATAAAGGAACACAATTTCTTTCGATAGACATAATATGAAAAAGCACACAAGACACGTAAATTGGGATTATAAAACTTCAAGTCTGTTCTACACCTGTGATATTTCTTCCTTTCTCTTCTGGTTCTGCAAACTTCGTATCAAAAGGTCATCTTCGTGATGGACTTGAGCTCCCGGCAGTGTCACGTTCTGAGTTAAAAAAAAAACGGAATGGGCCTGCGACGTAATCTTCGTAATGCAATCAACGTGACAGACCTTCGACATGGAATTTCTGGATTTCTCCTTCCCTTATTGTTCAGTGAACGTATTTCTACCAAAAGAATGGTCACTGAAAGAAAGCATGAGAAATCAGGTTTCATGTGTTTCTAGCAATCCGTCATCACCATTCATGAATGACAACTAGATGCTTTGCTCCGGGGGTTCCAGGGATGATGATTATATAGATGGATGGGAGAGGAGATGCTAATTCAAAAAATGAAAGTACGTCGTGCATGTGAGAAACACACACACACACACACACACACACACACACACACACACAAAGGTTTCTTTACGCTCCTTCTTACAGCATATCTAGAGGGGGGGAGGTATGACACACAAAATTCGTCATCAATTATTTGAGTGCCATTTCCTGGGTTAGGGTTTTGAAATTGCAGTGCACGCTAGCTGATGTTGTCGAAGTTGATGCGGCTTCTCCTGCTGCAGTAGCTGTTGGTGTATCCTCACTGTTGTTATCACCGTCGTACTTGTGGTGGCTGTTGCTCTGCATGTTGAAGTGTTGTTGTACATAGTTGCTATAGCAGTCCGTTTTATCGACGATGGTATACGTGCTGCTCGTGGCACCTTAGGCTGCCATTGGGCTCTGAAAACCAACAGAAGTACATATAATACAAAAATAAAGATTAACTAAAAGTGTTTTCAGTTTCTCATTGAAAAAAAAAAGATAATGCGTTTCCACTATGATATTTAGGACGATAAAGTTAAAGGTACTCTCCTTATACAATGAGGTGATTTTCGTCGAAAGAGAGTGTTCTCGCAATAAGAGGCCTTTACCTGGTCACCTTTAAGGTTTCCCTTATTTGTCCGTGATGACAACTAACGTAACATTTTGTTTGACAGGTCCCTCTGTCAGAAACATGCTTTCATGTTGGAGTAAAAAAAAAATGGAGTTCATTGATACAAAAAAGGACTAACAATTCCCCCTCTCTCCTCCTCCTCCTCCTCCTCCTCTTCCTCTTCCTCCCCTTCTCTGTCTCTTTCTACCCCCCCCCGTCACACACACGCACACACCCACACGCACACACACACGCACTCAAACCCTCGAATTCTAACACACGGATACACTCAAAGCAATTATTGTATGGACCTACAAAAAAAAGGCATGCGTCTGCAGTGAATGTAGCCCACGTTGATCAAAGTGCTCCTACAATCGCATTAAGTGAGCATTTGAGCCCAAATATCAATCAGGCAGTACGGAGTCCGGTGTTTGAAACACGAACACCCCAACGGATTGAAAAAAAAGCTATGTTCCTTCCTCTTCTCTTTTTAAGCACATCTAACAAAGCATCTGCCGGCTAAAATGACATTTTGATATCATGAGAAAGGCTTTTCGTCGTTTCGCTATCATTGTATCCTCATAAATTTGCAAATGAAACATTCATGTTTTTGTTAAGATTCTCAAAGGTATATCAATATGAACACGTAATACCCATCAGTGAAATGGAAGGGATAAGCACTATACCGCAGTCGCATGTGAACAGAAAAGCTTTTTGTGTGGTTTGTTGGTTTGTTTGTTTTGATGGTTTTCCTCTTTTTTTTTGCGTATAAAAGCTGCACTTTGGGGGGGGGGGGGGGGGGCACGCGCATACATGAACATTAATTCAAAAGCATTCCACCATCTATTCAAATACAACCTATACACCCCAACTCAACCACGCACTCGTTCCCACACATACACTAGTATAAAGGTTTACATTGATAAATATTTTCATTTCTCATCGTCTTCCTTTCAGTTAGGAAATATGCCCATGGGGCTATAGTACTTCGTAATGAGGATGAACAAAACAGTGTTTCCTCTTGTGTGTGTTGTGTGTGTGTGGAAGGGGGGGGGGCAGTCATGCGAATGAAACATTCCGTGATATTCAAGTCTAGCTCTACTATATTATCGTGACTTTCTTCTTTTTGTTCTTCCAACTTTCCCATAATTTCGTTGTGCACCTTGCGACGCACACACACACACACACACACACACACACACACACACATTTATATATGTATGAAGAGCTTGCTTCCAAAAGGCACTAAATCCATTAAAAATGCAAGTTCTTTATATATATATACGAGTATATATTATATATGTATATTCAGACATATAATTATATATACAATCACACACATCCATAAGCACATAAAAGAGCTCATAACATTTTCTTTCAGTGACACCGTTGAAATATCTATCGATCAAAGTGCTTGCAATGTAAAAACTAAAAACTGGGCAACCATTCCGACATCATGAATAGAGCGACCAACACAGTGACGTCACATGTTGGACCTATGCGCGCCAAAGGCTGTGTCACTGATTTTTTAGGTCATCTTCCTACCTTTTTCCTCTTTATTCACAGGGAAAATAAAGTTTGAAGAAGAAAAAAAAAAGTATATAGATTCAGGGCACATTCCCGCATATTATGATGGTGATGATAATTGCATCGATTTTGATGAGCACAACTTTTGCGGCAGAATAAATGGCAGCCATCTGATAAAAGGAGAGCGCTGTGCTGGAGAGAGAGAGAGAGAGAGATTAAAAGATATTGACACTCATTTTTTGTAAAATAATGCTGCTAAAATCTGAAAAGAAACAGATCTCAGAGCGGAGCGCCTTGGCGTAGCAAATCAACAAATCCGAACAATGTTCTCCTGTAACCTTTAAAAAGAACAATCAGCCGATGGCTCCTTTGGAAAGACGATTGAAAAGGAATGAAACTTCATTGAATTGAACTTGTTCTCCATTTCAAAAAATAAGTAGAACATTTTTGTCTGTTGTGACAAACCCTCTTTTGAACGACAACAACAAAATGTTATAAACAATTTTTCAAGAAAATATTAACACATTTACAAGATTTCAGTAATACAGGGTGAATAGTAAATCTTAAAGTAGACAATGAATGAGGTAATCTAGATTTTGAAAATCTTTATCATTTTTTTTTGGGGGGGAGGGGGTCTTTTCTGAGTAGTAGTTATGCTTTAAAGTAATTAGCATTTTGGGGGCTTACAATCTAGGCTGATACCTAACATCCAGTAATTTTTCCTGGATCCATAAGTTCATGACCTATTATAATGATTATCAGATTACCATCTTACATATTACCATTTAAATGTTAACACATTAGCTAAGATTTCAGTAATACAGGGTGAACAGTAAATCTTGAAATAGACATTGAATGAAGTAATCTTGATATCAACATTCTTTATATCGTTCTCTTTTTTTTTTTGAGGGGGGAGTCTTTTCACAATAGTAGTTCTGATTCGAAGTAATTAACATTTTGGGGGCTTACTAGTAATCTAGGCTGGTACCTAATATCCAGTATATATCCCGAATCCGTAAGTTCATGACCTATTATCACGATCATCAGATTACCATTTTTAAATTAGATACAGCTCACGGCTATAGCCCTTAACTAATGCTCTTAATAGCGGAGATAATTTGGCGGAGTTAAATGTCAGCTCCTCGAAACTGTTTACGCTCCTCCAGGCACATGTTCCATTCTGGATGACGTTACCATAGCAACCCTACATCTTCTCATATTGGGAAAGAACAGAAAGTGCCTAATATATGGGCATAACGATAGCCTTAATTAATTTACGAATTTAGCACAGGTACATTGTATCGTAAATTTAGCATCTGGGTCTTCAGAGGGCTAATTTAGTTTAAGCCATTTCGTCAGAGTGTATCGTCCTTTTCAAGAATTTGAAAGAATTATGTCCATTACGTCTTTTTGTTTGTCTGTTTTTCGTAGATTTGAGCTAAAAGTTTGTTCTGATAAGGGGCTTTCTATAAGATATACTATATATCTATATCTATCTATATATATATATATATATATATATATATATATATATACCTATATGCAAATCTAATTCAGAATACGATCCTGTGTATTACTGAAACAAGCATCCCTATCTCTTGATGCATTTTGAAAAGAATAACATGAATTGACAACTAAGATAGCATGTCAGGCCTGACTTTACCCTCAGAGCAATACAGACGTAAATAATGAGGAATTAGTCTCGTTATTTTCGTGTATTCTCGAATTTTGCGAGATCATTACAAAGCCATCTCACTCTTGGATCTATAAAGTTGAACACTGAATTATCTAAATGATCTCAAACCAAAGATTCAATACCGTGAAAATTTGAAACATCATATTTATTAAAGACATCTAAATGGCATTTATACAGAGAACGATGATAACTTGAGTATTATTGTTATCGGCTGCTAGCAGGCATATCGTAAAGAAATAAACAATGACAAATAAAGACTTGGTTTAAGTGTGCGTGAAAGCTGATGGTTTGTTGACTGTGGGTGTAGTTAAGGATCAATACCGCCAATTTTCATGATTCGATGTGATTGGCCTTCAGCCCAATAAAATCACGCGAAACCACTCCCACAGTATGAAAGAAAAAAAAAAGAGTAACACAGAGGGGAAAAAGGAGCAGGAGAGATAGAGGGAAGGAGAGGGAGAGAGAGGGAGGATGGAGGGAGGGAGAGAGGGTCTCTTTCTGGGCTGTATTCATAGGGGAGACAGGAAGAAATCGTTCGTCCATTAGGTTCTCCTGACATTTGGGGAGGAGAATAAATATAAGTGGGGGAACCCAACCAAAAAAAAAAAAGTTAAACCAAGTCGCCAAATGTGTGGCAACGAATTCTAGGTGAAAGTGCGTCGCCGTGGGAGAGAGGAAAATGGGGTAAAATTGATAATCAGTGGGGACATAAACTCGAAGTGGCGCAGCGCCAGCCAGCTTTCGGCACAGACCCCCCAGCCGAAACTCTTTCGTGGAAGACGGCGACGAGTACTCTCTCAAAGGTGAATTCGGAAGGAGAAGTTGGTTCCTTAACACACTCGAACTATAGCTGAGACATAAACGTGTGTATAACTGTGCTCCTTGTTCAGTCGGAGAAAGGATACAATATGCGGAATGTACATGTTTGCGCGCATTTGCGAAACAGCAATCTTGTTAAAGGCATTATTTACCAGATGAAACAAAAAAAAAAACAGCTTTCGTGCTTCAAAGCACCTATAAAATGTGAGTTAGGGATAGAAACGACCAATATAAAAATTGTAATCATTATAATCAATGTTAAGTATTATTGAATATACAAACTGTGAACAATAGTTACAATAAAAGATATTATAGACTAAAGTTATGGTTAAGTGAAAAAAAATTGTGATATCTCCTCATGTTTTAGGCTTTATTGAGACCTCCTTATATGGTAGGATGTTTTGTGATACAACTGACTTACACATATGCATCAAATGTAATAACTCGCACTTTTTTTTTTAATCACTGCTCCCAATGGTAAAGCAATACCTTTAACTAATATCATATCTGTTTTCAAGATGAGATGACGGCATTTAATAATTGCTTCAGAAGTCTCTCACCGACCTGCATTCAGCTTTCTGAGACCTTTCTTCTTTCACTCTTGAAAAAAAAATGTAAAAAGCAGAATTGACCTTTCGCAACATTTTTTTTCCGAACTATGTTAACTTCACAATGGTGTCCCTATGTTCCTAGCGGAATAAGGATATATTTGATAAAGTATCAATTGAACAAAAAAAAAAGACATAATTATTTCAGGGCGAGAGTTGCGAGATGCTGACATCACTACGGAATCTAGCTTGCAAAATGAATGTCATCGATATCCCTGTTTAGTAATAATATGTACATCTTTGAACGTCACGTTTTTCTTGTACTTGTTGGGGGTGTATTGCAAATTCCGTTGTTCTGCGTTCGTTTAACTTTGCTCTTTCCATTAAAGTCAGCATATGGAATAGTGTTCCCCAGTTGTGTGAGGAGTCATGGGTGGAAAGTTTGAATCGCTCTTCACTCTCTGCCCACTCTGGAACATTCGAAAACCGAATATAAACGTGTGCATTGGAGCGTGTACACCCATCGGTAACGTTCGTCTTCATTCGGGATTTTTCGGCTGTGTGTGTCCTTACACGGAGATCAGTGATAGAACTATACATAATTCGTTACGAGAGTTCTCGAATGCACATCCGAGCGGGGTCAACCTTCCCAGTCACTACCGTTGTTGTTTGTTTGTTTTGATGTTGTTGTTGATTTGGGGGTTTTTTTTAAGTGAGAAGTGCTCTCACTTGACTGACTAAAATCCTTTTCGTATTTTGAGAACACGAGTAATTGTTCCTGGCAAGAACGAGAGAGTTTACCCAAAGCTCTCCCGACACTTGATTCAAAATGTTTGCTTGGTTGTACTTGCTGGAATATGAACAAGAAAATCAAGTATGTCCGTACTATAGGTCTCAGGGAGATATTCATCGATAAGCATAAGCAAATTAGCCGATAAATTCACCTGCTGTATCTTCGGTGTTTAATGTAGTGCATCTATGCTGGCATCATGTCTGCCAAGGTCCAAAGACGCCCACGGTGTTGATGACACATGAAAGGTATAAGATCAGGCGTTCGATGCTAAAAACCACTACAGAGTAATGATGTGTTTTATACAATTTTACTCGTATATAGTGAAGTACGTTCGTAGATGTGAGCGAAGCATTTCAGAATCCGAGACTGTTTCATAAGTACAAGTGCAATTACTTTCACGTTATGCATTGTTGTACAATCTGTGCGGTTACCACGGCAACAACTTGAGCACTCACATCAGAAGGGTCGCTCTCTCGTTGCTGCAGGTGCAGGCCTAATTACTAATTATGTATTACGCAAACCTCTTTGCATTCCCCTGCGATTTCAATGAGATGCGATTTGTAGCAATAATTGTATGATGATAATGAAAATGATGATAAAAATGGCTATTTATAAAGCGATGAAGTCCGTTGAAAATGATGCCCACGGAGCCGTTGCATAACTAAAATAAACTATACATCGTACAGCCATTGGGAAATCAAATACAGAAATGGAATTTGTTGGAACGAATGAAACACAAAAAGAAATAAAATACTACTTATAAATAACGATATTGATGTCAGAACTTACGAAAATGTTAACAATGACTGATATAGCATCATCTTCAGTGATGTCACTTTTTTCCCAGGTGGCAGGTTACCAATTATACACACCTGGGTCAGAAGTTGTAGCAGAAGTGGGCAAAAACGTCTCGTCCTATGATAATAATGATAATAATGATAATAAAAAAATATATGATAATAATAATAATAATAATAATAATAATAATAATAATAATAATAATAATAATAATAATAACAATAATAATAATATTAATATTAATATTATTATTAATATTAATATTAATAATAATATTGATAATAATGAAAATAAGAATAATACTAATTATAATAATAATAATCATAATCATCATCATCATCATCATCATAATAATAATAATACAGGGTACTCATAATGCGTCAATTCTACATGCTCAAGGCGCTATTCTTACCCATCACCTCCTACTATTATGGTGACATTACTTTTTTGCTCCTGCGAGAATTGTTCCGGTCTTATTTCATCCAAGGACTTGTAGGGTTATAGGGTTATGGTTGTGATAGGGTTTTAGGTTTAGTTTAATGTAAATATTAGGAATAGGGTTAGGGTTATGTTTGTGGATAGGATATAAATTTGGCTTCGTCGCAGGAGCATTATCTCATGGAACCACTAAGATCACAGTCTCATGGCCATTATATCACGTTCCTCCGAAATCTTTAATCGATTCCAACTTAAAAAAAAAATAGAAAAGTGAGGCAAAATGCAAGTAAGTATGTATCTTGGCAGGAGGAGTGTACTATGTGTGCTATTATGGCGAGTATGTGAGGTGTGTGTGTGCGTGTGTGCGTGTGTGTGCGTGCGTGTGTGTGTGTGTAAGAGAGAGAGAGAGAGAGAGAGAGAGAAAAATAGAAAGAGACAGAGAGGCGTGGGGGGAGAGAAGAAAAAGAGAGGGAGGGGGCGGGGAGGCGTTTCTATCTCGCGGCGCCAATTCAAAGTACTTTGGCTATTTGGTCTTCTCTTTTTCACACTTAGCTTGGATAGCACTGCATTCAGATATTACCTATTAACCTGCATATTCTCCCTGCTCTGTCACATCGATGGAACAGTGTTTGGCTGTTGCTATAGGAGCTGCTATCTGTAGTGATTAAGCATTGATTTTTATTCCCCAACTAGAGCCCTTTTCTCTCTCTCTCTCCCTCCCTCCGTCCTCCCTCTCCCTGATCCCTCTCTCCCTCCCTCACTCTCTCTCTCTCTCTCTCTCTCTCCCTCCCTCTCTTTCCCCTCTCTCCATCCATCTATCTTTCTCTCTCACTCTCTTTTTATCCAGGACAGAAAATGGAGCTCAAAGAAGACAAAGTTCTGTCATGTCGTGCTCTTACGGAAACCGGTGACACCCCAGTCACGATCTCAGCTCTCCTTTGCACTCGTGTCATCCTAATCTAACCTGTACCTGCAATGTGGGATCAATCATTTCAAACGATATTTGTGTCTGGGCTACAAGGAGCACCCTTTGTGAGTGAGTAGGCTAAATCAAAAGCAAGAGTCTATTCAGGTTTTCACTATCTGTCGCCACTCGTGCAGACTGTAACGCCCAAAGTGAGGAATGCATGCAATTTTCGTGATTTTTGCAGATGTCATGGTGTGGCGAGGACACGTGATTTAACATAGAAAAATTCGATCCCTGAAGTTGTTATGCACCCGTCGATCTTTTCGTCACACATTTATTATACGTTGACATCTTTCACAAAAAGTTATTCAACCAATAAGGGGAAATACAACACCATTCTTCCCGCACATTATTGATTATTGTTTTGTTCATGAATTCATCTTTTCTATCCGCGTATACGATTGCGTGAATGAGCATCTGTCTGATACTTACGCATGGATTATTTCTTCGATCGTTTTCAAAAGCAAATATACTGAGTTGATTCAAAGCCTTATAGTTCTGTTACCACGGCGTACGCGTGACCAAGTCGACTACAAAATAGTTAACATTCCTGTCTCCAGGTATCCTAGATTGCCTACAGATTCAAGCTAAAGGCCTGGTCCCTGGACACTTCATACTGTAAAGAAGTATACGGTTCGAATCGAATGATTCTGTTTGGAAGAACTGAAGAACAAAAGGATTAACGCCCCCACACTTTCTTCTGACCGAGTCCATTTGCTTTAGGGGGGAAATAATATGACAGAAAGGAGAGAAAAAATGACAGATCAATAATTGTGTATATCATGAAGTGTGCCTCACCCTTCACTTTGCCAGAGTGAATTCATGCAGCAATTAATGTTTAGGCTCATTGGTCAGGCGTCAGTCTTGCTGACTGTGACTTGTTGATTTCCACTGACTGCCGTAAGGCTCGCCTCTAGAGTTTTCGGCTCACCACGGCGTGTGGGTGAGAAAACTACCTACTTAAAATTCGCTTAACGTTTGAAATGAGGATACAAGACTACGGTAGAATATTTGAGAAAAATGGTGAGGAATCTCTCATTTCGAAAATATGGAAATAAGTGATTTGGGATGAAAACAAAATGAAGAAGTTAGATTCAGTTCTTGCCGTGAATGTACCATCATCATCAGGAATACGATAAAATAAATTTGTTATCTTGAGCTGCACATTTCATTGTATTTTGTATTGACGTATGTACACAATTTTTTTACACTCGTACAATTTCACTGATCAACAGTCTTGAGTTTATTTGCTTTGTAAAAGCACAAACACCCTGAGTGCGTATGCACGTGCGGATGTGCATTCATGATAGACATGATAGAGTATAGGATAGATATGAACATTGATTACCATACGCAGAGACTACAAAATATTTTTTAGAAGAAAATCATCAAAGTCATGTGGTATTGAATAATGATTCTTAATCATTTGATCATGTTGCAATTATTATATTTTTCCGTATACTTTGACATTTTGGTCATGTCAAGTCTATAGACTTCACTATTGATATAGTTTCGTTCAGACGGTGATCCTTAACCTCGAGGGTAAGCTAACTGCAAGGATAACGTTCGATTTCTCGACAAAATGACTGATTTCGTGACGAAATCGACCCTGCGACACTTGTCGCCCCATATAGCTTATCCTCGAGGTTAAGGATCACCGTCTAAACGAACTGAAGTCTGTCAATGTGATTTATAAGTTTCCCGTCTTCAAAGTGTCTATACAATTCTTGCTGTCGCAGTTTTTGTTGTCGCAATTTTTGTTGCCGCAATGTCATGCCGGAATGATTCTGTTTTTTTCTTTTCTTTTCTTTTCGATAAGTTTACATTTCATTTCGCAAGCATACATGATGTATGTTTGGCCCATTTTCTTTTTTTTTTCTTCTCTTTTAAGGCTGTCGTATCTTCAAGCTATATGCTTATTTGACGACAGTCTTCTGCATTCACACTCCCAATACATGCGCCATAATTCAGTCAGATCACTTGATTCACTATATCCCGAGTGGTTCGCAATTGAAGTGTTCTCTTAGTCTTTTCTTTCAATATGTACACGTATATCTCAGTTATGTTCAGATGTACACACTGTATGTTTTATTGTCTTGAAAATAAAAAGAAATGACTGTATTTCATTTGTAATATATATTCAATGCAGAAAATTCCCCATAAATTCATTTGAATTCGAATTCGAGTTCGAAACTGACTCTGAAAGTGGCCCAGACACTCACATAGCAAGCCAATTCGGGGTTCTACTTGGCGAATGAGCAGAAATAGACCATAGGCATGTGGGTTTTTAAATTCACTGGAATAAGCATTTTTGTGATGTAATGAAAATGTAATAATTCCTTATAAATGGTGCTCAACCTGACAGTAAAAGTAGTATTTGTCAATAGGAATAGTAAAAGATTGTTGATACTTGTGGGCCTACTGTCAGTCAATGCAAATGGATATTTTCCCACATTCTGGTCATGTGGTCTATAAGCAAGTTTGTCCATTGTTTGAACATGATTAATGAATTCCATGAATCGTCGGTCAAGCGCATGTATTCGTCGCTTTGAAAACGAGTGAGTATCTAGCCAACTTAGAAAAAAAAAAGGAAAAAGAAAGGTCATTTGTACCTGTGTGTGCATGAGCAAACTCCCAACTGGCGAATTCGTACTGGTGCACTGTACTCGCACATTTCTGGGAGCTACGATGAAGATTTACCGTAGAGGGCGCTTACTAGCGGAACTGCACCCCTGCTCGACGAGGGATATGACGTTGGCAGACGGGCTTTAGAGAGGGGGAGTAGAAGTGTGGTAGCCGTGGTGGCGGTTGCATAATAGCGTCACACGTAATGACCATTACAACTTGCATCATCCCCACGCATTGCTATCGTGGGGCAATTTACGGGAAAACATCAACCATTAGTCACTTCCCGTCCTCTTTAAAGCTTAAAAGGCCAATTCACCAAACACTTCCATGTCTCATTTCAAGATCTTTTTTTTTCTTTCAAAATAGCGAGATCGGTTGATCAATGCAAAACAATATCAGATGTAGGGCATGACCAAATTCACTCCATTTTTGGCGGTGATAAAATGTCATTAAAGGGGGAGAGTGATTATTTTCTCGTATGTCGGGGTAAATATTTTTTGAAAGCAAATAGCATTGAAGAGCACTGTCGTTCATTGAGCATTATGTGATTAGACCGGCACCACTCTCATCAATTGTCAAAGTGTTTTCGTAACAGTCTGACGCGATGCGAAATCGTATTTCGCAGTGCGATGCTAAAAAGATCAGACGAAATCCTAATCATTTTCTATCTCGCTCTACTTTATTTTCAGTGTTCCTTCTCCTGCGGATCTCTATCCCTTCCATTCTTTCTTTTTTTTTCAATATGTAATGGAAATTAACTGTACTTTTAGCAGGGACGGAGAAGCGCGATTGTCATTATAGTCATGAGAAGCATGATTAATTCTGTGTCATTGAAACTATGAAGACATTAAATGATTTTTTTTCTCTCTCTCTCTTCATTTTCTCCCTTTCTCAGTGCAGGCATACATGCATATATAATATATATATATATATATATATATATATATATATATATATATATATATATATATATATATATATATATATATATATATATATATATATATATATATATATATTATATATTGAAACAAGAAAGGGAAAACTGACCAGAAACAAATAATAAATGGCGAAAACTCTGAGCAAAGAAAGCATTTTCTTGCTCAGAGTTTTCGCTATATATATATATATATATATATATATATATATGTATATAATATCATATGCAAGTCATTACACTTGTATATAGAAAAAATCTCTAGAAACATAGATAGACAGAAACATAGACAGATTAATAAATAGATAATAAGAGAGTAAGAATAAGAATAAGAGAGAGACATAATAAATATGATTTGTTCCGATTTGACAATTCATATTTAGCTTCATATGTTATGTGTAATGAACGATATCAAAATCTAAAGTTGCTTAAAAAGTCAAATTCTCTTTTCTAAGACATCCTGTTTGTTTTTACAATTTACGTTATGACGTCAATCACAAGCGTCTCTTTCTTTCATATCGACGATGGCAATGAACAAGTGTCTTGTACATTGCTCCTCTTTTTTGAACATGTTGTTTATGACACATTAGAAAATATGGAATTTTTTATCGTCATTGTTGTTCTTTACAACAATGTCGAAAGTCAGAAGAAATGAATCTTCGTCACCATGTCTTTAACATGATTTTCAACTGACGCGGTACATGTTTTATGTCAATTCAGGCACGTTTCCCCTGCTGATCGCCGTTGCATCAGATCAGTCCTGAGTGTAGTGACTGATAAAAGACATCGTCTCTTCAAGCAATAAAGTGTCAAAGAGCTGCGATACCATGCAGCAGAAATAATATTCTAACCTGATACTCTTTTATTTTCTTTTTTCATTTTAACTTCAACTCAGAATTGGGGAGGAGTCATATATATAAACTGTCACCATTCAATAAAGCGTGCTTTACCCCGACAGTCACTCTTGAAACGCGTTAGAAAGGGCGCTTTGTTTACAGGCGCTTTTTGCACGGACATACTCTGACCTACTTTGGCTACAGACACCACTTCATGCTGTTCTCATTTCGTCAATGATCTGCTCGCCTACGCGACGGAGCGAGCCGAGAAGTGATATTAGAAAGAAAAGAGAGAGAAAGGAGGGGAAAAAAAATCGCTGAGAAATTAGCGTCTCTATGAGGACGCTTGTGTATTATTCCCCACTAGAGCTCCTATCCATCTTAATTTAGATAAACGACAGATTTCTGATGTCGAGAAATTCTGTCAAAAATGAGGGAATGGAATTGAGAAGCTCACATAAGTTGGTCGGTAGTCTTTATGTCTTATGGACAAATAAGATTGCTCGAACGGTGCAAAAAGTTCGACACACATACCACAAAAATATATCTATCACAATATTGTGTGTGTGTGTGTGTGTGTGTGTGTGTGTGTGTGTGTGTGTAATATATATATATATATATATATATATATATATATATATATATATATATATATATATGTGTATATATATATGTATATATATATCTATATATTCGTGTACATATACATATACATATATATAAACATATATATAATATATAATTATGTGTACATGTATATATACATACATGCATATGTTTATGTGTGTGTTATATACATATATTTAAAAAAAATACACGAAAAGACATCAAGACTCGAACAAGTAGCTGACGTTTCAGAGAAGATATCTTATATGAATAGATAGGTAGATTAATATGATTGATGGATAGACGTGATAGATGAGATGATCGACTTGTAAAGAGTTGTAAGACTTGTAAAGACTTACAAATACACCCCCTAGACGAGGGGTACTGTTCATACATGCAGTTCCCCATGTCAACGGAACGGACGTAATATCCCCGCACTGCGGTACAGGTGCTGGTATATACATTGTAGGGGGTTCCTGTTTTCTTTTTCTTTTTGATAGAGTCTATGTCGTTTTGAGTTGTAGATTTCAAATTGTTTTGGGTATGTAAAGCAAATCAAGACGATGATGTGATATAAGCGCTGTCAAAACAATTCAATAGTTTGTAAGAGCACTATATGAATGTAATTATTGTATTGTATTGTATTGTATTGTATTGTATTGTATTGTATTGTATTGTATTGTATTGTATTGTATTGTATTGTATTGTATTGTATTGTATTGTATTGTATTGTATTGTATTGTATTGTATTGTATTGTAAGGGTTGACTCAACGGCAGAATAATGTATGGATTTGCAAAAACAAGTACGGAAATCGAGCATTATTTGCGTTTCATGAAACCGGAATACTATTGAGAGACGTAAAAGTTGTAAAAATACGTACTGTAGAGTCGCACTATTCATGCTTCGGGCCTACGGAACCAAGATAACCTTCAGGGCTTTTTTCCGTCTTCTTCTTCTTCTTCTTTTCAGAAGACAAGACTTGAATCAGGAAGAGAAGCTCTGGAGAGAGATCGAAATTTCGTGACAGCTTTCGTTGTGACTTCCTCTATAGCTTGCAACGTTTATTTGCAACAGTCTTGCAGCTTCCCCTGTTCAAACACGGGAGACGTCTAAATTGCGTTGACTCTGAGCGTGATTGGAGGTTGCTTCCCATCTCTCCTCTGTGAGAGCCCCTACATCGTGACCGGATGAAAACGGGAAGTTGTGCGGACACTTTGTCCGCGGCAAACAACGCAGAGAGCAGCGCGGGTAAATGAGAACTCCGCCGAGGACGGGAGCTCGTGGGACGTGTTCATTAATAGTCACACCCTTGAGCACATTACTCTGGTATCATACACCGCACATTTCCGAGGCTGTTTAATGGGACAAAATAAGAAACACAGTGATGTCCCAGGTGATATTTGTACACATCAATGCATACACACACTTTAATAGCTGCCGTCTGATGTTTTATTTGAATAAACACTGCAATACATACGTGGCGCGTGAAGTATGTAGAAGTTATAAAAACTTTAATTTCTTTTCTCAGCTTCAGTCCTCAGCACATTCTGATACCTTACGTCGCACATTTTCGGGACGGTTAAAGGACAAAAGACAGTGGTGTCCCCTGTGATATCTGTAGACTGCACATCATTGCATACTCACTCATTTTAATATCTGATTTTTTTTTTTTGTACACAACGACGCAATACATACATTGGAATTAAACAAGCATGCAAACATTAATTTCTTTTCTTATGTAACCGAAGCCACCATACAAGCTTAGCTTTGCTTATAATACATGGTCTCAAGTAATTTCCTATGTATTATGACTGATATGTATTCAGTGTTTGGGGTTTGTTGTTGATAAACAGAGAGAAAAAAATAAATAGATATATAAATAGATAGATAGATAGATAGATAGATCGATAGATAGATAGATAAATAAATAGAAAGAAAGATAGATAGATAGATATACAAATAGATAGACAGATAGATAAATAGAAAGATAGATAGATAGATAGATAGATAGATAGATAGATAGATAGATAGATAAATAGAGATGAATATATGAATAGATAAATAGATTGATAAAGAATCGATGTGAATAGATATTTTGCCGCTATATCAGATTGTATAGGAATGTCACTATTACATTTTTTTTAACATGAACTTTTACCTGTGAACTTTTCATCTCTTTTCAACGAGAATACATCTTGATACGCTATACATTAATATTGTGCATCTCTAAATGTCATTGCACAAATAGTGCAATTCCTATTATGGAGCAGAGCAGCAACTTTTATCTATGTAGGCCTACGCATTTTCATTTGAACAAAATATTTAAAAACAGATTTTGTAATGTCCTCCACATTAGTCTGTGATATTTGTGGTCAAACTCTCATGGACTTAGACTGTCTCATGACATATTATGTCGTTCTGTTCTTAGAGATAACGCCAAACACTTTTGAATGTGCGTGTGTTTGTGTGTGTTTATGTATGCGTATGTGTGTTGCTGTTGTTGGTGGTGATGTTGATCAAATCCTTCTCCAATAGCCTAAAATAACTGTTGCAAGTGTAATCATGTTGCGCGTCTATGTGTCAGGTGCTCAGATATCTTGCTGAAGAAGAAGAAAGATGTGATCACATTATTGGTATATATTAAATCGAAACTGGGGATTTATGGGGTTATCAGGAAGACTGCATAGAGATACGTGTTGTATTTCCATCCGATCCAAGTTGATCTATACAAGTCACATTTTAGTCATCTATCATTTCGATTATTTCCAACTATAGTGACGTTGCAGCTGTTGAGGTAAAAATTGTCGTCTAATGTATTGTTTTCAAGTGGTCAAGAGAGCCGTCCCTGGTCAACCATTAGAGGGCCTAAATGGAAGAGTGACATAGCTGATTTTGTTTTCGCAATCAGAGCTCAATTCGTCCATTTCTCCTCAAGTTCATGATGTCATCTGTCAGAAAATCGTTTGTCTTTTGTCTCTTCAGTCATCAAGCTGCCAGGAGAAGATCAAATAAGCGCTCGTAGTCAATCCAATAACAAACAGGATGAAGAATAACTTTTTGACAATGTACTCGCTTACACTAATCGTTCTTTTTACAATGGCACCAAGGTCATCTTTTTGAGTCCCTACGGCAAAAATGAAAAGCGCTTTTTACTTTCAAGGGGGTCGCGGGAAGCAGTTAACGCACATACATACACACAAAAATATAAGATCGCTTCCTTTCTTATTTGAAGGTCGCTCTTTGATCTATGGAGAGTTCCTTTCCTTGAGAAATATGACGTCTGTAAGGTTGAAGTCGAGCATAAAAGAATGATATATCCCTTGTCTCTTTGTATTCTTCTTTCCCTTTGTTCAGCATGGTGTATGAGAGAGGGGGGGGGGGGGAGGGGAGGGAGGGAGAGATTCTTTATATTTTCTCCGTGACATAGATACCGCGCCACAGCCCTAACTATACGACGTTCCATACACCGATATGCTTTCAAGGTGTTTATCCAAACTCGGTGAGACAAAAGTTCATGACCAACTTTAGCTGTGACCTTTCGTCGCGGAAAGTGGAACACGGACGCGAACGCACCGAGAAGCCAATTCAGCGGAATACAGTCATGTATATGAGCATTAGATGTTCATTTAGGTGTGATGGATCGTTCGCGTGTGGCCGTCATTCTTAGTGTGTATAATGCAGGATCTAAACCGTACTCTGTCATAATGTCAGGGTTTTCCATCCCAAGGAAATTATGATTGACAATTCTTGACATTGGCTCCGAGAGACAAGATAGAATATGTGATTGCTACCGTTAAGATTCTCTCACGGCCTTGAGTAGAAAACACTCTATGTGACTGAGACGTATTCACCACTAACTACAGGACAGACTGATCAAAATGTCATTGAAAATGACCGATAGGCCTACATTTTGCTCGTAAGAACACCGAGGCAAGAGCAACGACGTTTTATATTCGCTGCTTTCTGGGAGATTAAAAGCAGTCTTGTGTCCCTTCTCATGGACCTCTTTTCCTTCATCCACGATTCCTTGTCACTGCAATAATTATTGATAAAGCAACCATCTTCACAATCAAACAGGCAATTATGATAAAGGCAGTATATCACATTTTGCTAATTCGTCTCCATATCGTTTATAACCCAAGTCTATGTATGCGGTTTGTACGTGGTCAATGATCTCAATGATATCACATCCGTGGACAATGATATATTTCCCTAGACAATATTACAACAGGAGAAGGGGACATTGGAGCTAATCGAGCTGGTGTAATTGTTCCATGGTGCTGCTGAGAGCAAGCAACCACATGAATAATGGGCGAAAGCAAACGGTTATCAAACACGCAGCGTGAGGGCGTCAACCATGTAAATTGCGAGTACATCAAGATCATTTATTGGTCATCCCCCTCTACAGATTAAGGCAAAAATGTACCTCAGTTGTAACGTTGATAAACTTTCTTCGCTGGTTAGGAATCTCATCTAAGCCTCTTTTCCGGTA
The DNA here is from genome assembly GCF_040938485.1 of Diadema antillarum. Taxonomy (NCBI): domain Eukaryota; kingdom Metazoa; phylum Echinodermata; class Echinoidea; order Diadematoida; family Diadematidae; genus Diadema; species Diadema antillarum. The sequence continues at coordinate 395,237 of NW_027271187.1, forward strand.
GGTTTTGTTACAGTATTGACGAATAAAATGATTATTATGTATCCACTTGCCGTTATACTCTAGCTTCTTCAGTGCAAAGTGTTTCATTGTATATATAGTGCCTTGTTATCCAAAAAGACTCTGACATTAGCAGTATCCCCGACATACTGGCAGGTACCCGTTCATACCGCTTCGACCAATAAGGTGGTCATAAAAGCTTGACCAGTGATGACCTGTATGCTCCAGGAAATATTCGAACCCGGGACCTCCAGGACCGTTTACGAGTTCAGAAGCTTGAGTCGATACAGCGTCGTTCAGAGCTCCACTTTGATCATTTGTACCAACAGGGCATGTTGGTGTTTTTTGTTTTGTTTTCTTAGATAGGCTTCTGTAATATATTGATAATTCAAGTAATCCTTATTAAATGGTGCTTGCCAGAACATCCACCTGGCAGCAAGCTTAACGTTTGGAGAATATCAACAGAACAAGTTTGTTAATATAATTAGTGCAAAATAATAAAATGGATGCTTCCCAAAGTGTTATGATTAGCTTTAAGCGGTGGGAAGCTTATGCATTATGTTGCTTCCAAAACGATTAAAGTGCTAACCAACTGAGAAAAAAAAAAAGTAGTTTGTACCACTGTGCACATGCATGAGCCCACCTCGAAACAGACTTATTCTGATTACGTTGTACCTTATGACTGTTACGAATAAAGTCACGAATATGCAATAATGCATGCAGGGCGGAACATTGCAACATATCGACGTAAATTCCACAACTCGAATATCGACAAATATAATACAATCCTATGTATTCCTATGTCTGCTATCTTATTGACTATTGCAATGCATTCGGTCATTGTGCGTTTAACTTTGCATCAGTGTATTTGTATTTGTTTTCCGCCTGTAGAACAAAAATGTATACACAACGGCTGGGCAGCCCATCATCAGGTGTGTCCATGAGCCTCCCCTGCTCCTCCATGTAAATTAGATAGACATACAGATAGATAGATAGATAGATAGATAGATAGATAGATAGATAGATAGATAGATAGATAGATAGATAGATAGATAGATGGATGGATGGATAGATAGATAGATAGATGGATGGATGGATAGATAGATAGATAGATAGATGGATAGATAGATAGATAGATAGATAGACAGACATATAGATAGATAGATACATAGACAGATAGATAGATAGATAGACAGATAGATAGATAGATAGATAGATAGATAGATAGATAAATAGATAGATAGATAAATAAATAGATATATTGATGGATAGAAATCATAGATAGATAGAAATAAAGAAATCAAATAAAATTTCAATCGCTATTTCAAAGATGACAAAGTAGTTCATGAGCTAAATTATTATCTAATTCATCTCAAATTTGGGGACCATTATCTCTAACAGAATTTAAGATTATTCTTCTTCTTGTGAGGTACGCTCCACTTTCTGCATGTTTTGGAGTATTACGTGCTGTTTGCATGGTTTGGCTCGTCAGTGTAGTGCATATGGTGAGTTTTACACACACAAAAAGTAAAAGAACTACTCTATATACAATGCTCGTCTTATTGAAAAAAAAAAGAAAGACGAAAAATGCAGACACTCTTCCATTACTGGCGGACTTCGATATGCGGCACAACTCGCTGGAACTGGTCCAGAGTTGTGCAGCAAACGAACTGAACTGCTGGGGCAACATTGCTTTGGTAAACATTTTTTTTTTTTCATTTCGGTAATGGTATTTGGTATATGACCTGGTGTTATATGAATGAACACATTTATTAAGAATAAACATTTGGGGAAAAACAATTTCGGCGACATGTCATAATTAGACATTAAACATCAAAAAAGCACTTTGAATTTTATGAAATACTCGTTCAAGATCATGCTGTGTTCAGCTCGAGCAAGATTACGATATTTCTTGACCCAGAGAACAGGGCGTTTTGACATCAGGATATCATACCTTGTTTTTGATAAAACAAATTTGGTATGGATTGGGCTGGTACCATCACTGATCGAGCATTATGTTCGGAGATTTGACACATGTGAACACCGTAATGTTTATAATATGACAAAAAGGGTATTATTGTATATGTATTCTTTTTTGTTATTGTATCATGTATTCTTTTTTGTTATTGTTGGACACATGTGAACACCGTAATGTTTATAATATGACAAAAGGGTATTATTGTATCATGTATTCTTTTTTGTTATTGTATCATGTATTCTTTTTTGTTATTGTTGGACACATGTGAACACCGTAATGTTTATAATATGACAAAAAGGGTATTATTGTATCATGTATTCTTTTTTGTTATTGTATCATGTATTCTTTTTTGTTATTGTTGGACACATGTGAACACCGTAATGTTTATAATATGACAAAAGGGTATTATTGTATCATGTATTCTTTTTTGTTATTGTTGGACACATGTGAACACCGTAATGTTTATAATATGACAAAAAGGGTATTATTGTATCATGTATTCTTTTTTGTTATTGTATTATGTATTCTTTTTTGTTATTGTTGTTTTACCTTTTAGCTTTGCCAAGAAAGGTAGATTTGTTTGTTGTTTATTGTTCATTCAGAGCACTGTAATAATCTATTTTTATGATTATGATTGCAAATATGTGCAATTCAGCATTGGCTGACAGACAAGATAATCAATAAAACCTGTTCAATTTCAAGACAGAAATACATGAACTTGCTCGTAATGTTTAAAATAGATCTTTCAATACAGTACGCACTCATAGCAGATATTCCCAAGTTTCTGTAGTATGGGTCCTGGCACATATCTCTCTAAATGCCCTCCCATTTTCACAATAATTAGTCATGTAAAACAAGGGCAAAGATCGATATCTGACATAATTATGACGGACACAAAGTTTTTATGGCTTCTGAAGCCACGTGACAGGCACAGGTAACAAAATGCGTGGACCAAAATGCGGATCACCACCTGGAGATCATCTCGTCACGAGATAATATCCGTTGTTTTCAATATCTTTCTCTTTCCCTCCCTCCATCGTTCTCTCTCCCACCCTCTCTCCCTCTTTGTCACACACACACACACACACACACACACACACAATCACACACACACTAATGCACGCATGCACACTATGCCAGCACTTCACTGAAAGCAGCTAAATATGAGCTGAGATGACGTCTGTTCTCCGTTGTCTGCTTTGACAACGTGCCTATGGCAGCCCAATTGTATACGTTAGACCGACAGCATTCACCGCGCTGTGGCGCAGCGACTACCGGGTACAGAAAAGACGTCACTGGCAGAGCACGTGTACGATATGATGTGAACGTCATTTCTACACAGTCGCATCAATCAGTTCGGATGACATCATATTGAATCTAAAGTCATTGTTTAGTATGTTTGCTTATTTGGGGATGCATCTTTTTTTTGAATGCTCCGGTCATTCTCTCCTTCCATGAAATCAACGATACAGGGGCGTATTTGTCAGGGCTTCTTCCGGTTGCACTTGTTGCTCAGGTTGTTTTTCTCTTGTAGTCTTTCCAATTTGAGCGCTTGCCGAATTTAGCACGGAAGTAGATTTCATCACAACAGGAACCGCCAAGTTTCCCCTTGATGCTACGAATGGCGGTCAGGTCACGGAAAGGTCCTGCCCTTATCACATTAATCAACAAAATATGTTTTCATTTTCGTATGTGTGCTTGTGACTTGTGTCCTATATCTACCTCTGTCGTGCCTGTGTGAAATCCAGCTTACTTCACACCTTTTTTTTTTCATTGTTAAGGTCATATATGTGTGCTGTCCGACTTCTTTCAATGTTTTCAATTGCTTTTTACATCATGTTTTTGCTTCATTTTGTAACTCATTATAACATGTATTTACGTTTTTGCAATTATTACGAATATGCTCTGCATATACATTGTATATAATTTTTCTCTGTTTATTTGATGGAAATTAAACAAAAATTGAATTGAATTAAATTGAATATGCCCGAACAAAAATTATCTCCAAATAAATATGATGGTATGCATTCATATACATGGATACATATGTTATCTTTTTTTATCATTATTCATGTCTCATCATGTCACACACGAGCGGTCAAAATACTTTTGAGTCGAGAAACGATCATCGTGCAACATTCATCAAAACGCGGTGTCTTGGATAATCTTTATCCACGATGAAAAAGAAAAATCATATCGGAAAAAGACTTACACAATGGAGCAGAATATACATGTAAATCCATCAAAATCTGGCACATTGTATAGAGATAACCATTCAATATAGTGGTCTTCTTTAAATTACCGTGATGCAGGGCTTTCAATAAATGTTGAAAGTAGCGATATAGTTACAGCAGTGGGCGGAAGTAGGAGTAAATTATTGTGAAAAAACTATCAGATGAAGTAATAGAGATAGTAGTAATAGTTCTATAGGGGTAGAAGTGAGTAGAAATAGTACTGGACATGCTAGGTAAAGAACAGCTGCAGTGGTATAGTAGTGGTAGTTGTAAAATTATTGGGAGGCGGATAAGAAGTCGGGGGAGCAGAAGAAAAAGCAGGAACAGTATCTGTTCAGTTCAGCTCAGTTCAGTTCAGTTTGCACTTATTCCCATTTATCCATCTATCCAACAAAAATTGAAACAAAATACAAGACATGCATTAGAAAATGATTGCTTCTCGTTTTGTAAGAATATACAATAGGGATACGGGTCATAAAGTGTAAGAACTACATATAAACTATGTATGCAATTTCGTAAAATAACCAAAAATAGCAATGTACACTTTGTAAGGTTGACAAAAAAGGTAGATATAACAATGGAAAAAAAGAAATGTGGTCCACTGAAGAATAAAGCTTGTAAAACGTGGATCGCTTAATACGTGATAAGTTCTAAATAATATCCAAAATTAACTTATGTGCAGCAGATAACACAAACATCGTAATTTTAAACAGTAGCAATTTTAAAGGTTTTCATTAAAAAATAAGAAAGAAATTGAACCATTTACGGTATTTCGTGTACAAAATAGAGTACGTGTGTCTTATTGGCGATACCACGCATTAACCAACGTCAAACAAGGTATATAGACTATATGGGAGCGATGTTAATCCTAAAACGAAAAGAAAGTTCATCCTAACGAGTCTAAGAAATCACGAACCTTATTTCTTTTCCGGATTAACGAACCTTCATGATAACTATTTTTATTTTCGGATTAACTAGCTTTCGGAATAACGAATCACCTTCGTAATAACGAACTGTAACCGATAATAGCACCTAACGTTATCTCCTTGTTTTGCTCAGACTAATAATCCTCCTTCAGCACTGAATTGATCAGTGTTTTAGAAGTAGCCATGATAAAAAATCATGGGCGTACATACTCGAGCAGGATTCGAACCTACGACCTCCTGATCTGCGGCAGGCGTCAATGTATTAAAGGGCAATTTGTCAACGAGTTGCAATGAAAACATCTCGACGGAAGAATTTCGTGGATTTGAATAATCCTCCTTCATCAAAATACTGTGTTACTCTCAGGAATTCCATAACTTTTCCTATCTATACTTGAGACTTGTTATGCATCCTTCAAGGTGTTGTTTGTCATACTTTTGATTCTCGTCATCATAGTCAGTATGACCATGGAGTGATATTAATTGAGAAACCTGTCTGGAGCCTATCAAGGGGAATAAAGGCAGTGTAGTCATAAAGAAGACTAGATGACGCAGAGGATGAAAACAACGAAACCTTTAAAAACAATTTTCTCTAATCATGTCTAGCAGAAAGCTGGTTACCTTGTACTGAGAGCTTCATCGGACTGCTGGCGGTTTTTATCTTTCAGACAATTATTTTCGCCAGCTTGATGAAAGGAATTTAAGTTTGTGCAGAAACTATCATTATTTCTTTTTGATAATGAGGATGAAGATGATGAAGATGATGAGGATGATGAGGATGATGAGGATGGTGATGATGATGATGATGATGATGATGGTGATGATGGTAATGGTGGTGGTGGTGAGGATGATGATGGTGATTGTGGTGGTGGTAGTGGTGGTGATAAAGGTGACTGTGACAGAGGTGCTGGTCCTTGCTCGAGCAGAAAAAAAAACAGTTGGAAGACAACTGACATAAGATGATTAGATATCGGCAAAGTTAATGGAATTGAAAGGTTTTCAATGGGAATTATTCATCTCATTATCCTTTCTTAAACCTTGCCATTTTCATGCACAGGGGCGAGTCACTAATTGGAAACACGACTTTTCCTGACTTGACAAGATTATCATGGTTGAGAACATCATTCGTTGGATTATATACCTAATATCAATTCCCTTCGGCAGTCTGCAACGTTGAAACGGCACTATAACTATGGCAGGTATAATAATCATAATTATATTTCAATTTAGCAGACACAGAGAGAGAGAGAGAGAGAGAGAGAAAGACAGACGGAGACAGAGAGGACGAAGAATTGGAAGTTGATTTGATTTGATTTGATCTGATTCTATTGGTTTCTGCAATATCGTTAGACATGTACACTCGTTATTGATAGGTTATACATACACATGGATGCGTTGTCTACAACCTTGTATAACAAAATTGGTATATGCACTTTATACTAGATAATACCGTAAGGGTTACGGCTTCAGCGTAGTTTGATTCACTTGCAGCCCGTGATACAAAATATATACAAAAAATGTATAATTGAAGAGTGACATGCGTAGAGAGATAATAAGCCAAGAAAAAAAGGGTTGAATTGGCGTAACGCGACTGACCCTAAAAGTGTCCCCGACCCTAGAGATTTAAAAAAAAAAAAATGCCATCGTGATCCCGATAACACAATATTTCGGTATCGATAGTGCAATCGTTGTCTCTTCGGCGCAGTCTCCATCTTTTCTCATTTGATTTTCACAATTTTCATCTTTTTTTTCGATTTATCCGCTTGCTTTTATTTAATCCGCGTGTGTAGTAGCATGATTCTTTTTCTTCCAGAATATTCGGTTGTTTTCGCAAGAATTTTTTATTGTACTTCACCATAATTGTGGAATCGTACAGTGCTCGCTTCACTGCAAAGTGCGGCGGTAAAAACAAATATTAAAAAAGAATATAAAAAATCAACCACCCGCCCTATGAAGGATGCACTTCTAAAGAAGAAGAAGAAGAATAAATGTATGTTCGTGTGCGTGTGCGAGTGCGAGTGCGTGTGCGTGTGCGTGTGCGTGTGTGTGTGTGCGTGCGCGTGGATTCCTCCGGTGGTTATATGGCCCGTCACGCCAATACAACCTTTTTTTGTGGTCTTATGTAGGAGAAAGGGAACGGCGGCAGGAGAGATTTGACTGCTTTTAGAAAAAGGTTTGCCTAATTTGTTCATATAAGTTCAAGGAAAATTTTAATGATTAAACAAATCTTTATCAAACTATGATGTCGTATAATGCGTGGTTTCTCCCTTTTTGTTCTCATATTAGACAAGAGCAAATATATATGCAAAATTTCATACTTTTTCAAACTGTGCTATCCACCATTGCGCCGATGACCCTTGTTCACGTTTTCTTGTCGTGGTTGAATGGATCTCCAAGCATTTTAAAGTCTTGTTTGTGTGGGTCAAACTGGTGTGTGTATGTGTGGGTGTGTTTGTTTATACGTGTATTTTTTATTGCTATTGTGTGTGATACAAAGTTATTCTGCAGGGGAAAAAAAAACACTTCCAGTGATTGATTTTATGAAATTATGTAGTGAAAATTGGAATTAGATGAAATTATACTGTAGAAAGCGGGATTTTAATAATTGGCTTTATGATGTGATTTGTTGTATCATCTGAAGGAAATCAAATAGAGATTTCAAAATAAATGTATGTTCGTGTGCGTGTGCGTTAGTGTGTGCGTGCGCGTGTGCGTGGATTCCTGCGGTGGTTATTTTTGCATTCGGACATACAGAACCATGAACGTTCAAGCTATCATTATCATTAAATCGCCCCACTGCGCAAGAATGTTTCGCAACTTCTAAACTCAGACGACAGGCGGCTAATGGCAAACACGCGGGCCGATCAACCAGCAAAGTTTTCGTTTAATACCTACAGATGGAAATCGTTTTTGGCATCCAAGCAATTTGATACCACCTGTAGTGGGATCGAGTTGTCCGTGAACTTTTGTTCTTGTCGACACGATCGTGTGTGCTTTTAACTACCGTTCCTACCTTCGTAAGTTGTTATGATAGCACCTGAGTGATATTTGAGTGCCCCTCCCACCCCTCCGACAAAGATCACTTCCGACGATGATCAGTCCTGACTAGTCAATATTGTAGACTCGTGCATAGTTGTTCGGAAGTAAACTTGGCACTTCCCCCGATGAGTAAAGTACATAACCTCTAAAAAGTTCCTTTTATTTGTCTTTGGGAAGTTTGAATGGGCTTTATGATCGTTATCCCACACATCATTCTACCTAAACTTAATTTTTGGAAGTCATATTTTCTTCTGTTTATAGTTCATGGAGGTACCAGCTAAAAAAGAAGAAAAAAATTTCATAACACTCATTTGTCTGTGTCTTCGTTTCTGCTATACATTCTATAGATAAATTACAGTTTCGAGTAACAAGGTAGTCTTTCATTACGTCATCAATATCTGTCGATACGGCCTCACAAGTATATTTTCAAAATATCTTTGTATGAAATATTTTCATGTTGTTCTTGTTACTTTGTATTCATGTCCTTCCTTTGCTTTGTTTCTAAGATTGTAATGAGAGTTATAACACCAACAAAAGGGGAGATCCTTGAGCTGGTGTCTATATATATATATGTATGTATGTATATATATATATATATATATATATATATATATATATATCCATATTCGTCATGACACATTATTTTCGATATCATCCATAATTTATATACACGTACGTCGCATGCAGGACTGATTCCTTGTTCAATGACGCATAACCAAAATTCTTGATGATTGGTACAAAATTCATAAATCTCTATCAATCCGTTAACACTGAGCAGCTTGTCACTCATCGTCCTCCGAATCGGCGTGGTATTCCTTGAAGAATACAGCAAAATTGCAAATTCTGATATCAATGCAAACAAGCCAAATTGTTCTTTTCCACGGGGGAGAACATGCCCAGCTCTAGTATTCCTGACAATGAGCGCATGTTATAGCGTGAATAGTACGCAGTCCTAATTCTGTAATAAAATATCAATCATGAGATCATTGCCAATTAAGTAACAATCATCTCTGTACAGGTGATTACATTTACGACGTCATCTATTTTTGACACAGACTTTCAAGCAATTATTCATTTTTTGCTTCGTCACACTTCTGACCTCATAATCGATCTTCATGATAGTGTACCAAGTTCTGAAATCAATCTTAGCAATTACACTGCTGTCGATGCTGGCGCTTCTTCAAAAATTACGTGATTACTATCTCAATGGCGTTTTGTTAATATCGTTTTGTCTAGAACGATTGAGCATAAGAAAATTAAAAGAATGGACTTTTTACCACCTCCAAGGCGACAAAAGTCAATTTATTTTTTATATATAAACATAATTCTGATTTCACTTCGGTTTTGTTTGATCTATTCGTTTGTTTGTTTGTTTGTTTGTTTTCGATACGGTTAAAAAAACACTATTAGCCTCAGGGCGTTTTTCAGTGAGTCCGTATATTCATTTACATGGTATTAAACAACAAAATATAATACAAAACAAAAGATAGCATTCACAACACGATAAGGAGCTTAGTGACAAAACTAAAACTACAATAACAAAGCCTGATTAAAGTAAAAAAAAAAATCATGTAGATACAAAACATACAATATCATCAATTTTGTTACATTAAATCATGTGGGTGGGCAGACCAGCAGGAAAAATATTTCTTTATCATCTTCAAACATAAAACGGAATAAAAGCTCATGTCATCCCCCCAAAAACAACATTTTGTGTGCAATAACGAATTTATCACGGAAAGTGTTCTTAAGCAACAAAGGATTTCAGGGTGTTATGTTTCGGCAATCTTAACGTTCCAGATGAAAGAACCAGCACGTTGTTTTAAAGGTGCCCGGGACCAGAAAAGAGGTAGGCTGCCACCCCTCCATCATGTATTATTGCTTTTGTTTCGTCTTTCGTGATGTTATCAAAAGTAAAGTCAGCTGTGAAGAGAGTCATAGTGTGTGATGTTATGCGCCATATCTTGACTAATGCATATGACACAAATGATTTTTTGAGTATTTTGATTTTTTTTTCTGAAAGTTCACTTATAGTTCAGAGAAAAAAGTTGACAATCTATTCGCTGTAAATTGTGAATTTTTTTAAAGAATAGCAAATACTTCACAAAAATTCATGAATTTTGCCACAACTGCGCAAATATACAACGAAGTTGCACAATGTTTCAAAAATGATGCAAAATATTTCCACAAATTTTCACAAGTATTTCACAATTTTGTGAATTAACGCACAATTGTCCATCGTGGACTTCGTGGTGAATTTTTCTGCATATTTTTTTCCACCAGCTTACTAGGCTTTCGCACATGGCTTCACATTTCGTCAATAGACCGCTCGCTGGAGGTGGTGTGCTGTACATTTTCTCCCACAGGGGTGTCATTACGAAGTTCTTCCTGAGGATTTTAGACAAATTCCAAAGCTGTAAAATCATCAAGAGGAAGTATATCAATTTCTGTTCACAGATTTTCATAGTCCACTTTGCAGAAACTACAAGGGTGTATCATTTGTTATCACTGGATGAAATTCAAGTTCAGACTCTTGGTCTCTCACACATTAGATTTTATACCCACGCCACACACATCGAAACCTACACCCTGAGCTCCCCCGTGGAGACTTAATGAGCTCCTTTGTGGAGACAATATGAGCTCACTCGTGGAGACGATATGAGCTCCCTCGTGGAGACGTGGCACATACATATATATTTAATAATCTTGTTTATATTTTTCTAAGATTTATAATGTCTGTTTTATGTTAAGTGCTGTCTGGGGCAAATTATTTGTATATAGGGCCCCATTTTTCTCTCTTTTCTTTCTTTCTATAAAACAACAACAACAACAACCGTCTGTGTGTAGGTTGCCAGCCAGTTACTAATACATAGCCAGTTTGTATTCCTCCCTTTCAACTCTAGATATCAGGCTAACTACTAAAGAGAGAAGAAGATATACATGACTGTATAGGCCCTAAACATCTGACCGGTGGAAATTCGTTACATGACAGAGTTGACAAATTCGGACTTTTTTTTCCCGAAATAGAAGGCTCAGTAGAGGGCGACATTCGTATGGCACTTCGGATACAATCGTGGTGGAGTTTAGAACAGCAAGTAATGCAAATCCACAAAATTAATGAATTGCAGTAGCAAGTGATTTCCGCGCAGTGGTTCTTGTAGATATAAAGTGCATCGGATTAGTATGTGCTCCCTTGTAAATAGGGGCTGTAATTGTGCTTCCCCAGAGGCTTATTCATCTGCATATTGTTGAAATGTTTGTTTGTTCGTTTGTATGGTTGTTTGGTTGTTTGTTTGTTTGTTGGTGTTCTCCCTTTTTGCCCAAGAATCATAACTGGAAGATTTTCCTGTCAAGAGAGAGAGAGAAGGGAGGGGGCTGGAGGAGAGAATGATTAATGAGTTCAGGTGATACAGCATCCGTTTGTGATATACGTGTGTAACGTTAGCACTTGAGGATATGAAACCCAATATGCAGCATATCATGTAGCAGCAAAAGTAAATGTAATTGTCGAAGTCGTTGCAGAAGAAGCAGGAGCATAGTAGTGGTAATGGTAGTAGGAGTGATCGTGGTGGTGGTGGTATATATTGATATTTCGTGTTACGGTATTTCGTTTGAAGGAATAATATGTACGCATAAAGTATCCATTTGTCCACGTCAATTCTAAAACAAAGTAATTTCATCGTTGCCAGCTTACTGTGCGCTTGTTATGTGACATGTCTTTCTTTTTGAGAACAAAAAAGGAACATGGTATCTTGCAGAGACAAAGCTCTATAGCTACTTTCCTAAAACTTCACCAACAATACCCTATACAATTGCAAAACCTTTCACTCATGATTTGCAAATGACCCTCGGGTTGAAAAGCCCTCTTTCTAATTTATCACTGTCAACACAATCGAGCAACTCAAAGAAAAAAAAAGAAAATACATATTTCCAGAAATGCACCACACCCCTTGTCCTTCGGGTCTTACAAACAGGCACCCTGTGATGTTGGGACTTATCTCAGGGAACCATGGTAACGGTTCGTAACTATGACAACGACCGTGTCAGCGAAAGTGGAACTTGTGTTGTACTTGTTCGCCAACTGCAGACTTTCCATCAATCCCAAGTCGCCTTGTTGTTTAAAGACTGCAAGTATAGGTATACACATCTTAATATCCGACACACCTAAAATGAAACTTCCCCAGTGTTAAAGGAGACATTATAGAGTAAGAATAGGCAAACCAACAGGACAGTGAAAATGCCACTGAAACCGGGTAAATGAAAAACAAACAATGAACTTCACTTGTTTCTACAAAGTGCAGAGAAGAATTACAGGCCTCTGTGCAAATTAGATAAAGGAACTGACTAAAATGGTCTCACAAGGTTTCGTCATCATTTTATATACATGAATGCACAAGATGAAGCTGTATCCTTTGCATGACAGTTCCCTAGTTTCGACCATTAATTTGCAATAAAGATAGTCAGACTTACTGAATAAATATACATAAAAAAGTTCATGAGGATTTCACATACGAAACAATCGCTTAAAGGTGGATATGAGCACCTTGCCTATACTATCTGCATACTGTGCATTTGCCTTGTCAATGGACATAGCTGTACGACAAAGCATGAATTAAAAAAAAAAAAATCCATACCAGTCCGGTCTCATTCGTTGTTTGCTATTATGAATATTTTACTGTTCATTTTGCATGTGTCTTTTTTATCAGTTTTCTTATCTAAGTCAAGATGAAAATGAAACGGAGTTTGTCTTTAACAAACCCTCTGGTTTTGTTTTGTTAACGTTGCTGAATATCTTATTGGTATCTTAGCTGGGAGAAGAGGGTAATAAAGGGCGGATTCAGGACAGCGACGTACGAGTTATCGCTGGTCGGCATTTAATACAGAAAAAACAAGGAAAAGTAGAAATTACGCGGTGCGTAATATATGTCCCCGCCGGAAGTAGCATTTAGTAGCAAAATGTACAATATAGGTCAGAAGTCAAGGTCAAAGGTCAAAGAAGTCAAAGGTCAAAATTCTGTGTAGAAGTTTTGAAGCCCTCACCTAGTGCCATCACATAAAGCAAACGGAATCGAAATCGGGTTAAAATGGCGAAGGAGTAGCATTTTGTAGCCAATGTACAATATAGGTCAAAAATCAAGGTCAAAGGTCAAAGAAGTCAAAGGTCAAAATTCTGTGTAGAAGTTTTGAAGCCCTCACCTAGTGCCATCACATAAAGCAAACGGAATCGAAACGGAACCTACTGCTTCACAGAACATTACCAGCAGTTATAATATTAATATTGTTGGATTATCCTTAACTGAAGTATAAGATCTACTAAATTTTTAGGAATCACAATTGACTCGAGTTTAACTTGGAACGATCACATTCATAATATCCACACGTCTGTCTCAAGAACTGTAGGAATTTTATATCGACTGAAAAACTTTATTTCTCAAAATTCCCTGACTATTCTATATAATGCATTGATCTTACCACATATCACATACTGCAATATCGTTTGGGGAAACTGTGGCTCAACTAAAATTAATCCAATTCTTACCCTCCAAAAACGTGCTATACGTTTGATTACCAATTCCCGTTACTTATCCCCATCCAATCCCCTATTTCGTCAACTAAAAACATTGAAAATTGAGGATCTTCACACCTTTCAAACTGCTGTTTTTATGTATAAATATACATTTAATTGTCTTCAAAAAATTTTTGATGGCTTCTTCACTCCAAATTCCACCGTTCATTCATATCCAACACGTCAGTCGTCCGATTACCATCTCGAAAACCCCAGAATCATTTTAGCTCAAAAATCATTAAAACATAATGGACCAGATATTTGGAATTCTTTACCCCCTAATTTAAAACAATGTACGTCGTTGAACATTTTCAAACGAGAACTAAAAAACACCCTCATAATCCAGTATACTTCTGACACATAAATATTCATACCACCTGGTCAACAAACACCCTAAACAATGAGTTCACGGCCATAACTGAAGTAACATTCACTTCATCACACTGATACACAAAATAACACTCAACGTACAAACCAAGATTCATCCCAACACAATGCACACCGCACTGCACCGCACGTCCTTCGCACAATTACTTCCCACTCAGTGAGTGGCAAGATTTTCTTTATGTATCTCTTATACCTGGGGCCATCTTCCTCGTCGCGCTTAGCTTAGCATGATGGTCCCCTGCATTTCATTTTTATCATTTCCTATTGCTTCCTTTCATATATGATATTCGTTCTTGAAAAAAAGAAAATGTATGTAAGATCCAAACGTTACGAATATTAGCTGTGTAAATGACTATGTAAGTATTTTGTTGATTTGTTGATTTGTATTGATTTTGAAATGCAGAAATAAAAACTGAACTGAACTGAACTGAACTGAAATCGGGTTAGAAATGGCGAAGGAGTAGCATTTTGTAGTAAGATGTATAATATAGGTAAAAAATCAAGGTCAAAGGTCAAAGAAGTCAAAGGTCAAAATTCTGTGTAGAAGTTTTGAAGCCCTCACCTAGTGCCATCACATAAAGCAAACGGAATCAAAATCGGGTTACAAATGGCGAAGGAGTAGCATTTTGTAGCCAATGTACAATATAGAGGTCAAAAATCAAGGTCAAAGGTCAAAGAAGTCAAAGGTCAAAATTCCGTGTAGAAGTTTTGAAGCCCTCACCTAGTGCCATCACATAAAGCAAACGGAATCAAAATCGGGTTAGAAATGGCGGAGTAGCATTTTGAAGCAAAATGTACAATATAGGTCAAAGGTCAAGGTCAAAGGTCACAACTGAAATTCTGTGTAGAAGTTTCAAAGCTCCCATGTAATGCTATCATATAAAGCAAACAGAATCAAAATCGGGTTAGAAATGGCAAAGGAGTAGCATTTTGAAGCAAACTGTACAATGTAGGTCAAAGGTCAAGGTCAAAGGTCACAACTGAAATTCTCTGTAGAAGTTTCAAAGCTCCCATGTAATGCTATCATATAAAGCAAACAGAATCAAAATTGGCTCATAAATGACAGAGAAGTAGCAAATTGAACATTTTGATCACACACGGACGCACAGACGGACGGACGGACGGACGGACACACAGACACACACACGTACGGAGCCCGTTTCATAGTCCCCTGCTCGAACTCGTTCGGCGGGGACAAAAACCCGCACACACACACCACAAAATGGACGCAGAATATGAACAAGTAAGTTAAACTGTTCCTAAAGCAAGTGTTAATGCAAATGCATTCTTTCGTGGAAAGCAGTGGGCCTATGTCTCTGGTCCCTGTGAATTATTAGCGCTGTGATATCTCAGATAATGTTTCCTGCACATACGCTTGACCAGAGAGAGATATAGATAGATAGATAGATAGATAGATAGATAGATAGATAGATAGATAGATAGATAGATAGATAGATAGAGTAAATGAGTGAGTGAGTGGGAAAGTTGGAGGGAGGGAAAGAGATATAATGCTTGCCGAAAATCTTCTATGGAATGATCAAACACTGTCCTGTTATGTATGTTTCCTGTTTGCGTGTTTGTCTGGAGAAAAAAAAAAATGAAATGTGATTCAGGAAAGAAATCTTATATGTACAGTCCATTAGTCGGCGTCACTCAATATGGCTTCCCACAGACATTATGCAAAATCCACATCCGGCCTACAGACACACACACACACACACATACACACACACACACACATACACACACATACACACACATACACACACACACACACATACACACACACACACATTCACTTCTTTACCATGTATACAAAATTGACATAAAATTCTTTTTGAATCTCAGGAAAAGTTATCTTGATCAACTTAATCAAGCCAATCCATGTCTGTTTCATTATACAAACACTCGTGCTGCTGATCACCTTCTTTTTTGTAACACAATTCTTTTTTTTGGGGGGGGGGCAGTGCATTCCTTATATACAAAAATCATGTAAAATTCTGTATAAATCTTAGAAATAAAAATAACTATCTTGATCAACTTGATCAAATTAATCAATACCTGCTTCATTACATAAACCGTTCCCTTGAGAATACAGCATTTCCCAAAACGTGCAGTAAACTAAAAACTAATAATTAAATCAACCCGAACGAAATTCATCATTTCTTTAAACCTATCATCCACCCCCCCCCCCATCTGATTTTGTTATACAAGACCAGGAGGTGGTCTCTTCTCACCTCTCTGTACAAAAACAGAATAACCACATGTGCATATAACAATGTATAATGTATATTGTCAAAACAAACCATATTCCTGCTTCACCCTCCTAACCTACACACCCTTACCCTACAACTACCTCTTCCGTTTCTCTTGTTCAGCGTGTAGGCATTCTCTTTATTTTCATCTTTCCTTTCTTCCTTTAATTTTGTTTTTGTTCCATTCCTTTCAATCGTAACCCCCTAAGTTTAGGCATGTCATGTTGTTGTGTCTCTGTTGTTTGTTCTATTTTGTCTTGATTATTTTTGTGTATTAATGTATTTGTAATTGTAGTAAGTATTTTTGAAGAATTCTTGAGTGGTCCAAAATCTACAAGCATTGCTTTTTAGTGGACCTCTCAGTTCTCTTCCCCCCCCCCCTAAACATAACTTTGTATTAACCGGTATGTGTACATAATTCATCTTTATTGATTTGTTGAGTCGTTTATTTTTCGTACATTGTTATGTATATATGCTTATAATAGAATTCCCGATTTACTTTGTGTTATGTTTTGTTGGAAGAAAAATGAGAATGAAATAAATGGATTGAATTAAAAAGTTTTGCTTTAAAATTAAAATTAGTTCGGCTTACGAGAACTTTTGGATCTAATTCGTCTTATTCTGCTGTGTTTTGTTTTAGCTGCAATACATCCAGTAACTGAATATAAATGGCGTTTTTCAGCGTAATGATTTCAATGCTTGAGTCTCGTGTACTTATTGGTTTATGTAACAATATTTTCTGCCTTGTATTATAAGTATGAAGAGATAGGTTTCACTTAAACATATTCTCAAATATACTAGGAACATTACCAATATGAATACTGAAGTATTAGATATAATCAATTCCTGAAGTGGAAGAATTGAATCAATGGGAGTGTTGAAGCATCACGGACAGAGTGCGTTATAATTCGAATAGCTCGTTTCTGAAGCGTTTCAAGTTCACATAAATGCAACCAGTATTAATTACCCCATACAACATTACAGTAAATGACAAATGCTGTAATATTGTAGAATTGTAAAGTAATCTTAAAATATTTTGAGGAAGTGTATATTTCATTCTGGACAATGCCCCGATACTTCTTGAAATCTTCAATGATACATGTTTGATATTGGCATTCCAGTCAAGGAATTCATTTATTGTAACACCAAGAACGAAGAAATTGAATTGTCTTCACACACTGGAGAATCATATTATCTAAAAAAATGAGATCAGTTTTCGTAGGAACTTTTCTCTTCCTTTCATGAAATATTATATACTTTTATTTTTCTTGATTAAGAAATAACTTATTACTTCGAAACCACGAACTTGATTTCTTCATCTCTTCATTTGCTAAAGAAATCAATACCGAGAGTTTTTTAATGTGATAAACTGACCACTGTGTCATCAGCAAATAAAGAACATCGAAACATATCAGAGTTGTAAATAATATCTTTGATGTGAACTAAAAACAATAGGGGCCCCAGCACAGAACCTTGTGGGACACCACATGATAATTCAATGAAATTGGATTCTACACCATCGACCACCACATACTGCTTTCTGCCTAATAAGTATGATGCAAACCAAACTAAAGCTGCAGCTCTAATTCCATAATATATTACTTTGTCTTTTCTTTCTTGCTTTCTTTCTTGCTTTCTTTCTTTTCTCGCGTCATATTTCTCGTGCATACAAAGGTTAGATGAGTAGTTTCTTGAATGAAAGAAATATATGATATACCTTAATTATCATGTAATATTTGTACAAAGTCATGTACACACACACACACACACTTCATATAATTCACGTATATAGTGCCACTGGTGTAATATAGCGTATATCTAGCAGTGTATTCGTAACAAGATTTGTAATAGGTCGACATGATATTCACTGAATTCATCTTAGTTTACGGTAGTGAACTATACATGTACTTTTTAATCTTGCAGTTGAAATCCACCTAACCTCTTCAAACCAATGTCATAGATACACTTTATTTTACTAAAAACAAATATTGCATGTTCTTTCATGGACTATTAATTATAGCCAATTTACACTCCGGCGCATGATTAGTCATTATACATTACGCAATTTCGCCAAGGCCGAATACTAAGGTGGAAGAAAACTGCACTTTATAGTGGGCTAATTATGCAAAAATGACGCATACATTCAATATCATGAATTGTACTATTTATATACTACATTATTTCCTATGAATATATGATAGTGCGTCTATATCTTTTATGCGTGCATGTCTTCTCTCATTCTTCTTCTTCTTTTGCGTGACCAACTGTGTATTGTTGTTTTGCCGCCATTATTATGGTGTATTTCCCGTTACACACAGCTCAATTAATAGTGTCTGTACCGTAATGCAACAACACTAATATCTCATTTTAAGTTTGCATTTCCTCTTCACTATTCAAAAAAAAAAATGTCTACAGTATGTTTTTGTATCCTGCGTCGTACTGGCATATTCTCTTTCGAGTGATCCACGTCTTATAAAAAGCTCCTATTTTTAGTAGATCACTCTTTCATAGGTGTATTTACTTTTTTTTTAATCATATTCTATCGTACACAATAATGCACTTTGTCTTTTACGTACTTTTTTTGGCAAAATAATTTGTCAAATATATACTTTGTATTATGTATTACCTATTGTTGGATGGAAAGAATGGTAACTGAATGGAATCGAAACTGATATAAAATAACATAAGATGACGGTACGTTTGGTAGGCAATTTTAGGATGTATATTATCTCAAAGCATTTCGATTCTAACAAACCCTCTCCTTTTCTTATTTTTTTTTCTACCATAACCGTTGAATTCAGGCCTTCCTTGTAATGGAGAGCGTTGTCAACTTTTATGAGGCGAATTCGGTCACAAATGTAATTTTCCAGATGAAGTATACAAATGATGTTATAACACACAACCTCGAATGTAAAATATTTTTGTTTGCTCGTTCAATATTTTGTAGGCGTTTCTTTCGATAATGTTAGGTAGGGCCTATTCACTTCTTGAAGACCATCCCACGGGATTCCTATCACTGGTGAAAAGCATGCACTTGTGCCTATAGCATAAAAGGGTACCTTTTTAGTTGTTATAAATGTCTTCCCCTCTTCACGAAAAGTCGCTTACATCGGAAAATAGGTCATTAAGGTTGACCTCCTTTTGTTGATGGATGATCTCCTCCGCCACTCTATCCTAGTTTTCAGAGGTTTTCAGCGCCCTTTAGCACTTATTTAGTAACAAATTCATCGAGACAAGATGCACGTTTTTTTTATTTCGCGTTCAGCATCACAATAAAGTAGAACGACCGAAACTGATGTCCTCAAGTAAAGGGTTGATGCTCGATCGTACGAAGAAGTCGCTCACATCGTAAAATAGGTAACAAAGTTGTTCGTCTGTCTCTCTTTCTTTCTGCATGACAGCGACTTAGTGTAGGGATTTGTTCAGGGTTTTTGTTTCGGATTAGTTAGGTTAGTTATAGGTCTTTTTGTCTTTTCTTTGTTTCTTCCACTTTTTATGTATATCAGTCAATCGATCATATCATTTCTTGTATTACGTGTGGGGGGAATGCACCCTACAAGCCCAGCTTTTTAGCATTCCTCCCCATTTCCAACATTTCCGTATACTTACAATTTTTGTAAACGTATCCTTTATTTTGTATTGATGAAATCTATGTATTCAATTTCTGTAATATATTTATATGTTTATGTTTGAAATGAAAAAAAAATGAATGAATGAATGAATGAATGAATGAATGAATGAATGAATGAATGAATGAATGAAGAGGGGGAAGGGGGTGGATGCAAAATGCAGTAGACCTATACAGACACGAACATTCCTCTTATTATTCCTCACCCCTCATTCCTACACACACGTATACAATGTAACACACCTTGCGGAAAAGAAGCAGACATTTACAAGGCAAGCTCTTGGGAACTAAAAGCAAACTCATTAGTAACGTAATCTTACATTTGCCATGATTTTGTTCTACTCTCTTGTTCATTCCTCCACCGACGTTCGTTTCATACCGTCCATATTAGCTCATACATAATCGTGTGGGGTAATTATTAAAGCACATGCATTTTCTAGCCATACGTTTCACACTTTTTAAAGGACAAGTTCACCTTCATAGACATGTGGGTTGAGTGAATGCAGCAATATTAGTAGAACACATCAGTGAGAGTTTGAGCAAAATCGGACAATCCGTTAAAAAGTTATGAATTTTTGAAGTTTCTGCTCAGTCACGGTTGGACGAAAAGACTACTATAGCTTGTGATGTCACAAGAGTACAACGATATAAAGAAAGAATAAAGAAAATTCAACATATTTCTATTTTTATCGCATAACAAAAGAACACTCGACTTCTCTCTTTCAGAAGGCAGGGGGAATAATATTACCCTTAGCATACGTCAGTAGCAAGTCGAAGAAATGTGCACTTTATTCAAAAAGTAACGTTTTGTGAAATTCTCTTTTTATTTTCCTTATATAGTTGTACGCATGTGACATCATATACTGTAGTAGTCTTCTCTCCCAGCAGTGACTGCGCAGATACTTAAAATATTCGTAACTTTTGAACGGATTGTCCAATTTTCCTCAAACTTTCACTGATGTGTTCTACTAATATTGCTGCATTCTCTCAATCCTTATGTATATGAAGGTGGACTTGTCCTTTAACGGTTTGTTGTTGTTTTTTCTTCTACTTCAGCGTATTGGGCCTACATCCACGACTTGAGATTGGTAGTTGGAAAATGTTGTTGCCACATACAATGAACCGCAGACTTGCAATTACTCATTTTCCTGAACACTTTTTAAAAGTTAACACTGTCATGGTTTTTCTCAATTATCTGCCTCCACTTCGTCTTTAACTCTAGTGACTAAACTACTCTACATGTGTTGATAATCCATGTCCTGTCCTGCACCATGGCGTGGCTCTATATAGGTGAATTTGGCTATCAATGCGACAGGCGCTATATCAGCTCTCTCCCATTTACGAACACACAAACAAACAAACAAACACGCACACACACACACACACACACACACACACACACACACACACACAAGGCTATTTAAAGGACATTACCACTACAAAATTGTTGCTGTCATTAGTTTCGTGACGCCCATGCTGTATGAGTCTGAAAGTGCACGGTTACAAAATGGCAATTTGTCAAACTCGTGGCGATGCCTTTGACTGCATGGAACTTGCGTCGGTCAGTAACACTGCATTCATAGCGTGACAAACCACGTGATAGACACTTAAGGAGACTTCATAAAGCTCCCAAGTCAACTGCATTGTACTATGTCTATGCATTAATTTTCAAAGAAAAAAAATCTTGGTAACCATGACAACAAACGACGTAGAGAACAATCAATAGTATCCTTATTACCAAAGGGCGTTGTTCGGATCACGCAAACTTTTAGGATCATGAGGTCAAAAGTTGTTTGTAATGAGTAAATAAATATCATGTTCTGTAATACGCGGTGGAAATAGCTTGAACTGCTAACTGAAGTCATGTTTGCTTGTTTGTTTGTATGTTTGTTCGTTTGTTTTTAAAGGGACGCAGTCCTCACGAAATTTAAAAAAATATGTTGTTGTTGGTACCTCCAATGAACTACTTTCATCAAAAACAAACTTTCAAATCACCAAATAAGCTCGTACATTTCGGTTAAAAAAGTGTGACTCTGCAAATGAGCAAGTCTTGGCGGAGAGTCATACGTCATCGATGCACAACTCTTTCCAGCGGTGTTCTGCTCATCATCCCTAGTTATTCATAAATACATGTTTACTATTTATTTTTATATTAATTGTATATATAAATAAGCTTGAAATATTTTGTTTGAAATAATAAAACCACATATTGTCACATTTTATGAAAAAAATCAGATATGAGCATTTTGAACACTTAAATTGGTTTTCTGAGGCACGGCTGTCAACTTGAGAATAGGGCATCAATGACGTTGCACCTTTTGGCAGGCTCTTATACGATCGCTTGCAGGAATTATTTTTAAAAATCGCGTACGGAGACAATTTTTGATGTCCACGCGTATAAATTGGTGAAAGGTTATATTTTTTACTCTTCTTAATTATCAGTACAGTGAAAATCTCAGGACTGCTTCCCTTTAAAGAGTTAATCCTGTTGATACGTTTTCAAAGCTTTGAGGTTTAAAATCATAATTTTAATGTGAGAATCTAAGGGAAAAACAAGGGCTATTGTGCCTCTGACATGTTTTCGCCACGAGGTTCTGATGCCATTATCGAATAATGACGTATTCATTACTCTGCCGTATTATGCTTGCTCTTGTTTGCAGGAGACTGCTTCTGCTTGTTACCCTTGTGACAGTGATGATGATTAGAGACCCCTACATGGTTCGCCTTGTAAATCCTTCTTCTCTGCCACGGCATGTAGGGTACTAAAATTCTCCGTCTTATCACTCCACGAGTAAACGTGCTTTTAACCTTTTTTTTTTCTTCTTTTCTTTCTGTTTTTCTTGATGCTTTTACGAAACTCGTTATATTTGTAGTAATATTCTGTAATAATCTTTCTATGCGCCTGCTGACATATTATCATTTCCTATACATCCCCTGGAGTTATCTCCGAATAGGGCCTACTATACTAATCTGGTCATGTTATGATAGTTGCAAATTGCTACTGCTGTTCTGCATAATAATCTTGATTGCAAATATATATACATATATATATATATATATGTTATCATTAAAGAAAAAGCGCTAGGTGCATCGCATGTCAGAAAACGCCTATTTCAAGGATATTTTCAACTATTATGTTGTCATCTGAATGATGTGTCAGTGACTTCAACGCTTGTTCCTTAGATATTTCTAGCCCTTTTCTTGCTGAGCCCCCTCCTTCCACCTCCCCCATTTTCCCTCACCTTCCATCTCCCTTTCCCCTCTAAATCTTAGCAGAAATTTCCCCTCTGATAAGCATTATTGATATCATTGAGAGACATCAACAGCAAGGAGTTAAAATGTCCACATCCCCTCTTTCTTTTTTTTTTAATGGAGCAATTAATGTGTTACTCTAAAAACATCAGGATTATTTCCAAGTTAAAGTCTTTCCTCCCTCATTCAACGTATATTCTATGTCTCTGTATATGTTAACGGGCCGTTAACGATCGCCCCGACACTGTACAGGCACGCTAACCTGGAAACATTGAACTGCACATTACATGAATGAGACCATTCTGAAGCAAATAATTTTCACACAACAATAGATATGTAAATGTACTCTTAAATGAATCCCACAAGGATTGGAACAATCATCCCCCAGCACTCCCACTGATTCCCATTGATCAGTTACTAGCCACCCCCTTTAAACACAACTATATGGGAATCTATATGGGCATCTACACAATACATTTTGGTGAAAATCTGATCAGCCAGTGTTGAGTTATTGGAAGATTAACCTTATTTTATGTCCTGTATGACCCATACGACCAAAGACTTCATGACCCCCAAATTTAATCGTTTCTGTCTTACTTCATTATGAACACACCTTGCAAGTTTGGTGAAAATCAGATCATCCGTTCTTGAGTTATTGGGATATCAAGCTTATATTAAATCCTTATGACCCTATGACCTTTAACCTCACGACTCTAAAATTCAATCGTTTCTTTCTGACTTCAACATGAATACATCCTACAAGTTTGGTGAAAATCCGATTATGCGTTTTTCAGTTATTTGAAGATTAAACTTATTTCATGTTCTTTATGACCCCAACTACTTTTGACTTTTGACCTCATGACCCCCAAATTCAAACGTTTCTTGCTATATAACCTCATCATGACAGACACATTTTGTGAAAATTCGTTCGTCCGTTTAATTCTCGAGTTATCTTGTACAGACAGACAAACAAACATACGGAACCGAAAACAACCTCCGCCGGCCCTATATTTCACCTACTTTGTGAAGATAGTCATTTGAGACAAACTTGTACACTTCGAAGGTGAAGGGTAAATCGAATATCGTAACGACAGTTATGCGTTTTATGGTTACGTGGTCACGTGGACTGCCTTCTGTATTTTATAGGTTCGACTTTGTGCTGGATGCACATTTTTGTTCATTTTGTTTAAGTAACAATACAGGATATGGGCAAAGCACAAAATAATTCTATGTAGAGGAAGACATAAATAATTTAGTTTTCCCAACTTTCATCATACCGTGACTGTTTGGAATAGAGTCATAAAACATTACAGTCAAGTTGACACACGCCACTTGTATGGACACCTTTAAAATGAGAGATCCTCAGTGCAAGACTCTTGGACAAGATAAGACATGAGGAAATTAGGCAGAGGCTTCATCATCCATCAAATGCGATGCAGCATACTAACGCTGATTGAAATGGTTCCTCGGAAACAGTCCGCATTGTGCCTTCAAGTCATGCACTCCCGATCCAAGCCCATCAACACAAAGTGACTTTCTCAAACGTTAAATGTTAGAAGAAGACTATATCAGGACGCCCCCAGCCTGCTGGAAAGACAAAAGTATAACTCGTGCGTGCCCCTGAAAGAGGCTAATCATCAAGCCCAAGGAAGACCAAACTGGAGAAGGGAAACTCAGTGGAGATCAACAAGGGGATAGACTGTCCTGTACATGCATATCAGGGTGACTTCTTCAAACTCGCCTCGGCACCTAACGGTTCAGGGCGAGATGGTGTGAAGGTAGCCCATAAGGTAACTCTTCAAAAGTTCCCTTCTATCGTCTACTCCACGTGAAGAGTTTGAAAATAAAAACAATCTCCGAACTCATAAGAGTGTCCCTACACCAAGGATCCTTGATGGAATTACCACGTGATCCTTGCGTGCCGACTCTTCGCGTCAACTGCGTCCGGTTCAACAAGGACGCACGGCACGCTGTTCCTATGTAGCTCGGACGTGCCAGCGAGGGTCACAGGTGGGTGCGATGCATTTCACCCATCACCTCCTGTAATGGGGTAAATTTTACTGCAGAATTGATCATCTTAATGACAACATTAAATTGTCACCTTTGAGTTCCACTGTATATCCCTCTTATTAATTGAGATTTCCCATGGGAGATGGAAGTTGCTGAATTTATTTCCGTACAAAGTGAGGAAGAAATTTATATAAATTTGCCAATTTACTTCTTTGACAGGGAAACGGGGAGGTATGAAAATTAATGTGCTGCCAATTTAGGAATCAATCATCTGTAAAACGAGAAATGTTCGCGTGCATTTTAATTTTAACGAATTTCGCGAGAGCCACGATTTGCGAAATTGAAATGCACGCGAAAGTTATTTTCTGTAAACTATTCAAGTATGCACTGAGGAGGCCGTCGGATCCACTTCGGGAAAATTTCATATTGCGAAAATATCTTGCTGTGCGGTATTTCGCAAGTACAATGCTTAGGAAAATTTTGAAACCAAACCATACTAATAGGCTACTTCTACTACTACTACTACTACTACTACTACTACTACTACTTCTACCACTTCTACTACTACTACTTCTACTACTATTACTACTACTACTACTGCGTAGGCCTACTAGAACTGTACTATAGGTGCCGTCACACTGTCACGAATTTGACTCAAGATGGCTATACAATAATTGTACGAGTATAGAATGTTCAATCTCGTGGGAAGTTGGCCCCAAACGTGCTCAAAAAGGCCATCAACAGCCGAAGAAAGTACGATGCTTATACAGAATGTCACACAATGACACCCGAACTATACAGGAAGGCTGCATGAATTAAGATGTGAATCTGAAGTACACATAAAAGGCAAAACGAAGATTTTGCCACCGGTCATTGCACGAAACTGCTGTTCGGACCGGAGAAAAAACTCCACCCGTGGTTTTATCAAGCCCTCCGGTATGACACGTTTATATAAAACGATCAGAGCGAATTCGATTTTTTTTTTTTAGGGTTGTGTCCATATTTTGCTAAATTTCGGGACAGTGCAACGCCTGCATCAATCATTGATGAATATTGTTACAATTCTACTTGTGAGGCATATAAAGCGACACTTTATACCTCACGCCTAAAATCATGACTATTAGAATTATGCTTAACGATTTACAAAACATTCTGTTACAATGAAATATTATCCTCGATGTTCAAGTTCACTTTTGTATTTGCAAAAAGAACGATCAAACAAACAGAAAAGTTGATGTTGCATTCTTATCTCACATGAACTCAGAAACCTGTCAAATTTTGAAGTTTAGTCTAATCGCGAAACAACATTATCAGTCTAAACGGGACAATGTCTACATGCATGGCATTGATCATTTTAGGATCATACACTGACACTGATGATGTTATTTGTCCGTTTTTGTTGAAGGCTTTGACTGTGACTCATGTGTTGTTCGTATGTTATGAATGTCACATAAAATCTCTTAGTCCCCTTTCTTATCCACCCGGATCTGTTGTGCTTTGGTGTATCGCACCAGTGTATCACAGCGCCCTTTTCGTTCCCCAGTGAACTTGACTTGCCACAAGACCGATGGGATCAAGCGCGAAGTACTGCATTTTGCCGAACTCGCAAAGCCACACTGAAGATCGTGCAGTGGTGGATCCAGGAATTCTGTAAGGGGGGGGGGGGGGGGGCAACTGATATTTCTGCTGCCACTTCTTGGTTTCTTTTCATTTTCTTTTCTTTTCATTTCTTTTGTTTTTAACGAAAAATAAAGGGGGCGTGCGCCGGTTGCGCCCCCTCTGGATCCGTCACTGCGTGGGGGACTTGTACTGCGGTCTGTGAGGATTTGAAATGCTCAGTTACATAGATTAAAGCGCATTAATTATAGATCTCTCATGGCCATCCAAGACAGTGACGCGCATGAACTGTTGCTGACGCTGGTTTTGCCTTCATCTCTGACTTGATTACCGTCCCTGCCCAAGGGAATTGGCGACGGTCAGAGCAAGGAGCTTCAAACGCAAAGCTCCTTGGTCAGAGTCACAAAATGACGTCTGGCAAAGTCTCAACGCAATACCACAGTCATCCTACGTGTATGTCATCTAGCATGTGCTTTCAGGTACAACAGTTGTTATTCCCAAGGAGGTATCACACACGTACATTCTTGTTATTCCTACGTGGGTTTACTTACTGAGAAGTCTTGCACTAATGTGTCATTAAGCTTGGCAAGTTGCTGTCAATTTCAAAGGTTTTAGTGGTAGGATTAGGCACTAAAGTCCCTCTAAGTTTTCGTTCGATGATGTCCAAAATGTTTTTCTTCTACTTCAGTCCACGTACATTTTGACCTTAAGACATCCCTGGGTATCCATAGGTCCGTACATTATCTTCCTTTGTATCTTTTTTTACTGCGATCATTTCAGTTGATCTAAATGAACGTCAAGACTGCACTTTAAAAACAAGGCAAATTTGACTGCCTATTGGAATTGGGAAATTTTACCCCAATAATAGCAGCATACTGTCAGTGAAATTTAAGGAAAATTGGACAGTCCATTCAAAATTTATATATATATTTTTTTTAATAAAAAGGCTACAACCATTAGCAATGCCATAGACGTATAGTAAATAGATGGAAAGAGAATTCCACATAAATTTCCCTTTCTTTATTCTAGCAGAGATCTTGACTTTCTTATAAGTCCTTCAGAAAGCGGAGCAATAAAATATACGTTACCTTCATGTCAGAACATTGAGGAAAAGACCATCTACCTCATTAGTATCATTGTGTACTCCCCCCCCCCCCAAAAAAAGACATTTCTGGAAATCTGTCCTTCGTTTTAATCAATCTACTTCTGTGACACGAGAATCGCTGTTGCTCTTTCTTCGATGATGACAGCACATTATAGATTTGAATATTCTGTTTATTTGGACCTTACACAGCCAAACAAGCTTGATTTTACATAAGGTTTAGTCCAACCACCAATCATTATAATTACTATACGCATATGTATTTATATAATATATATATATATATATATATATATATATATACGTATACATATATGTATACGCATATTATCAATTTGTTAGTTTACAATGGACAACATACAAGAACATGTACTATTTTTTCGATGTTACCTGATATATGACAACTATGAAATTAACTTATAGAATTGACTTAAATTGATCAAAACCTTGAAAGTTCATAACTTTTGAACGGATTCTCAAACCCTTTATAGTTCACCCTCTACTGACGTGTACTTCATATTATCTGCATTGACTCTATCCTCGCAAATATTTTTTGAGTAAATTCCCTTTGGATTTGCGTGAAATCAGATGAATTACACAATGTCTTTATCATTTCAAAGTCATTAGTCCTCTAATAAGACATCAACGCAAATACATTATGCTGGTTTTACTGACAACGTATTGCCCGTTTGTTTTTTCCCAGGGATATTATTCATGTTATCCTTTCCCCCTCCGTTTTCAAGAAACCTACTCTATGACTCTGCAGTAGAATTATTCAATTCAATTCAATTCAATTTTATTCCACATGCTAAAAAGTATACAAAAAACACAAGTACATGTACATGGACATAACATATATTGAACATTAGGTTTACATAAAAAACAAAAGGAATGATGCAAACAGCTATAATTAGCATGTGTGGGAATCAGAAAAGACCATATAGGACTTATCAAGGCCGATTCCCTAACAAGTGAGGCTACAAATTGCAATCAAAGATATACATTTTTAGAATGAATCTATACCATTAGAAATTATACACAAAATTGCAAAAAGGACAAAATACACACAAAAGACAAAACGAAACAAAGCAAAAAGGCAAATATCCCAATAATTATTCAGCTGCACTTTGGATTAAAAACATTCTATATCTACGTTTAAAAGATGATAATGTAGGACATTCCTTGATAATAGCAGGTAACTCATTCCAGGACTTAGCTCCAATATATCTAATTGTAGTCTTTGAAAATTTATATTGCAAAAAAGGTAAACATATGTTATTAGCACATCTTGTGTTATAACTATGGACTGCACTATTTTGAACAAATAACTTATGGAAGGTTACAGGTAAAACGCCTTTAAAATATGAAAACATAAATATGGCCACTTGTAATTGCACTATTTGATCAATTTTTAAAACTTTCATTTTCTTGAATAATGTTGCAGTGTGCTCAAAAGGGCTTACATCACAGACTATTCTTATTGCACGCTTTTGTAATAACAACACACGGTTTAATAAGTACAATGAAGTGTGACCCCATACTATCGCACAATAAGTTAAATGGGGGGAAATCATTGTGTGATATATGGTTAAAAGAATCTTTGAAGGAAGTGCATATTTCAAATAACTCATAACACCTACAATTCTGCTTATTTTCATACAAACATCATTTATATGGTCTTTCCATGTTAAACCATCATCAATTATCACACCAAGAAATTTAATATTATTCACCTGTTTAATTTTAACATTACCTATATATATTTGTAAAACATTTTCATATATATTACCTTATTCTTTGTTTTAAAAATCATATAACATGATTTTTCTATGTTTAACACCAGGCGATTTGCAACAAACCAAGAATATACTTTCTTCATTTCTGTGTTAACCATATGATTGACTTCATGAACATCCCGACCAGAGAAAAATAAGTTTGTGTCATCTGCAAATAATATAGAAAACAAAGAAGGACTTACAAATTGCAGATCATTGACAAATAACAAAAAAAGGAGGGGACCCAGCACAGAGCCTTGTGGGACGCCTGATTTTACATAACACAAATCTGATTTTATATCATTTACAATTGTATATTGTGAACGATCTGATAAATAACTCTTAAACCAATTCAGAGCACTCCCTCTTATTCCATAATATTCCAATTTAGTAATAAGTATACTATGATCTATACAATCAAATGCCTTTGTTAAATCTAAAAACATTCCAACCACAAACTCATGATTTTCAAATGCATTTGATATTTTTTCCATTGATTTGAGTAGTGCCATATAGGTGGAATAACCATGTCGAAATCCAAACTGCTGATGATATAAAATATTATTGTTATCAATGAAGGATATCAATCTAGCATAGACTAATTTTTCAAACAATTTGGTGAAAATTGACAACAGCGATATAGATCTATAGTTTTGTAGTTGGTGCTTATCCTCCTTTTTAAAAACTGGAATTACCTTCGCAACTTTAAGCTTCCGAGGGAATATACCATTTTCCAAAGATGAATTAAATATTGCACATAAAGGTTCCATTACAAAACAAATAGATTTCTTAAATACATTGACATGGATATCATCGTCACCAGGACTTTTGTTTATATTCAGATCACTTACAATGGTTAATATTTCGGCAGTTGTGATAGGTTTAAAAAACATGGATTGGCTTTGTGCAGGTTTGTGCAGGTAAGTATGAATAGATTCAGATGAATCATTTACGTCAGAAATAATACTGCTACCTATAGTGCAAAAATGTTCATTAAAATGTTGTGAGACAGATTCTTTATCATCAATAAGATGACCATTGATTTGTAATGAATCTATACAGTTACTCTGTCTTTGTTTATTCATGACATCATTTATGATAGACCATGTTTTCTTTAAGTTCCCACGCACGTTGTTAAATTTCCAATGATAATATTCACGTTTTCTCTTACGTATTTCCTTATTTACCATATTCCGATATTGTTTGACTTTCTGTTCATTATTAACACTACGATTCTTAAGATACTTACGATACAATAAATACTTCTTTTTACACATTTTCCGTAGTGTACTATTAAACCATGGTTTATCCTTCTTTTTCAATCTGTGTACACACTTCTGCAATGGAAAACACTCATTATAAAACAAGAGATACTTGGCAAGAAAGGCTTCAAATTGTTCATCCACACCATTTCTGTTTACAACGTGTTCCCAATTACAAGTTCGAAGCATATTACAAAAATACTGTATGGAGGAGTCATCAAAGACACGTTGAAATCTGTTGTGATCTGTATTACTCTTACGACTGCATATTATAACAGCAAATGTCGGTAAATGGTCACTTATATCACATGTGAATATCCCTGAGACAACAATATTCTCTAACTTATTAATAAAAATATTATCGAGGAGTGAAGATGACTGTGTTGTTATTCTAGTGGGTTTTGAGATTACCGGAGAAAGTGAATATGATGAAAACATATCAATAAAGGAATCAGAAAACGACATAGATGAAAGTAAATTAATGTTGAAATCACCAGCCACACAGCAGTTTTTCTTTTCCCTCATAATCTTATGAAAAGGCAATTCTAGGGCATTCAGAAACTGGGAAATAGATGCAGCAGGTGGCCTATATACAACCATTACAATAATATTTTCATTATGACAGC
Organism: Diadema antillarum; assembly: GCF_040938485.1. Lineage (NCBI taxonomy): Eukaryota > Metazoa > Echinodermata > Echinoidea > Diadematoida > Diadematidae > Diadema > Diadema antillarum. The sequence goes on from NW_027271187.1 coordinate 426,888, forward strand.
ATATCTCAATACAAACTGTTTCAATGTTTTCATCAAATAATTCCAAATCTTGTCTTCGTTTAAATTTTAATTCACTGCATATGTAAAAACCCACTCCTCCACCACGTTTATCATTACGTCTGTTATCTATAAATACATAATTTGGTAATAGGCAAGATGAGTATTCTTGTGGCTTAAGCCAAGTTTCTGATACAGCAATGAGTGAAAACCTATGTCTAAAAGTTTGTAAAAAAGTGTCCATATAATTAAAATTCTTCTTTATACTTCTACAATTAAAATGACATATCGATAAATAATTGGTCGTATCTAACTCATCCACAAGATTATCAAAGTCCATTGGAAGATAATAATTACAATCATGTTCAAAATATCCACTTTGAATATGCTGGTTGAAGTTACCATAACAGTTTGGGCATTGCACATTGCTATTATCCAGATTAAAATCAATTTGCCGATGACAAATAACACATTCAGGTACAGACTTAAAAGACATTAAAACAATAACAAATCTAATATGTTAAAATAAAAGAAGCTAAAAAATATTAAAAAAGCACAGGGTTTAAACAAAGGGTAATACAAAAGATGATGCCTGGAGAATTAGTACATATTATATTGCAGCTGTAATACTATAAAATCCGGTGTGGTGACAGTATATAATCATGTATAAATTTACAATTAAAAAAATTCTACCTGTAAAAGCTCAGCTGAGTTACATTCTATCCAGATCGCTCTTGTTGTGGATTTGCCTTCGCATCGTCTTTCCTCCAGATGTTTTAACAGAGACCAGGATTCTTCCGTCTACTGACCACGCAGCGAGAATGTGGCTGTCTCTTTTTTTTTTTTTGGCTGGCAAGAAAGGCATCTTGAAGGAGCTTCCTGTTGATGTCTGTGAGGTCCTCACAGATGCTCACACCGGTACCCTTGAGTTTTCTGCGATTCCTCAGCAGCTGTTGACGATGCTTGTATGATGTCAGCTTCACGATGATTGCCCTTGGTCTAGCTGTTCCATGGCGTGTTGGTTGGGCGTCTCGATCGCGATAGATACGGTGACTGCGGTCAATATCTTCAGGTTTCAGGTCTACGTCGAGTTGCTGCTTGGCAATGCGGCATACAACGGTGTCTGTGCTCTCGTCGCTGGTTTCGGGGACCCCAAAGAATCTCACACAGTTTCTACGGGAATACTGCTCCTGTTGGTTGAGCTGGGATTGGAGATTCCTGATCAGCTGTTGGTTTTTCTCTGCATCAGATTTCAGCTTGGCAGTTTCCTGCTGAACAGCTTTGACCTTTTGCTCAAGATCAAGGATCAGCCCATCTTGTTTCTCCACTCTTTCAAAGAGGTGCTGGAATTTGGTTTCCATCACCTGTGCAACTGCCTTGATAGCTGTCAACACGTCTTCATCCTTCAGCGCATCTTTAATAAGGTTCTTTGTTGATCTGGTAGTTGACATGCTGTTCAGGGATGAGCTATTCAGAGAACAATAATGTCCTGCACAGCTGGATTGTTCGCTCGGGAATTTGGTGGAATGACTTGAGTATTGTATGCATGCAGTAGTCGGTAGTATAAGGTAGTGTACCTTGACAAGACGGAGACTATTGCAGCTTGAACTTCAGTATGTGGGACTACACAAGATTGCCGAGTGAAACTGGCGATATCAGCAAGCAGGTCTTGGCAAGAAATTAGCAGTTGCAGGATAAAATATATTCTATAAAAACACCACAGTGGGTTCTCCAGGCACCAACAGATGTCGTGTCATCAAATCATGGTACTGACAGTCTTCCAATCAAGATGAAATTAGTCCATAAAATAGAGTTCCTTCCTGTTGCTTCTTGATAGTCAGCCACCTAATTGAGGGGACCATGCTCTTATTAAACATGTTTCCTTTACAGTAAGGATGGTCATATACGAAGCAAGAATATTGATTTTAGTACAAAGAGATCACATTTCTATAGTTATGTGTATTTCATTTCACTTTCAATTTATTTATTTCATTTTCAACAGAGCGTGTCAGTGTACAAAGTGTACGTAGTTTGCATAATATACTTCGAAATATAATATAAACGCGATAAATTGAGGAGGAAAATAAATACATGCTATTTGTTACATAATGTTGAAAATGTCGAAAATGGAGGGGAAGCTATAAAGGCAGAGATTGTACAGATATGCTTTCCCCTCAAAACCATTATTGATAAAGTACGAAAGATATAACCATGTACGGGAAGATGGACGTAAACATAAAGTTATCAAAATACATCAAATTGCACCGACGACAAAACTAAAACCATACAATTTAAAGCAATTCACAAGGTCGCCTCCTTACATCAAAGGATGGGGGTGGTATGGAGTCATGAGGTGACTTCGAAACATTGTTGACTTGAAAAAGAAATTGCAGATGAAAAGTAACAAATTCTCACAAATGAAAATCCTCAATCCTCAATCCTCGAATATATTGTATAAACAAATTGATAACAAGAAAAGATTTTGATGACTGACAATTTAAGACTGATAATGGTTCCCTGAAGACCAGGTGTTGGAACTTAACAGAAACAATTTTAGTCGTGATACTAGGTGAAAACTTAACGGTGTCATCAAAAAAACAAAAAACAAAACAACAAAATCCGCAATGTAGGACTAGCAGATCTGATGTAAAAATGGAATGGGAGCGATGATTCTTGTTGTTGTTGCAGGTGAAATTCGTGCGAGTGACGGGTTAAGTTCTTAAGAATTGATCTATTTTCATGGAATAAGTCATTAAAAGATAGGAGGCAAAGTTTGATTTTCTAGACTGTACATGAATTGACCCAGGTAATTACGGAATAAGTCGGAAAGTTTTCAAATCTTGATTTCAGAAAACAAACATCTGTCAGTTTGTGTGAGATCTAAAAGAGGTATGGCAAATTATTTGCGAAGCTTTTTTTTTCTTTCTGGAGGATAAGTATTTTATCAAGATATGTTGAATGAGTGTGACCCTATAATGCTTAAATAGTATAATTTAAAATGAAAGTGGAAAACAACATAAGAAGGGTGGAAGATGGGAAATAATACTTTACTTTGTCTATAACTCCTAAGTTTCGGGATATGGTACAACAAACACTATCGATATGAAGTTTAACCAAGTAAGTTTATCAATAACTAGTCCTTAAAATGTCGTAGTGGGGATGATTTCCATGATCATGCCGTCTGAAGACAGATTTGTTGAACATCATACATTTGGGTTGGCTTTTGTTGTTGTGTGTGTGTGTGTTTTTTTTTTTTTTGAAGATTCAATGACAATTTAATTGCTCTAATCCAAGAAAGTAAATTTTCGAGTTCACAGACCAATGTGCGAACCAAAAACTTCAGGGTAGGGTCTGAGTGTGAAGGAAAAAGGTTCGAGTCGTCCGCAAACAGTATGAATGAAATAATTTCAGAGAAATTTTGCATGTCGTTGATATAAAGAATTAAAAAAATGGGCCAAGTAAGCTACCCTGAAGGACATCTCAAACGAAATCATTTTGGGAAGAGCAGCGGCCATTAATCGAAACAAAATATTTTCGGTTATCAAGGTCTTTTTCGGAAACCAAATTGTGTGTTTGAAATAATATCGTGAATATCCAAAAATTCTAAAAGTCTAGAATAAACTATTCTTTTTCAAGCAATTACAGAAACAGATGTTTATAATGAAATTGTTCTGTAATTATAAATATTTTCCTTATTTCCCTTTTTTTATAAATGGGGATTACCTTAGAAATATATTATATTCAAACTATTCGGACAAGCTCATTTTGCAAATATACATAAAAAAATAATAATAAACTAAGGGTTTCGCAACAACATCTATTATACTTTAAAATGAAATTATTGTCAATGAAATCATAACAATAATATGACATCTAAAATCAATTTGATTAATGTTCAAAGGACGTCTAGCTGATGTAATAGGCCTTCCCTAGTGACCAGAAAGTGAAAGTGATTTGTTAATTTACAATTCTGTATTTTCTCTCTCTTTTTTTTTTTGGGGGGGGGGTTGCTATTTGGCCATTTAGAACAAAATGTTAGCTGCGATACACGGCTGACATGGACTTAACTTTCCTATTATATTTTGCAGTATCTTCAAAATCGGGACAGAAGAGGAAATATTCCTTCGAAATGTAAAGTTTCGCAAGGTGTTTATCTTTTGTTGTGTTCTTGTTTTTCTTTCGTGTTTTTTTAAATAGTAAGATCCGTTACAGACGCGTAATGGCCGTCCCTTGAGAGAATGAAGCCGTGGCTCTGTAAGGTTCCCATTCTTTTGTAAATAAATCTTCACCAAATTTCTCTCGTCACATGATACAAAAAATATAAGTCTATAATTATTATACAAATCATCAAAATCTATTAGATAGACTAAAATCATCTGTGACGACAAACAGCTTATAATGTCAACCATTCAGCTCTATTTTCATTTGTAGAGTTAAGGAGAATCATATCTGCTTAATCACAGAGCATCGATCATTATACCAATGAGTGAGTAGTAGGGCCATGAATCATTATAAACTTCTTTAATTTCAAGCACGACTTTCGAACGAATATACTTTCACAACACCTTCGTTGTCCTATTTATTGAAACTTTGTTTCTCGTTACTCAAATGTAACTTGATAGGGACTGCATGCCTATTGCAGTGAATGGAATAAAAAAAAAAAGCAAATCAGAAAAAAAATCCTAGAATGACACTGAGCAAACATTTCAGCCAGACTAACGGTCTGCGGCAAGCGATCCAAGACGCGGTGCTGTGAACGTCTGAGCAGAGCTCTCCTCCTTGCGTGATTAAAAATCAAAACAGAAAGAGAGATTCGCAAAGAAAAAAAATCTAACTTCATCTCTGTGTCACATTAAAGGGAGCTTTAGATTTTCGCGACGCGGATATTTAGAGAGAAAAGAACCTGTTCTGAGCATGCGCACAATCGCTTATTTACATCGATCTATTTGGCTCGCGTCGTTTGAGTTTTCACTGCGTTCTGGCCTCTGGGCACTGTTCAGTGGTTCTGGGCCCTGTTTTATGAAGAGTTAAAATTGATCATAAAGTTGATTTCTATCATGAGTCTATGGCAGCCTGTGTGTTAAGGAAATTTAAAATCGATTATATCTTGTGATAAAACAGGGCCCTGGGCTATTTTTACGTCCACGACGCATGGCTGCTATTAGCACTGATCATAACAATGGTGGCGCCATTTTATTTCTTACAGGTTATGTCCTCGCATAAGTTTTCAACTTACACGACCTATAGGGAGAGAGGAGAACGTACAACGCAATTGTTGGCTCATACGTCCGCGTGACAAATCTAAAGCTCCTATTTTATGCATGATGAAGACAGCAACTTAAAATGCATGAATGTGGACAAAATATACACGGTCAACTTCAAAGGTTAAATGTTTCCTTATCATTTGATTTGTCCATGCAAATGCAGTTGGGCAAGTATTATCCCGATCTGCTTGATTTCATCCCTTTAGGCGTTTATTACACAAACAGGATATGCGGCGCCTCACCAAATTTGATAAATAATTCATATGAGGCTATCTTATCAAGATTGGTGTATATTATATTATAGCGAAATGTCGTTTGTTTCACTGGAAGTAAGATAATGCAGAAGCCACAACGGGTTATAGTAAATTGGTATAACTCTCACCTGAGTGATAGAATGTTCGTTAAAATTGTCATGCGTTATCTCATCTTATTCCATTTATTATAATATCGTCATTTCGCACCTTTTCTGGCGGACATGAATTTCAGCTCCGCGCTCGCAGTAATTATTCCGCTCTGCTTCTGCTGACGTCAGAACAACACCGTGCTCGGCCACAAATCAGATCAGCAAATAGGATTATGATGATATCGAGGTTCAAGGTCCTTTTGCACGAGATGTAACCTTTTTTTTTTTCTTTTTCTTTTCTCTAAGAGGTCATGACTCGGATGCCTCATGGAGCTCAATTTCACACCTTGAGATTAAAGTGTACTGTTCTACAGTATAATAAATGTTTCGGTTGGCTTTGATGAAAAGACTACACAAGAAAAAAAAAATGTCTCGGAGAAAATGTCATTACAATCAGACAAAGAAAGCAAAAAAATAACAGTGTTTGCTGTAAAGATAGAAATGTCCATGGTTCACATAAGAGGGTCCACGAAAGTTATCAACATTGTTCACAATCATGTAATCGCTTAATTATTATATGCAAATGAGAGAATAGTTTCACAAAGCACTCATTTGCTTCCGCTTCAGTCTGCATAACAATATTACAACATCCTCATTTTCATCGTTGATGTTGTAAAAGAGAAATTATAGGCCTATACTGTCTTTTCAGTGGGTCCCTCTATTTTTTCACGCTTTTCGTATTGTTATACTCACTTCAACTACTTCAGTTTTCATGACAATGTAGAATTACTATAGATTCCACAATTACTGTGTAGTCTTTTTCATTCTACAAAGTTGTGTTTACCTAATTCTTTGTTATCACAGAAGGTGAAATGCATATGTTTTTGTCGAAAATGAAATAAAACTTTGAATTGAATTGAATTGAATTGAATTGAATTAGATTCTTGGGGGCGCTGTGGTAGGGCACAGTGGCACAGTCGATAAGACTCCCGACTCCCAGTCGGAGGACCCGAGTTCGATTCCCGCCCAGTGCCTACGTCTTTGGACAAGATTTTTTACCCACCATATCCCTCTCGACCCAGGTGTCATGCTTTATAAATGGCAACGCGAGGGTAATGATAATGGCAGGGCCCTCTGGCAGAGCGGTGATAGTACTGAAGAGGTTACCCTGAATAAATAAGACATCATTATTATTGTTGTTGTTATTATTATTATTATTGTCTTATTATTATTATCATCATCATTATAATTATAATCATTATTATTATTATTATTATTATTATCATTATCACCATCATCATCATTATGATTACAATTGTTATTATTATTATTATTGTTATCATCATCATCATCATCTTGATTACAAGTATCATTATTGATATTATCATTCGTTATCATTATCATTCTTTGTCACATCATGAATTATTATAGAATTGTATATAATCTAGTGATGATGAAATAGGTGAATCAAGGGGCTATGAAAGCTGCTGATTTGTTAACAAACAGAATGACCCTTCATTATGTACATGTGCAAACATCATCACAAAATATTTGTCCGTCTATGCAGTTATACACACAAGCATAACCGATCTTTTAAATAATTAGCTCATCTTTCTTTGATTTTTTCAAGAAGGCTTTGAAAACCGTATACTCCATTGTATATTAAGCCATGCGCATATACAAAGAATTAGAGATGGTTATTATGCGTTTCATAAATGAGAAATGTTATCATCATGGAGTTGTGTGGTCATGACATCATGATTTATTATTGCACATTATCAATAATGACTAACATAAAATGGTTCGAATATGTTTAGACTTCTGTATTACATAGGCCTACCTTTCTCATCATTGTTTTAGGGGGGGTGGTCCGATACTAATGCAACTCTCGCTGTTGCTGTTTACATTATGAAAGGGGTGTTACTCTTCACACTGAAGTCAACTCGAACTTATTCATTTATGAGGAGTATAGATCTCGACTAGCAGATCTAAATCTCTGTCGTTATTGTGCTGTTTGATGGCTTCCTATTATATAAATTGGTGACATGCGCACAGTGGTGCAAGGTTTGTTTGTTGCTTGGTTTTGTTCTGTTTTGAGATTGTTTTGTGTTTTTCATGGACAGTCTTGGCTTCTTATAGCTTCATTATCTCTGTAGATGCTAGTGGAACCCGTCAATTGCTAGCTCTCATAATTGTCTATCTTTAAAGGGGCACTGTGTTATGCAGTGCGTTAGACTCTGCATGTTACATTCAAATGGAAGTCCCGAATTCGAGTCCTGTATTTAGTGCTCACGTCCTTAGATTGTGCTGTTTTTACCCATGAATGTTCCCGTTGACCTATGAAATGGGTATAGGCTACCTTGCCAAAATGGGACAAGAAAAATGGCATAACGACCCTCTGAAACGGAGTGCTAACATAGAAGAGGTCACTATGATACTTTGGGTAAATTAAAGGGATGGCATATAATGTGGGATGAGGTGAGGATATTCAGCTTTTAACTTTCTGCGAGATAATTGGAAATCACTGACAAAATTTTAAAGAGCATACAATTCAAAGAAGAATTCAAAGTTTATTTGATGAAAATCGGTTTTGAAATGGCTGAGATACCCCGAAACAAACTAAGTAACACAAAACGGTCTTAATCCCATGAGGCGTCTGGGTCCCATGGTCTTTAATGCTGGGATCGCTTTGTTTTGAATATTTCAGCCATTTTAAAATCAATTTTCCTAAAAAAAGAGTGAATTTCTCATAAAAATCATGCTCTCCCATATTTCGTAATAAGTTTCTCATTGTCTCAAAAAAAAAAAATCCTCATCAAGCAGGGCTCATGGAGCAGTTATTTCAAAAATGTTCCAGATATCACATTTGATGTAAATGTGTAGGACAGGTCAGTTGTATCACAAAACATCCCACCATTATTATTGCAATTTTGCAATAAAGCCTAAAATATTAGGAGATATGACTATTCATTTCTCAATAAACCATAACTGTAGACGGTTTACAGTCTGGAAATGATTTTATTATTGTTCTCATCTTTTTATATTCAACAATACTTAACATAGATTGTAATACTTATTAACATTTTTACATTGATTGTTTCTATCCCTAACTCACATTTTATTTTGAAGCAATAAAGCTGGGTTTTTGTTTCATCTGCAAATGGTAAACAATGCCTTGATTATAGTTTTCTTTTGACCACTCTTGCCTATATCTCGGTGGTATTATGAGGGCATATACCTTACATCAAACATTATTTATGCCTCGTTCCATAACATCGCTCTGAATCAATTTTGAGAGTTAGCGATTTTATAAAGTATAGTTGCCTGCAGATAATAGCATGCAAACGGAGGCCCGTAATGTGAGCCTCCGAAAAGTCACCTCGCATGCCTGATCTGGATATGATAACCTGAGCAAAACAAAGCCCCCCCCCCCCAAAAAAAAAAAGTAATAATGATAACAATAAATAAATAAATAAATAAATAAATGAATGTAAAAAAAATAATAAGAAGGTAAGAGGCCCGACAGACTTTTTGACATGCGTTGTGTCATTTGTTATAAACAGTGATGGTCGAAGCAATTGCATAATTCATGTGCATATAATTACGATATCAAATGTGGAGATAATGCCGTCGTCTTTATAATGAAGTGGTTTAAGTCGCTCATCACTGACTCGAAAAAGTATTTTAAAAAAGAAAAACATATTTCCATGAAATTCAAAAAGTATAGGCCTATAGGTACCTATATCATTATTCTTCTAAGCGAAATATTATAAATGTTATACATATCAAGCATGTTTACAACTGGTGTTATTTTGATGTTACCTACATTCAGGAGCTTTGTCAGGGGTTGATGTCATCAGTCCATGGATTTGCATGCGTAACTTATAATTTTCTTTTTTACGTATTTCAATCCTTAGCATTGATACTTTTAATTCAGCAAATAAATTTCATGAGATGATAAGCCGGCTTACATAAAACAATAGGCCTATTGTTATAGTTCTACAAATAGCTATAGGCCTACATGTGGGGCGTTAAGGACAAATAACCCAAACATTTGTAATTAGCATTTAAGAAGGAGATCCGTTTCAGAATCAAGCCAACCTCAGCAAGACAATTATAAAAAACCTCTACTCCGCATCAGTCCGCAGAATTAAAAACTGCACTGTCCATGATAAAACTATTTGCATATAGACGCATATAGACAGTTGCATATGCATCCGGGGTTTTGTGGTTCACCATGCTACAAATAATTCTCTGCTTGCTTTACTTGCTTTTCCCGATTGTTATTCCAAGTACTCTTGCTTCTGCAAAAATCATAATATCTGTGGGCATACTAGCATATGGATATATCTCCAGCATATATACCTGTATCACTTTTCTACATTTTCTTATCCCCGCAGCCGCTGCCCCCCCCCCCCCCCCCCTCATTGGTTGGGGTCTGTTCACCGGAGATGAGCTTTTATCGACATCGAGTCATGTGTGATCCTACGTGTCATGTTAGATTAATAATATATGTATAGTATACGTGTAGGCCTCCCTGTGATTATTCAAGGAGGTACTAAAGGCGAGCATAGTACCTCCTTGCTTTATCCAGGGAGGTGAGACACCTCCCTGCTTTATCTAACAGAGATTTTACAGCTAGTGATCGTGATGAATACAGCGAACATACAAAGGTTCCTTTTTTGCAATGCCAATAGGTCCTATGACTGTGTCAAATCATTACCATGTTTGTCTAATATGAAGGCTAGCTGCATGCTTATTTACTTGAACCCCTTCATTTGTCACTCTAAGCTTGCGATATTTGATATCAAGATTTTTCCTTGAAACAAAACGTGAGCTAACTCGAAGATTGTGCTTTGTTTGCTCTGCCTTGCTCTTTGTTCACTTTCAAGTACTCTCAGGACCCATCTGTACTTCAAATTCCCCGCGCCCATCAAAACTGACCTGTGCGTGGCCCTCGTCTTTTGTCTGTGTTGTGTCATGTGACCAAGCGAAGCACGCTCTCTGCCACTCGCGTGTGTTTTCATTCAAACGTAAGGCGGCATTTCACTTCCGCATTAGCGTGCATTCACACACGCGTGTGTGTAGAAAGGATTGAATGCAATAGACCTTCATTGAGAGTTATTGTATTGATGGCCTACCCCTATAGTGTAGTACAGTAGACCGAGGTACGGTCTTTCTGTGTCGGGCGCAGGCGAAAATCGATTTCATTCCAGTTCATGGATTCGCCAGCTGCACGCAGAGGTCTTTCCTGCTAGTTTTTCTGCCATTTTGAGGTAGTTATAGAGCTAGGTTTGAGGCCCTGCAAGTGCAAGTCTGCTATCAACTTCACCTTCAGTTCCATCGAAAAGCAGGTCATGGTTCACGTCGACAGAATCAGGATCATTCAGTCTCGGTCGACACAACTATCAATCATTCCCCAAACTCAGGTTGGTTCTTACACTCACAGGTTACACTTTTAGTACATCTTCACCATTCATCTGCAGGGACCAGGTAAAAAGGGTAGGCAGACATCGCTACAATCTACGGCTGTGCAGTGTCTGGACATGTAAATTCTTCTCCTTTTTCGGCAATTGCACAATTGCCCCTTTTTCATACTAATGTTAGAAATGGCTCTACTGTACAAGTCTCGTATAGACGTATTATAGTATTTCTAATTGAGATTTCTACTGTAATATTAAAGTGCAACAATGTCATGCCATAATGGTAAATTGGCTCTGCTACCTTCAACAAGTCTTCTTCTTCTTCTTCTTCTTCATGTGTATGGTAGGTGTGCAACACACCGACCGGGTCTATATCGACCGACCGCGCACTAATGGCATTGCGCGTACAGAAAGAAAATGTACGCGTGGGTCTATGCGCAATGGTGTTCGATTCTCCACTGGGCTACGCTACCGAGTAAAATGTGGCGAAAACAACTAGAACTATTCTAAGTATTCCCTCTAAATTACCGAAATTTAGCAAAATCGAATAAGGTTTATCGTGTAGCTACATATAACTAGGCCTACCTTTGCTGACTCGTTAGATGTAGAGTATCCTTCTGTAATAAATTTGACGATTTTGACGGCAAAATTGTCACCGCCGCTTGTACGATCGTGCACACACGTTACACATACATACACATGACATAAACATTTTGTCGCCCGCTAGCTACGACAGTACAAGTTGATGGAGAAACGAGAAATGAATGTGAAAAAAACAAACCGCCTCATCTAATTTATTTCAATTACCCATGGTACGGTGAAAAGTTTCCTAATGAAAATCAATTCAAATTCATCAAACAGTCCTTCAAAAGTAATATCGAAGGATTCAAAATATATTCAAATATTATTGGGGGGAAAATGACGGCTAGAAAAAAACAGCGGCCTGTCGAAAAAACGCATTTAAGTGCCCTTTATACGTATTATCAGGGTGGTCGGTTGAAATGAGCAGGGCAACTGAGTGCGGAAAAAATGACACCCCACGCGTTCGAAGCCGCCATCTAAGAGCGCGTACCTCAGATCGCATTTTCAGCGCGTGCTTGTGAATCCGGAGTATTTTTTCTACACGTGAGTAAAATCTCAAGCAAATTGTGAGATTTTTCACGTTTCTATTGATAGAAAAACGTTCGGTGTCCGGTATTACGAACACCCAACCATACTGTCCAACACCCCTTATTAGGGGCCAACCGGACAGGGGGTGCACTGGTGTTAAAATTGCGCGGAGAGAGAAGTGTGGGGTCTAGTTGCTTTGCTCCTGGATGTATTGTAGGGTTGCTGCTTTAAAAGAGTCCTTGCTTGTGATGTTAGAAACTGTTGATGGGAGTGAGTTCAAGTCTATGATTGTTCTTGGGATAAACGAGTATTTATAACAGTTTTTGTTCGTGGCGATAGGGATGAAGCTTGTAGTGGATGATTTCCGGAGAACCCTTCGGACCGGACGCAGGGCTTTTCGAACTGGGATGGATAGGCGACCCGCAAGCGCTTCGCGGAATGTGGTGATGCAGCCTACTCTGCGTCGATGTTTCAGCAGCTCCCAGTCTAACAGTTAACGTTACAAGACTTGACTCTTGACCTTGTGTGATTGAGGGTACCACCTATCGTCACCCTAATAACGATCTGTAGCTTGTTTATTCCAAAAGTATAAAACAAATTCGCCTAATTCTTATCTCAAACATGCCATAAATACTGCAGTTTTGAATGTCGTGACCGTCTCGTTGATTCTGAATCTCCGTTTTAAAATAACGCTATTTTAGTGCATGCGTTCCATTTTCTTCGCGCAGCTTAAAAGGGTACCTCACGATCGGCACCCCCTCCCTCCATACAGTAGGTAATACACGTGAATTTCACAGTCATGCGTCGTTACTGAGCAGAAGTGTAATTGAAACGTGTTTAGTTTGGTTTGTTAGTTCGTTTGTGAGTTTGATTTTCGTTTCTTCGTTTTTATTGTTTTCATAGCTAATGGCACTATAATCCCGCGCGTACCTTTTTGTTCTATAAGCAAACAGCCATAATACGCAGGGTGCCGATGTCAAAGTACCCTGCCGATAGGTGGTACCCTTACCATACAACTTTACACAAGTAACGTTAGAGGTCTACAAAATAAAGTTATAGAGTAGAACACGACAAGACTTGATCATGTTGATTCTTTTAACGTTGTTCGTTAAAGTAACCCCGGGGCGCTCCTGAGTCCTTGTACAGTGAGGCGTACCACGTATCGGCAGGGTACCTTTACATCGGCACCCTGGCTGTCCCTGCATATCATGGTTGTTATAGAACAAAAAGGTATGCATGGGATTAAGCGCCATGCATTAGCTATGAAAATAATAAAAACGAAGAAACGAAAAACAAACTCATAAACTAACTAACAAGCCAAACTAAACACGTGAAATTCATGTGTATTACTTATGGAGTGAGGGAGTGCTGATGATTTATAGTGAGGTAGGCCCTACCCTTTCAAGCCGCGAGAAGAAAATGTATTGCACGCACTAAAATGGCACTATTTTACAACTGAGATTCAGAATCAACAGGATGGTCACAGGGTGAGAAACTGCAGTATTTACGGCATATTTGAGGCAAATTTATACTTTTGGAATAAAGAAGCTGCAGATCCTTCTCAAAGGGTGATGATAGGTGGAACCCTCAATTATACACAGTTATACTGTGGGAGCAACTAGACAGAAAAATCTGTCTGTCCGGAGCCCAGGGAGTCTCTTATCATTTTTTACTTTATCAGCCATATCGGGATCCGTGAAGCCAGATGCAGTCTCCACGACCACGGAACATATCCTCGATGGCCAGATACAGATCGATATTTTGGTCACGTAAAAACTGTCTGGATCTAACATGTTTACAGTACATGTAGCTGTGGCAACCTTTTAGTTTTCACTTGCCAAATGAAGACAAAACTAATTTAGAGGGATCAAGAGTATTCTATGCCCTGAAAGTTCTACGGAAGTTCGAATACTGATAAATCTGCTTCTTCTTTGGTAGCCTCTTGTTTAAGGTACTGTACAGTACAGTTAGGCAGCCCCTCACAACAGACAAATTATCTTCCATTTACTCTGCTGTACAGACTTAATTTACCCGACGACGGCAAGTAGGAAACAGGGTAGAATTCCCCTTTTTCTGTTGCAACTAATACAAGAGATCGCAAAACTTGGCATACTTTAATACTTGCCTCACCCATAGTTATAAGATGCTATTTTGCATGCATGCTTTATCAGGTGAAATGGGCTTTACATCTGCTCACCTACAAGATGCAGCTGTCGCATTCAAACCACTGAACTTGCATACATGTGTGCAGCAGAGTGAGTGGAAGATCTGTCTGTTGTGAGGGGCCGACCATATTAGATTTTTGTTAACTACAACTGTACAGTTAACAAGAGGCCACTGAACAAGAGGCAGATTTATCAGTTCCGGGAAGAAGGAGTTTTGGTGTTGCTGAGTCCTTGATTGTGATACACAGTGTAGGCATCCTTGCTTGTGCGTGTAGCAGTCTACCTAAACTCGATGTAAGTTGGTGATCTCGTAGTAGATTTAGTGATTGTGAGAAGCTGGTTGTGGACCTTGGAAGTTAATATAGAACATCACACAAGCTAGAGCAGAGGATATTCTTGTTGATGTTGGACTCGTGGAGTGATGTCCATCCAACTCCTGCAGCTGCTGCATTGTTGATGAACTTAATGTGTTTAAGTACATGGTTCAGGGCAGCATTCACAGAATCTGTGTCCTATGCACCAACTTGCTAATACAACAGCTGTCCTTATCTATTAAAGGCGCATACTCCCGGTAGTGCAGAGGGCGCTGTTGACTATACTGCCGATCACCGTTAGCATTGATACGAAGCTTGCCAAAGTTGAGCTGTCATCAAGAATAAAGCGTGTAGGTGTTGCTAAGTAACGTTGCCTTTATTGTCTTCTCTGTGCATCACGCAGTCTGTAGTAATGCCAGGGTGCGTGCATATAATGTGCTTCTTATTAGGCCAAGTAAAAAAAGATAGTAGTTTCTCGTCCGGGTTTTTTGAGCAAGGCGATGAGGGAGGTCCTTACTATTTGATATCTTACTATTTTTTCGAGGATTGTCAAAATGAAAGTAATATGTGTTTCTCGTCCGGTAATTCTGAGAAAGGTAACGAGGGCTTTACTATTTCTATATCCAATTCATGAAATGAAATATCACTCTGGTAGCTGTGTTATGAGAGACCAGGTCCCAAGTGTATGTCTTGCCTGCACTTTGTGCATTTTCAAACAAATTAGATTATGTACCATACTTGAAATGAAACTTCATGCATGCGGAAATACATTTGCTTTTTCTTTCCACTACAGATGTCATCTTAATACTGGTATTTATAGTGTTGTAATGGCATTTCTGATACCAGTGTACTTGCAATTCTGATCATATTGTGCTATGAAATGAAACAGGTATAAAACATGTCTCTCAACAAAGAATGTACGACTGAAATAAATTCCATGATATTCAAAACACTGCTTTATTCATTATTGGTGTTTGTGACTTTTTGTGTCCACACAGCTGGTGGGTATGTATCTGCATTTCTTCACAGTACCGGTACAATAATTATTGTAGCACATTCAACTGGAAACTGGCTTGTACAATTGCAGATGGATGTCAAAATGATACTGATATGGCATTATAGCATTAAACATTTAAAGATGTTTCTTCATGTTCTAAAATGACATTTGATAATCACTCATTTGGATGATGAATGATTGTATACCACACTACAGATGATACGACTCACGGCCGTGTCCGTGAATTTACATCGTAAAGAAAAGTATCCTGCAGAAATACGAGACAAACCAGAATCCGTGGAAAAGTTATTTATTTTGTAGATACACCCATTTGATAATTCTACATTTGCTGGAAAAGCGCATTCATTTTCTCTTCAAAATAGAACAATACATCGCCGTCATATGCAACGTTACAGAGCAGAGTGTATGGGCTTCTACACATTCGAATGTGTTCATGCGTGCGTGCGTGGACAGCTGACAGACCAGGGGGGTGGGGACCCTGACAATCCAGCTACTACAAACACGCATACGTATGTGACCGGCACGGCCACACTGCACTGGCACCGTACCTTCCGACACTGCACACACATGCACATAGTCACAATGACATGAAAATGTATACATACAAACTCGATACAATCCTCACGAGCATTTGTACAGTACAATTCATCCGCTTAAAATATGAGAAACGGGGAAAAATACGAACAATGCGCGAAATATGCGTGGAATATCAGCGATTGATCGCAAAAATCATGTTGCCGCTTTCGCGTTCACGACGTACCGAGCGCGCTGTATATCACAGCTAGCCCAGGCCGGCCCGCCCGCGCCCATCCAACTACAGTTCGACTGCTTTGTGCGTCATTCCTTCTTGCCGGGCTCGCAGTGTGAAATGCATGCGTTATTACACATACGCACTACAGAAGCTACAGCTGTACTACAGCTAAGTAGAGGACGCAAGGCGTAATTAGAAATGAGACATCACGATTGGTAGGTGAATTGTCGATTTTTTTTCGGCGGCCGAAAAAATAGTAAATATCGAAAAAGTCGATGCGGCAACTGAAAATCGATGCGGGCGGGGAGCGGGCTGGGACGAGAATTATGAATTTCTTGGTATTTTCAGCGCCATTTTGAAAATAGTAAATAGTAAAAAAATCGATGCGGCGGCCAAAATCGATGCGCGCGAGGACGAGAAACTGGTTTCTTTTTTTACTTGGCCTTATATCACAAAAGAAGTTTGCTAAAGCTGTCATCCCCCTCAGCCGAATCATGAGCCGAACTGTGATTGGACCACTGACTACAGTGGATTGGACTTCTTCGGACTCGGGGGAAATGGGTCACAGTGTACGAAGCGCTAAAGAGGAGTTGATTGCGTAGGTCTCTATAGGAAACTTGCGCCGTGCGCCCGTGTATGCATTTGACTAAACCACCGTGACCAAGTGCCTTTAAGGCTTAGGATGCTGAATTTGGTAGGATAATAACTTCAGCTCAGTCATGACCATGATTGCACATTGATAATGAACTGCACTACTAGAACCCCTATTTACAGTACTATAGTGCTCTTGACCTCTAGTTCCAGGTATAAAATGATGTGATCATAAAGTTATTGCGATTGATTGGACCGTAGTAAAAGTTATAAACAAGATATGCTGCTCTAAAGTACCAACAATGATGAACTGATCAGCTTAAGCAAAGAGGGGTGCAATGCTCACATTCTTGGGCATGTAATATGCTTTTTAATGCCCCAGGCTTCAGAGTTATTCGGTTAACTACATGTAGATGCTTTTGTTCTTATCAGTGTCAAGTTATATTACATTCCAATAACCAAAGGTCGTCAGACTGTTTGACACCAAATTGATACTGTGCTCTACTTGTTTCATCCACAATAGCCTTCCATTTGATGCATTTCTTAATTATTAATTCTTTCTTTCTTTTTTTCTTCCGGTTGTTCATGTAATTTTCTATCAAATCAGATCCATCAACCTTCAAGAACATACTTGAGCCAAATGAAAACAGCCGACACCTAGCGGCCCTTTTTTATTCACAGACGTATCAAGCCCAGCAACGTATCACGTACCTGGTGACTGAACACTTTCCTCAACTCCCAAGCTCAACGTTCCGAGAATTCATCGACTCCCATCTTTATTCCCGACACGCTTGCGGACAGAGTTCGAGACCATGGATCGGAACAGGAAGAAGTTAAGGCTCCCGCTGACCAGCGAGGGCGTCTTCTCACCTTCATTCTCCCAGACCCAGTCCAGTCCCATGACGGCCCTATCTGCTTGCATGGGAGAGCTGTCATGGTAAGCCACATCTAACACTTGTAACAAAACTGTCATTACAAGGAAGTAAGAATTTAGACAGACAGGGGAGGAATATTTCTTTGTAATGTATTTTTTACATTTGAAAGTCAATGAGTTGGTCATATGTGACAGTGCATCACAAAACCAACAAAAAGTCACACGCATTGATTTTGTGTGAGGACTGAAAATATGTAAAATCTGTAAACGCAGCCAATCTTGAGTTTTTTGTATTTCTTGAAAGAGCAAGGCTTCTTCTCATAATAGTGTACGAGCTGAAATTTTCGCGGTGGTTTTATTTTCGCGAATTTTGCGAATCGCCTTTGAACCGCGAAAATAACAACATGCAAAAATAACAACGCGCGAATAGCTAAGTTCAGTTAGACCCTCGCAACCGCGAAATTAACACGCGAAAATGTCCTCCAAGTAGCAATTCACGAAAATATCTGTACGCGAAAATTTCAGCTCATACAGTACTAGAGTTTGGAATCATAAAACTAACAGGAAATTGTGTTTTTAGCAGTTTTTCTCAAACACTTTCTGGTAGAATAGTTTGATAAGGTGCGCCTTATAGAGTCCCCTTTTCATTTCTTAAAAACCCTTTCCATACTCTTCACTTTTAACTCTAATAACTTTGGAAAGGATGATGCAACTACTTTGAAAGTTTGCATTAATTAATCATTTGCAGAATGTGTTAATAAAGCATGCTCAATTTCAGCTTAATCTGATAATCCCTTAGTTGTTGCTCCTGTGGTTGCCATCCTGTTTTTGTTCCATTCATCACACAGCTAGCCTGGCTTGGTAAAGATTAAGCGCTTGAGTAAACCCTTTGCTTCAGAGCCTCTTTACTCAGTACACACTTTCCACAATGTGTGCTTTCTTTCCAATATTAGGATAGGTCAGGAGAGTCCATTTGAATTGAGTTTTACTTCGTTTTAAATCAGCTCTTTCAGAATCTGCTCTAAACTGAAAATCCATGTCTGGAGACTTTTTGTTGGTTTTGTGATGCTGGGTCACATTAATATACTTACCTGAGCTGCTCATCCTTATACATGTATGTGTCAACTATGTATTGTTTCATGAAACTCTCCTCCTCCCCTTTCAAAAAAACACACACACACACACACACACACACACACAACACCACTGATGCAATGTTAATGTTGATTATTGATTATTGTTTTTTAATTACTGTTATTCGTGTAGTTATTATTATTACTACTACTAATTGTCCCCGCCGAACGAGTTCGAGCAGGGGACTATGAAACGGGCTCCGTACGTGTGTGTGTCCGTGTGTCCGTCTGTCCGTCTGTCCGTCTGTCCGTCCGTCTGTGCGTCCGTGTGTGATCAAAATGTTCAAAATGCTACTCCTTCGCCATTTCTAACCCGATTTTGATTCTGTTTGCTTTATATGATAGCACTACATGGGAGCTTTGAAACTTCTATACAGAATTTCAGTTGTGACCTTTGACCTTGACCTTTGACCTATATTGTACATTTTGCTTCAAAATGCTACTCCTTCGCCATTTCTAACCCGATTTTGATTCCGTTTGCTTTATATGATGGCACTAGGTGAGGGCTTCAAAACTTCTACACAGAATTTTGACCTTTGACTTCTTTGACCTTTGACCTTGATTTTTGACCTATATTGTACATTGCCTACAAAATGCTACTCCTTCGCCATTTCTAACCCGATTTTGATTCCGTTTGCTTTATGTGATGGCACTAGGTGAGGGCTTCAAAACTTCTACACAGAATTTTGACCTTTGACTTCTTTGACCTTTGACCTTGATTTTTGACCTATATTGTACATTTTGCTACAAAATGCTACTCCTTCGCCATTTGTAACCTGATTTCAATTCCGTTTGCTTTAAGTGATGGCACTAGGTGAGGGCTTCAAAACTTCTACACAGAATTTTGACCTTGGACTTCTTTGACCTCTGACCTTGATTTTTGACCTGTATTGTACATTTTGCTACCAAATGCTACTCCTTCGCCAATTCTAACCCGATTTCGATTCCGTTTGCTTTAAGTGATGGCACTAGGTGAGGGCTTCAAAACTTCTACACAGAATTTTGACCTTTGACTTCTTTGACCTTTGACCTTGATTTTTGACCTATATTGTACATTGCCTACAAAATGCTACTCCTTCGCCATTTCTAACCCGATTTCGATTCCGTTTGCTTTATGTGATGGCACTAGGTGAGGGCTTCAAAACTTCTACATAGAATTTTGACCTTTGACTTCTTTGACCTTTGACCTTGATCTTTTTACCTATATTGTACATTTTGCTACTAAATGCTACTTCCGGCGGGGACATATATTACGCACCGCGTAATTTCTACTTTTCCTTGTTACTATTTCTACTATGATTACCATTGTTGTCATAGTCATTGTAATGACTAGGTGATGACTTCATGATTATTCTACGATGATGCTTGTTATTGTCATCATCATCATTATTTTTCATCATCATCACTGATTACCCTGTCTTGTTCACCAGTTTCGGTTCCACCCCAAAGAGGAGGCTATCAATGTCGAGTATAGGGGAAACCCCTCCAGCTAGGCCTCTGTTCCATGGAACCTCTCCACACAGCTCAGGTAAGCTGACCGGTAGACCTAAAGATAAGATGAATGATGTTCATGATGACATGACATTTACTCCTGTGACAATTGCTACTGTCATATATTCTCCAAGGACTTAGGGTTAGGGTTTAGGTTGTGATACAGGTTTTTAGGTTTAGGTTGATATGAGGATTAGGGTTGGGGTTATGTTTGTGGGTAGAAATTATGTTTGGCTTAGGATGGAGATATTTCATGGGAGCAATTGTGGCAGGAGCAAATGTCATGGAACCAATGTTCAGCGAGGTTTTTATTTTCGCAAATTTCGCGAGTAAGGTGCTATTTGTGAAGTCAAAGACACGCAAAAATATTGACTCTGATCCCGATGTGAATGTGACGTACACGTGTACACTCTCCGTTCAGTACAGGACTCCACGATCGCGAATTTAACCACTCGCGAAATGGTCGGGAATTCCCGATTCGGGAAAATTTAGACTCGCAAAAATTATGGCGTATACAGTATGTAGGCAGACATGATACTTGTACCCTGTCACATTGATGTATGACAGAACCTTACATGACTGTTTCTTGAATGAGACCTCTGGATGATTTCAGACTTTAACATTTGAAAAACTTTTGATTGGTAATATTTGGTACTAAGTTTCAGAATTTATAGCAACTGGGATGTGGAATAAGAATGTTTTCAAAGATGATAACAAATCATGATGAACAAGGATGATGACAATAAGGTAGCTTCACCATAAGAATGCATTCAACATGAGTGACGGCTCAAGGAAGCAGAACAAAAAGAGGAAGCATGCATAAATTCTACACAGGTGAACATGTTAAGCAAGCAGTATTGTAATGGATTACATAAAATGCTACATTTCTGAAATATGTAAGCCTCCTACAAATTTGTATGTCATCATCCTCGCTCAATGCAATATGCTTTGAGTTTTTCAGAGCATTGGCTTCTCTGCTCAAGGGCAACAACAAATTCTACAAATATATACTTGGCACTGTCTCTTTTATGCAGTGGCGGATCCAGAGGGGGGCGCAATCGGCGCACGCTCCCCCTATATTTCGTTAAAAACAAAAGAAATAAAAAGAAAAAAATGAAATGAAACCCAAAAGTGGCACCACAAATATTAGTTGTGCCCCCCCCCCCTTCCAGAATTCCTGGATCTGCCCCTGTTTATGTACTATGTTATGCAATATCATGAAAATACAAAGTCACTGCTGAGTCGATACAATGCTTCAATGCATAGCTGAGAATGTTTTATTGGTATTTCATTTCTGGAAGACAAGTCAGAAAATATAAACATGTTTTTGAACAGGAGACTTACCAAGTACTGACGTATCTCATCTAGTTTGAAAATTTGTTTTTTTGTTTGTTTGTTTTTACCAGTATCACTGATTGTCATTATGTTCATTAGATACATGATAAAATCAAAGAATTATGTTTTCAATTTTCATGAAATTTCTTACAAAATATGTTTTGTTTTTGGACATATATGCATCACTCTGTTTGTTGCAGTCGACTTCAACATATAGGGGGCATTTCATTGCAACAGCCATGCATGTAAACAATAATACATTGGAGAATGACCGTATCCGGGCACTTACCCCCTGGGCAACTACCCTCCGGATAATTACCCCCCAGGTCTATTCCCCCTTAGGGCAACTACCCCCCGGACAATTACCCTCCTAGGGTAATCACCCTCCAGGGCCATAACCCCCTAGGACAATTACCACCCGGTCATCTACCCTCCTAGGGCAACAACCCCCAAGGGCAATTACCCCTAGGACATCTACCCCCTGGATATCTACCCCCTGGGTAACTACCCCCTGGATGACTACCCCCCGGATAACTACCCCCCAGATAACTACCACCCGGATAACTACCCCCTGGATAACTACCCCCCAGATAACTACCCCCTGGATAACTACCCCCCGGATAACTACCCCCTGGGTAACTACCCCCCGGATAACTACCCCCAGGATAACTACCACCCGGATAACTACCCCCCGGATAACTACCCCCAGGATAACTACCACCCGGATAACTACCCCCCGGATAACTACCCCCAGGATAACTACCACCCGGATAATTACTCCCCGGATAACTACCCCCGGGATAACTACCACCCGGATTACTACCCCCCCCCCCATAACCATACCCCGAACCCCCCCCCCCCCCCCCCGCCCCCTCCTGATACTTACCTACTGGACAACCCCCCCCCCCCCCCCCCGCCCCCCGAAAGTTACCACCCGTTGTAATTTTTCCATAAGTTCATAACACCATATCAGAAGATGCACCTTTCTCTTACACTGTCATCATTTGTGACCCTGCACCTCAAAACAAACTAAAAGTCGCCAGATATGAATTTTTATAGTTAAGACCATATTCTGAAAGAGCAGACTTTAAGCTTTAAAATGATGTATAACTCAAATCAAATGGACTCTCCGAACCTATCTAAATATTGGAAAGAAAGCACAAACTCAGGAAAAGTGGGAACTGAGAAAAGAGGCTCTGAAGTACAGTGTCTATTCAAGCGCAGAATCTCTACCAAACCGTGCTGGCTGTGCGATGAATGGGACAAAGAACAGGAAGTAAACCGCCAGATTTACAACAATGAAGGGATTATCAGATTAAACTGAAATTAAGCATGCCTAATTAACACATTCTGTCCATAATTACTGCCAATTTTCAAAGCAATATAGCACTATCCTTTCAAAGGTTATTAGAGTTGAAAGTGAAGAGTGTGGACAAGGTTTTTCAGAAATGAAAAAGGGATTCTAAAGACACGCATAATCACACTATTCTACCAAAAATGTTCGAGATAAACTGCTAAGAAAACACACTTTCCTGCCCGTTTTATGATACCAAATTTTAGCATAAAAGAAGACCCGCTCTTTCAGAAAATATGAAAAAGTCAAGTTCGGCTAGGTTGACCCATTTCACTTATTTTCAGTCCTCACGCAAAATCAGTGTGTGCGGCTTTATGTTCGTTTTGAGGTGCACGGTCACATTTACTCTTTTGGCTTGTCATTTTCTACCGTTATAACACATTAGACGATAAATATAAGAAAAGGAGAGTTGATTTCACTGCAATTCATATTCCGTTAACATTAGCGAGGAACCCTTCGATATAAAGCCATAATTTCTGATAGGATCCGGGCACGGTTTTATGAAAGTTATCAGTCCTGACAAGCTGTCAGTTCCACACAAGGAGGTGACAATCTCTTCCCACATCCTTGATATACTAGTTGTTAATGCCCAATAATGCAGTAGGGCAATTCTGAAATGAGCGTTAACGGTATAACACTAAAATAGTTACAAAATTGATGAAACAATACAAAGAAAGCACATTAAGACAGAGACGAAGTACACAAATAATGATACAGTGCACTCCCGTTACAACGAACACGGTTATAAAGAAATTTCGTTGTAACGAAGCAAAACTTCTGGTCCCAAAATTATCGCCATTAAAGTCTATGTACAAAATTCGCTTATAACGAAGACGGTTATAACAAAATTTTCGTTATCACGAAGTCTTTTCTGAGCGCCACTGACAAAGAAAAACAAAAGAAATGTGCTCCGTTACAACGAAATGCGGATCGCATTCGAAAATGCATAGCGGAACAAGCATTTTTAAAGCGTCTCTGCATGAGCGAACGCATCATTGAATGTTCACTCCCGTGTATCACGCACAGTTTCCGAGGGGAACTTGCGTTATTGTAATACAATAATCTGAATTCAGTTAAGGTTTGTTTCATTGTTCCGAAGTCCTTTAATACAAAACACACAGATTCTGATACAACTAAATGTCCCTTAGTTCGGAAATGAAAGAGGGTTTGTTATTAAGCACATTTTGGCGTTATTCCAAAGGTTCGTTAATCCGATAATAGAATATGGTCCTTATTTTTATTCTTATACGTTTCGTTAGTCCGAAAATGACAGGAATTCAAAACGTTCGTTAATCGGAACATTACAAAAAGTATCGTTAATCCATGGTGGAAAAAGGAGAGTACACTAACAAAGCTTAAGAATTGCAATTCTTATAATCGTCTTAAGATAAATAAATCTTCGAAATAACAAACCTTTCTCATTTTTTTTTTCATTAACAAAATTTCTTCGGAATAACGTACCTTATTTAATTTTCGGATGAAAAAGCCTTCGGAACAACGGACTTTCTGAATAGTGAACCTTTCTCTTTTTTTGATTCATAAACCTTCAGAATGACGAACCTCATTTCATTTTCAGATCAACGAACCTTCGGAAAATGAACAATATATTATTTTGATCTATAAATTATGAACTCTCGGAATAATGATTCTGCGGAAATGCGAACCGTCACATAAACAAACCATCGGAATCCCTGGGATGGCGAAACTTCGGAATAAGGAGCCTTTGGAGTAACGTACTTTAGTAAGAAAAAACCATTGGAATAGCGAACTGTAACCAAATCGTACACCGTCATTTCTACACATGTGTGACAACACAAACAACTTTATGCTCTTTTTAAAATGTAATATTTAAACGAAATTAAAAAGGTAATCTCCCATTTTACATAGCTTTCCAGCGTATTATGAGGATTCAACAAACAGATTTTTTTATGCGTGGTTTCCTTCTTTTCGTTATACATTGCATATTACATTTGTTCGGTTATAACGAAATTTCGTTAAAACGAAAAAAAAAAAAAGCTGCCGGTCCTGAGCATTTCGTTTTAACGGGAGTGCACTGCAATGAACACACATGAGATAAATCCCTTGTAATGAGAGAAAGAGGAAAGGTGAGTTATGAATGACAGGAATAGACTACTTTCACGGTGGACAGAGAAAAGCGAGAGGGAAGAGGAAGATGATGGGTCAAAACCAGGGCACGTGAGGCATGAGATATAAGCGCCTCAAAATAAAGAAGTGTTACATGGAGTTGTGGTAAACGATAGACGATTGTGGTTAAAAAAATATTGCAAAAATTTTAACTCATTCTGAAGTGTAACATTGTGTTATGAGTGGTTCACAATCTACAAGCTTTGCTTTTTAGTGGACCTCTCCATTCTTTTTTCCTTTTTTTTCAACTGAAGCATGACTTTGTATTTTTTTTTTGCCAGTATGCGCTCCTATGTTTATTGATACCATTTATTAATTAAGACAAATGTTCTTTGTTTATGATGTAAAACCTGATCTATCTTGTGTTATGTTTTTGTTGAAAAAGAAAAAAAGAAGAAGAATGAAAATAAATGAATTGAATTGAATTGAAAACATTTCTTCAAAATGTCTTTAGTTCAATGGTAAAGGCATTCAAACTTAAAACTTTTTTTATACTATACTATCAAGAGAAATCCAAAATTTCGGAACAGTAAAAGAAAATACAGATTTAGCGAAAATAGTTTTGGTTAAACGCATTGACATTTACTGGATTACCGGGTAGGATATGAAGGGACAGCTTCGTTTTTTATGAACATAGAGTCAAAATACAGAGGGAGAAATTAAGCTTGTACATAAATCGTCCTAAATGCAAACGATACAAATCGTAAATCCTTAAGATGTTGTTTTCATAAGATGATGTATCAGTATGGCATCTCTGTGATTCCTGGCAGATAATATAAAGAACTTCGTTTCCTTTAGTAATGATATTCTTTTTATCAAAAGTAAGATTGGGGTGGGGGGGGGGTGGGGGCAATGACCCTGGAGGTAGTTACCCAGGGGGTAATTGGCGTGGTGCACTGTCCTGGGGGTAATTTTCCTCTTGATAGTTATAGGGGAGGGGGAGTTGTAGGCCTACTTACCCGGGGTAATCATCCATGGGAAGTTATCGGAGGGGGTAGTTATCGGGTGGAAGTTATCTGGGGTCTAGTTTTCGGAGGAGGGGGTAATTAACCTGGGGATAATTATCCTGGTGGTAATTATCTGGGAGGGGGTAGTTATCCGGGGGGGTGATTATCCGGGGGGTAATTATCCGGGGGGTAATTATCCGAGGGGTAATTATCCGGGGGGGTAATTATCCGTGGGGTAATTATCCGAGGGGTAATTATCCGGGGGGTAGTTATCCGGGGGGGGGGGGGGGGGGGGGGGGTAGTTATCCTGGGGGTAGTTACCCAGGGGGTAGTTCTCCGGGGGGGTAGTTACCCAGGGGGTAGTTCTCCGGGGGGTAGTTATCCAGGGGGTAGTTCTCCGGGGGGTAGTTACCCAGGGGGTAGTTTTCCGGGGGGTAGTTATACAGGGGGTAGTTATCCGAGGGGGTAGTTATCCAGGGGTAGTTATCCGAGGGGTAGTTATCCAGGGGGTAGTTTTCCTAAGGGGGAATTGCCCTAGGGGGTGATTGTCCTAGGAGGGTAGTTGTCCAGGGGGTAGTTGTCCTAGGGGGTAATTACCCTGGAGGGTAATTGCCATTGGAGGGTAGTTGTCCGGGGGGTAGTTGCCCTAGGGGGGAATTGTCATGGGGGGTAATTATCCGGGTGGTAGTTATCCGGAGGGTGGTTTTCCAGGGGGTGGTGTTCCTAGAACCGAGAATGACATTTCCCAAGCCTATTTCTGCTGGAGTAGTGACCTCATTACTGTCACATTGTTCGTAACCTTTCATGCAACATGTTTGTAAAGATCATTGTTTCTGAGCTGTTGTTTTCCACGCTCGCCCAGTTTCCCAGGGATCATATTGCTCCTCAGAATTAGACTGCTCTGTTCTGTTGTTGTTTGCAGCCTTCCCTCTTCCAGCCCTTGATCCTTGATCTTTAGAGTCGTCTGAGAAAACTGTTTTCTGATTTCTTTCCTTATTTCTGTCCAAACTACTAAGGACCAAGGATATCTTTTTCTTCTGATTTTATCCCCCATGTTTGAAATGTTTCTATGGTATCCAATCAAGTTCTTCCTGATCATTTGGTTCAGGATAACATAAGGCTTCATTCATCTTGCCAAGTGATCGAAAAAGTTCACAAATAGGGATTTATAGAAATAAATTTCACTCAAACTATGAATTATTGCAGGATGCTCACTACGACGATTTTCTTTTTCTTTATAGGTTAAGAATAGCAACATTTAAAGAAGCAAATAGTCATTTTTTTTGGGGGGGGGGAGGGGGTTCAGATGATAGCATCATATGGTGTTTCATTCAGATGAGAGCATCTCATTTTTTTATTTTTTATTTTTAAACAGCTTGGCAGATACAACTACACTGTAGAAAGTGAAAGCTGCATTGATGTCCACAGTAGGGTTGTGTATGTGTTTGTGTGTAAAATCATTGACTTTCAATTTATTATGACCAAAATATTATACATGTATAATAAGACAATGCTGCACACTGGCACTGGTCCGATGGTCAGGACCAGTAAAAATAACTGTCGGACCAGTAATTTTCTTCAGGAATGGACCAGTAAAAGATGGAAAAACTGGGTACCAGTACCTACTGGTCCAACAGGCAGGTGTGATCAGTAGAAAAAAAATGGGTTAGTTTGCAGCCCTGAATAAGGGATAGGTTCTAGGTATGCTAATCATGCATATTTAATTTTCAGGATGGGATGGGAGCATTGATGTACAGCTTTTGATCATAGAATCCGTGATTTTAATCCTTTTACCGCCTTTAAATGTGATCAATAAACCTACAGTATGCTTTTCTCTCTCTCTCTCTCTCTCTTTTCTGATCATGGAATGAAGTTCCTTTAAACTGGAAAAAAAAAATAGAAGAGAGATTTTCAGATCACCATAATGTAAGCATGTGTGTTTTTGTCATCTGACAAAGGAAAACATTCCTTTATGAAACTTCCCTATTGCTCCTAAAAGGTCAAATTTTTCATGTGCCCACGTACTTGTACATGATTCATGCTGACACGCCCACCTGGTTTCTTCAAGTGCTTTTGATACATGATGAATTTCATTGAGCAAATCACCCAACAAAAACAATTCAGCCATGAAAGCTTTCTGGTGTTTTGCTTTTTTTGAATGAGCAAATTACATTACCGTATATTGAGATGATCGAAGTAGTCATTAATGCCCCCTTTTACACTGGAGGGAGAATGATCTGTCCAAAGGGTTTGAAATGCTATGGAGGGCAGGTTGTAACTTCCGCAAAATAGCATGTTAACCCGTTGAGGATGTCCAGAGTGATTTTGCTACAGCACACATTTTCCATACACCCCTGCTGGAGTATACTCGGGACTCATCCCCAATGGGTGAAAACCTGAGGTTGGAACATTTTTGTATCATGACCATAGTCGTCATCTGTTGAATTGAATAGCTAGTCTATGTCCTTTAAAAGTAATGATACCTTCAACTTGTGATATGTGCATGTACTACTTTCCATCGCAATCATACTTGCAGTATCACCAGGAAGCCCACATCAAACAAAGCCAGAGCTAGCTGTCTAGCTTCACAATATATGTTGTGTTCCCAATTTGTTTACAAAACACAGAATGTAAAGATATATAGAATTATGTTTTATGCGACTGTAATCCCTTTCCTGCTAAAAGTCATCATGTCTACACTGTAGTTTTGAACAAGGCTACCATAATCTGATTTGAGAGATGTAACTCTAATTGATCTCATGTCGGGGAGAAAAAAATTGATGAAGGTTCGTGTACAGGTCAATGAGGGCTTATGTTATGAGTTGATGACTCCAATCCCCCCCCCCCCCCCCTCCAGTTTGTGTATACATTTGGCTAGTCTAGATTCTGAACTATTTTTTATGATGCTGTATTTTCATTTGTGCTGCTATTAACAGTTTGCATCAGGTCGAGTGGTGCGTGATCCCAAGAACCTGTCAGCACAGAGAGAGAATAGTCCAGACCAACTGCTCTCAGCTTAATGTCTTTCTGCCGCAGAATTTTGAGGGAGCATATTTCATGGGAATTACAAGTGCATGAACTTCAAACCTTGATAGTTAACGGAGAGCAACTGGTTTGGACTACACAAATCAAAATACAGTCAAACCTGTCTATAGTGGCCACCCAAGAGAGACGAAAAAAGAGGCCGTTTTAGACAGGTGGCCACTTTAGACAGGGGTTTTTTTTCTCCATTTTTACCCTGTTCAGTCAATTTCAGAGTCCAAATTTTCTTGCTTGTTCCACGTTGCAAAATATGGTCAGCGTATTACAGCTCATTCTTTCTTCATTTGAAATTGTAAATGATTTGATATTGATACCGTGATAAACTTTAACAGCGTTTTTATTAGTCAGCTGCTTAAATAACAGACACTGAAAGAAGAATGAAGGAAAAGTACAAAGGAACTGAGATCCATAATGACTGCACTGACACAAGCCTCTGCCCATGTTGTCGCAGGATGATAAAATGGTTATTTCATCAGTTTTGCTCTCGCTCTATTTCTCCGTCACACACACGCAATATACGGGCACTGGGGATTTAGTTCACAATCCCGCTTGATGCCGCAGAACTATGCGATATCCAAAAGAATTAAAAGCTCGGAAATATTCCTCTTTGTAAACGGGATTTACAGAATGTTTACGAGCAAGTGCAGATGAGTAATGCCTGGCATGTAGAGCCACTGCCTTCCAGAGCTAATGACGACATTTGTCTCTCTGCATCAAGGGCTTACTTCGGCCAGACGCCATAAATTGTGTTTTCTCAGAAGTTAAGCCCTGCCGATGTGGATATGCTGCCAGACATACGGTGTATTTGTTCTACCTTGTGAACAACACAGCTGTAAACAATGTTGGACTAAGCCATATCATGAGACTTTTTGTAAATGATAAGTCCCTTGCTTTCCTTTTTGCTTTGTTTCTTTCCTGTCGCTTTCCTTTATAATGGGAGAGGGGTGAATGCAGAGTTCGTGCTATAATTACGATTACCAATTTTGATCGTCAAATTTGTTTTGATTACGGGTAAATGTAGTTTACTTTGCTTTTTTGTGTGTGTACGTTTGTTTTTTAATCTTCAGAGGTTGGTGTTTTTCTTGTCCACTGCATTGCCCAAAGTTTGACTAAATTTGCATCCTTCCTAAACTCATACCATCAGTAGGACTTTGAATCTGTCTCCTGTTGTCCCCAGAAATCTCTTGTGTCTGTATATTGTCTTAACACTTTCTGCTCCAGTGTGCGTACAGCACTATGGCGTTTTCTCTGCAAATCAGCATTCCAAGCTCGCAAAGGGTTAAGTTTTAACTGCAAGCTCCCATGTTCAATTATCCATGGAAAATGCACTGGTTACATGTATTTCCATGGAATGGAGCCTTTACATTTATTCCCATTGGGCTCATACGACAGATCTAGCAACTGTAGTGTGCCTTTAAGTAAAGATGGAAACATGTTTCATAAACACTGATTTAATAAAAGAGCAGGGAGAATGTGGAGATGTCATAATCCATAAAGCCATGTTATGAGCCATCAATTTCAGCTGCACTGAATTACAGTTTAGTCTCTATTCAGACCTGTCTGGATAGTTTGCACATTAGGGTTTGTTTGTTTCTTTGTTTGATTGCTTACGTAAGTCAAAGTGCTCAAGTGAGCTATAGTGATGACTTGTGTCCATCGTATGTTGTGCATTGTGCATCACGGGCTGTGCTTCGCCTGGAGTATCGCAGAATGAAAGGTTTGCACAATACAAAGTACATTGACCTCCAAATTTTCTGTCTTTTTCGGGTCGACTCATGTTGCGTCTGAAAGCACCATGTGATGTTGTATACATGTGACCTACATGTAAGTGGAGGCTGTGTCATCTTAGGGTGCTTTTCTAAGAATCCGCTCTCTGATCGAGCCGACCTTTACAAAGAGAGTGAATTCAAACAAACACAATAAGTGAAAGTTTCCGTGAGAATTGGACGACAATTTAAAAAAAAAAAATCAGAAAGTTATAGCCATAAAGGTCCGCATCATTCCCAGCAGAATGATATCAGTCATCTTTACGTCACTCCATAGACATGCAATTTTGATGAGGTTTCAAGCGACCCCAGAAGTCTCTCACTTCCCGGCACACAAATCTTCTCTAGATTTTCCTCCTAAATTATCAACAATCATAATGATCAAGCAACACACTGAACAAGTAATAGAATTTGAAATCATCTAACTTTGATAATGGCAAAATTAAACTGTTTCATTGTTTTTTGTCACTTTCATACTTTGTCTTTTTAAGATTGGAATGGCAATTTCTTAATTTTTACCCTGTTCAGTCTGATTCTATGCCATTATCAATAAGAGGAGCATTCGTTCAAACGCATGCTTTATTCCTTAAAGTATGAACTCTTCCTGGGGCACACGGACCTATACTGTGTAGGTTGTCATTGAGCAGGAAAAGTAGGCTTCAATTAGTTCGCTGTACGTTCTCTTCAAGGGCACGGGGGGGGGGGGGGGGGGGGGGGGGGGGGGATGAAAGATATGGAAGCCATGCCTCATTCCAGAGCTTCGGATTGCCGCTATCTTAGCTGGGGATTATCTTGTCACGTTTATCTCCAAAATTATGATGTCATACATGCATCGGTGTGGATCAACAGATATCATTAATTTTTTTGGTTGAAATCCTCATCAACCGTGCATGGCATGTTTATTGAATCTGAGGTATTGTTTGGAAAAAAAGTTTGCTTATTATTGGCATATTTGCATGCTTTTGAAATGAAAACATTTCACTTCGTAAATGACAGCCCATTTATTCATTAGAGAAAAATATAAAAGAGATGTGTGTGTGTGTGTGCATGTTTGTGCATGTGTTTTTTTTTTTTTTTTTGTTTTTTTTTTTTTTGTTTTACTTTGGAAGAGGGCTTTTTGCCCTTTGCTGCTTTCCACTTCTTTAATGCTCATTTATTACATGCATCGAACCTACTTTTAATTCTAGTACCTGCAATCAGGGAAAACAGTCTGGTTACCACAGTTTAGTAATCGTATGTATTTTTGCATTCATTTGTGTCAGTACCACAACTGTCTGTGTGTGTGTGTGGGGGGGGGGGGTATTCTCACAAAGTTTTGCACTAAAAATGCTTAAAGTCGTTGTATAGAGGGAAAACTTGTTAGCCTAGGGCTCGAGTCCTTACCTAAAACTGAGCATGAAATGTTTGGCAAATGGTGATATAGACTGAATTTATTTCTGCATTTTAACACATCGTGTGTAATATATGAACTTTGCATTCAGAATATATGCCTGCATATAATCACCAATTCTCTCCTTGTATTCCTGTATGATTTGAGAGCTGTTGCATGGCTTCGATATACATCAAATAAATGTGAACACTGGAATATATGTACAATTTACATGGTGTACTGCTGTAAGCCTACTCCTTTGTGATATTATATACCCATGTGTTTGTTTTCCCTTGCATTTCAGGTGGCAGTGTTCATACTCATAGTCCGAGTGAATCACCATTCCCTGCTGAGCAGTAAGTAAACCCCGAGAGAATGAATTTGCCAATTAATGCTAGGGTAAGGCAATCATACCATGAGAAACTTCCACACTTCATGATTATATACAATGCCATTCCTGCAATTCAGATATTTGCAGCGAAGAAGTACGCAGACCCTGTCATAAAGTCATGGCAATGTGCAGTCCTGTCGCATGTTTTGTTTTCTGAGAGATTTAATTGTAGATATGTGTTTAACTGCCTTCCCTCATATCCTGAGAACATCATGAAAGATATCAGGCCCCAGAGGCTCTCCACATCCTCACCTGTCCATGACCGTCTCTCTATATTTAAATGACCTTTCTGGCTTTGCGTAACATTCGGTTCTTCGACACCTTTTCCACATAATTGGGTTCAGATACAGGTTTGATAACAAAATGATTTATTCATTCATTCACTTTTTGTCCTCGTCCCTTTTCCTCCGAGCCCTGGACATTCATTACCCCGTATAATGCTCTCTTTCACTCTGGGGAAAACACAGGGAAATAAGCAGAAGATGGGCATGATTTTCACACGAATTAAACGGGTCAGTCGGTGAAGAGCTGTAAAGATCATGGGAAACACGTTCTCATCCAAATGTCAGATCATGACCACGAGAGAATGCTCAAAAATATGATTCTGATAGAGGAATCCCTATATACAGTTGGTTTAGATGACAATACCAACTACTAATTTTGAATCAGGTCAGTGTGTCCTAACTCATAAACAGACCCAAAATATGTATTCTATATTTTGAAGCAAAGTGACATTAATAGTTACGGGTTCATGGTATAACTTTGAAATTGACATTTAGGAGATGTGCATTGGTATACAAGAATAGAGTAGAGAGAGGGAGAGAATCAAATGTTTTCTTGAATTAATCATCAGAAGCTGAATTTGACAATCTGCACCCTTGAGACTTATTTCTTGTTTCTTTTCAGATTCCATCCCATCCTACTGCAGCAGGATCGGCCAGCCTCGTCTCGGTAATATCCGGTGATCGTTTCTTACTGTATCTGGCAATGAAATGAAATTGAATGAATGCTAAAAGAAGGAAAGTTACTAAGAATTACATTGTTTCTTTTGGTTGCAGTTATTTTCAATACCCTCCTAATTACTAACTTTAAAATTGCTAATGCATTTTAGGAGATTGAAACATCTGTTTTTCTCTTGAATTGGCAACATTTACTCAATTTGTTTCTGATATAGTGCAGATTAAACTAATTTAGCTAGGTCCATCTTTGGTAAAAACTGTTATTTTCACATTCAGAGGTCACAGACATCTTTGCGAGATGTTGTTTTCATGATGTGATACCGAGGCTAGATCTTTAGTGCACTCATACCCTAGCACGTTGCGATATTTATACCCCCGCCAAACGAAGTTTGAAGGGGGTATATAGGAATCAGCGGACGGTCGGGCGGTCGGTCGGGCGGTCGGTCGGGCGGTCGGTCGGGCGGTCGGGCGGTCGGGCGGTCGGTCCGTTGCAAATCTTGCGTCGCGAACTACTTCCTCAGTTTTCAACCGATTCCCATAAAACTTGGCACAGATGTGTGCCTTGGGTTGTAGATGTGCAAGACGTATTTTTTGACAGTACCCAAAAGTACGTTGCCATGGTAACGGCATATTATGGGCAAAAATGGGTGCAAATCTTGCGTCGCGAACTCCTCCCACAGTTTTTGATCAATTTTTATGAAATTAGGTACAGATGTTCATCTGAATATGTTAATGTGCAAGACACATATTTCCGCAGTGGCAAAAAGTGCGTTGCCATGGTAACGGCATGTTATTGGTAAAATATAGGGCAAAATGCTTCATGGCAAAACTGCTTCATCAGTGTTCTTCCAATTCTCATGGAATTCATATTGAATGTTTGTCTTAGGATATAGGTCAGCATGACACATTTCTTGACAGTGACAAAAAGTATGTTGCCATGGTAACAGCTCACATATTATGAGCAAAAATGATGGAAAATTTTGTGTTGCAAACTACTTCCTCAGTTTTTGCCCGATTTCCATGAAACTTGGTACAGATGTGTGCCTTTGGTTGTAGATGTGCAAGACGCATTTTTCGACAGTACCCGAAAGTACGTTGCCATGGTAACGGCATATTAATGGCAGAAGATCAAGGAAAGATCTTGCGGATTTAACTACTTCCTCAGTTTTTTGACCAAAGCTTATGAAATGTTGTTTTGACCAAAGCTTATGAAATGTTGTTTGGCGGGGGTATAACCAGTCGCTGTAGCGACATTTCTAGTTTAGAGTGTTGTTAAAATTTGGCAACCCCAACTGTTAATGGTGAAATTTGGAAAAGTTAAAATCTAGCTCGCAAAAATAACAGCTTTTATAGCATAATCTGTCCCTGATATGAAGTACGCAGTGAAAATTAGAGGTGCTAATAAAGTGGTGCCAATGTTGTGATCCCCACGACTCCCCATGAGAAAAGGATTTGGGTGGTAGGAGGAACAATAGTTGCATTTACACAGACAAAATAGATCTACCAAAATCTACCTGAATTATTGCCTTGCCCATGTGTTCAATCTCACAGACTTATTTTTGCATTACGAGATTGAAAGTTTTGGCATTTTTTGTCCTAGCATTGACACGCTCACTCGCCATGCTGCAAATTATCCTGATAATTCCGAAATAATTGCATGATTTCTTGGGATATGGATGGCTGTGCGGATCACGCTATTTACTTTGGATAGTTATGTCCAAACAGGCACCAATTGTGAGATTTGGCTCAAAATTCATATCTCAAGATATGTATCCCACCAATTTGCATTGATGTCAGTCCCCACTAGTTGGGTTCCACCTCTACCAATCCTGGTGTTTTTTGCTTCTCTCCTAGGCACTCTTTCAAATTCCAACGGTTCAATTCAATGCCGGTGAGACTGCATCATCATGACACCCCCTCCTCCTCCCCCTTCCCTCCCTTCGGGCCAATCGAGTCGGGGCAAGGGGCGCAGGGGCCACGGGAAGGAAGCGAGGGTTCGGAGCACGAAGGGGAGGAGAGAGAGAGCGGAGGGATCTGGATGCATCCGGTGGGGGAGAGCAGGGGAGAGGAAAGGCGTGAGAGAACAGCAGCATCCAGGATCTCCCTGGTATGTTTATTTTCCGGTCTGTCTGGGATTGCATTCATTAATTAATCCATTATGCCCTTGGTTCGTGTTTTGTCGCTAACTTTGTGTTTTGTTCCAGAATGAGGTAGACTCAGCTTACTTGTGACCCTGTAGTACCCTAGAGTACCATATGTCAGGATTACAGGGTACCCTAGAGTACCGTATGTCACAATATTTGTTCCACTGTAGTGCACAAAGTAAAAGTGGTTCAACTCTATGGCTTTATGAGTCTACATCTCTGTGGAATTCATTATTCATCACAGTGATTACAAGCCCTCAACAAGGTCTTCCCATTTCAACCTCAAACTATTATTCAGTAGAAGAAAACAAAAATATATCGAACAGCGTCCCTGTACTTCTCATTATTTCACGTCCGCTTTTCATGCTAAATAAAGTATTTTTATGCCTTCGTCCTTCTATCCAACATCCTGGTATCGCAATCCTAGGCAAACTGGACAATGGATTTTATCAGTAGTTGGCCCAGGGCCCTGTTTCATAAAGCTGTTCGTAAAGTTGCGCAAGACTTTACGAATGACTTACATATGACAAGCCAAGTGTGTTTCCTAATCATTGTTAATTTCAGTTAGCTAAAGTTGAAATTTGTAGATGATTATGATTATTCTTACATTTAAACACACTTTTTTAGTTGAAAGTGCATTTTTGCCCCAATGTTGATGAAATATCGACATATAGCCATACTTTGTTAAAACGTAAGGAAAAAAAAAGAAAAATAGGCACACATATTGGCACTTCATATACCAGTCATTCGTAAAGTCATGTGTAACTTTACAAACAGCTTTATGAAACAGGGCCCAGGTATGTTACTTGAGGTGTAGACACCCCAGTTACATTTTGGGAACATCTCCTCATGTCAGAGTTTACTGAAATTTGGCCAAAAAACCCCAACATTTTCCAGTTGTAACTTATGTACAGTGTTAAGATAATTTGACATGAAAGGTGGAAATAAGTAGATTGTTTCCGTGAAATGAGAATGTTGAGCGGTCAGAGGTTGCTTCTTTTCCGGAAAAAAGAAAGGAAGTTATTTCTAGTCATTACTCTAATTGCAACATCCAGCATTGATTAACTTTGTGAACAAGGTAGTAATAGATTGACAATACTTTGCATAGTGGTGCCCAGAAACATGGCATTGTTTTCAAAAAATGGCTGCTCGCTGCGGGCCTTGCAAACGATTTCTTGCTATCTGCCGCCCTCTATCCTTATTGCAGCTTGACCTCCCATCTCCGAGCGAGGCAGAGGAAGATGCAGGGTCCACCAAGTCGTCTCCGAGTGGGGCATTCATGTTCCGCATACCCACAGGCAAGCCACTCTCAGCCAGAGTAGTGCCCTCGGACGCCCAGGCCTTTTCATTCAGCGCAATAAACTCCAACAGACCCACTTCGGCACCTGCCACACTGGTGAGTGTACAACAGAGCTGCCAAAATCCCCTGAGTCTGTAGTGGCAGGAGGCTTTCTGCAAGTGTCAATATCGATTCATGTCTGGATTATACAATATGAATATGTATGAAAATCTTCCTGATTAAAAAAATGATGTTTGCGCATTGGGATGCACGTAACATAACACTCTCTCCCTGGGCTCCGTTTCATGAAAGTTATGAGCCCTGACAAGGAGTCAGTCTTCGACAATTTCAGTAAAAGTCCTTGGTTTTGATTGGCTGAACAGCTCTGGTCACTGATGGTAACTATTGGGATTGTCGGGGCGGACAACTTTCATGAAATGGTGCCCTGATTGCTCTTTGGAATCTTTCTGGTTTTGATGGGTGACTGACAGCAGGCCAGGGATTCATCTTTGTGATTCAATTCTTCTCACCACAAAATACACTAATCATTGGGTATCCCTTCTCTCCTTCCAGAGACCTTCCATATTTTGGAGCCCTTACCACTGTCTAGAAGTCAAAGGAATACAATCACCAGTTGCGTTGGTTTTTAAACAAATAGGTTGAGAAAGAAGAAACAAAGAAACGCAAATCAAGAAGGGTGTTTTCCTGCCTTGTTATTGATTGTATTGTTCTCAAGTAGCCATGATTTGTAATTATTGAGATAGAAAGGTAGGATCTAAATCTGAAATAAGCTTGACACCTTCACCGAATGATTTGCTTTGTATTGAGGAGTCTAGTTACCTCCGCCAAGGGAGGAGTTATGTTTTCGTTACCGTTGGTTTGTTCGTTAGTTAGTTTGTTAGTTAGTTAGTTAGTTAGTTAGTTTGTCCGTGTGCAAAATAACTCAAAAAGTAGTTAACGGATTGGGATGAAA
The DNA here is from genome assembly GCF_040938485.1 of Diadema antillarum. Lineage (NCBI taxonomy): Eukaryota > Metazoa > Echinodermata > Echinoidea > Diadematoida > Diadematidae > Diadema > Diadema antillarum. The sequence continues at coordinate 465,066 of NW_027271187.1, forward strand.
CTTGCAGGATAGGTTGAGAATGACACAAGTACCAAACGATTAACTTTTGGTAGTGATCCGAGAATTTTGGGGGAATTTATGAAGGATTTTGACATTTTGGCAGGTAGGGTCAATGAACTTGGGAGTTCAGGCTGCGCGTATTTGAGGTTTGCCTGCGCTGCGCGCATTTGAGGTTTGCCTGCGTGCACTAAAGTGCGTGCTCTCTAGTTTCTGCTGGGGTGAGGCACGCCGTGCAGCTGAGGGTTTATGACGTAACAAAGGCTTCTATATTGGGAATTTTTTTTACATCTTCCATCACCCTTGTTTCATTGTTTGTCCATTTGTTGTTTGTTTGTTTGTTGGTTTGTTTGTTTGTTTGTTTGTTTGTTTAATTAGCTGGAGGATGAGGACATTGAACTCCGCCATGACAGTCTAGCAAGTTCTAATGATGATGAGGATGACGTGAAAGACAACGATGGGTTTTCAGATATATTTGATGCAGATACACAAGAGGTATGTAGATAACCCTTGATATGGAGAAAATGCTGATTTATCCTATCAATGTGAAGCTTACCATCTTGCTGAAACAAAACAAAAAAATGAATAATATAAACATACATTAAAGAATCTTATTTTGAAGAAAATTGACAGCGTGCTTTAAGTTTTGTGTTATTGAAGTTTGATAGCTCAAAAATTATTGTAGAGAAGTGTTTGCTTAGACCACTTTTTCTGCACAGTAACTGTAAAAGTGGAAATTTTTGCAGTGTGGAAGTTTTTTCACATTTCGCACCACCAGAAACTGGCGCAAAAATAAAAGCAGGCAAATATTTTTGCTTGCCGTATGTTCCAGTAATTGAAGTCTTGATTCCACAGAATTAAAAGCATGCAAAACTCACGAGAGAGTGCCATGATGTTTGCATGTGTTTTCATTCAGCTGAATGTTCGACACATAACTACTGATAGAATAAATTCTCGTGGACATATCACACAAACTAAGTATTTGCCTCTTTGACTCTTTGTACTTTGTGCAGTGGTATCACAATGCTGACTGTGAATACCTGATTACCACTAAATGTTTTCAAACTGATTAGATATTTGCCATATTTACAGTGCTCTTTGTGGTTATGGTTGCAACGAACATGGCTATGGTCATGCTGTTACTATATGTTAATTCCTAAACCACACCTTCCTGCCCTTCACCTTTAACTTTCGACCTCTGTTACCAAGGAGACTGCACCAGGGTTTTCAGCCAGTTTTGCTAGTCTAATCCATGGAGACCTGGTCAAGCCACACACCACCGCAAGTCCCTCAAGGCGAATGTCGTTTGAAGGCAGTAAGTTCAATCTGTAGGTGTAGTTTCAACCTTCACAGCTGGTGCCATGTTTCATCTCTTTTTCGTACACAGTTCATACGTAATTGAAATGATGTTAGTTCACTTGAATTCAATTCAGTTAGTTTGGATGTTTTGATTTGTGCAGAATTGGACCGTTATAAACTTGTGAGATCATTCAGTACTGTATAACAGACTTTTTCTCCAGTTTAGACTTTGTGTTCTGTGTTAATCTCAGCTACAATTCAAATGTTCCACTTTTGTAAATTGTTTGTTTTGGGTTATTTTCATTCACCAATTATGACCAGTTCCCCACAGTGGTCTAGACTGCAATGCAATAACGACCACACCATCAGCCATGCCGAAGTGCCGGAAAGGAATCTTCAAAGTTCCTAGCCAGCCTGCAATTGTGCGGCGAAATTCGTCCTTACTGAAGCGAGCAGAGCGGCCTCGGGACACACCTAGTCCGGTCCAGAACAAGCGACCCCGTAGCTCCACCATAGCCAGTCCGCAGACTCCGCACACAGAACTCCATAAAGTGTGTACCAACTTTTATTGCTTTCAGACATTTTGACTTGCATAGATTATCGTCATTTGTAAAAGGCATTCTAGCAGTAGATTACCAATATTTACTGAGCTCACCTCCCCTATTTTCAGACAGGACAGATTATGTGAGGGCTATATCACATTACTGGTATAACTTCTGCATGATGATGTGTTTTTTTAATTTTTGTTTGCAATATTACATAGAGCAAAACAGGCCATGAAAATCATGTCTCATTTCCTTATCAAACTCACGTGCATGTACGTGTACACTTTTAATTGACAAAGGGTGCTTTCAGACACAACGAGACATCATATATTCATATGACCATATGGATATACGACGTTTTGATATGAGAGCGTTCAGACACAGCGCCCCGTTATATGATAATCGTATCAGAGCATTCAGACCTTGCGCACAAACGATATTTCTTGAGTAGACTTGATTCTCTTCCATGAGCAGTACGTAATTTACGCAGGCTTTGCGCATAGTGTTTATACTCTGCCTTAGATTCATCCGGTATTCCACTAGTTCGCGCTAGATCATCTGTCAGCACCATGCCCCGCGGATATGTGAGCGCGGCGCGCGCTGCGAATAAGCTTTGCATACTCATACGACGTATGGATATGAGAGCGTTCAGACACAATATACATCATATGGATATAGGATAATGATTTGAAACAATGCTCAAATCATCATTTCGATATATGACGTATATTGATACGACGTTTCAATATTAGAGCATTCAGACACATAAAGACGTGCTATATCCATACGGGTATATCCATACGAGAACTCTCTAGTCTGAACGGGGGGATAGTCACCTTGTCGGGGAGGTTGTTGCTGCTGAAGTGTGTAATTAAACAAGGAAGCCCACTGAGTATGAGGCATGCGGAATCACTACAAGACTTGATTTAGGCTACCATGCACCTGTACTACCCTGGCTACGACATGTGCTCTAGCTGTCTTGTAAAAACCAACATTTCTTGATTTCTTTTTCTTTAGAAAGGGATGGCATCGTTTCAGTTCCGATGAGGCTTCCAGTTTCCAACCTATATTTTAATGACAATTTTTAGAGATACGGAGAATCCTTGTGTGAAATATGAAAGAGCATATACGTGTAATTCTAAGAGGAATTCAAAGTTTATTCGGTGAAAATTGGTTTTGAAATGGCTGAGATATCCAAAACAAAGCAATCCTCATAAAAAAGGTGTTACCTGCCGTTTATTAGGATCGCTTTGTATTACTTTGTTTTTGGATATCTCAGCCATTTCAAAATCAATTTTAATCAAATAAACTTTGAATTCCTCTAAGAATCGTGTGCTCTCTAGCATTTCATATAGTGGTATTTCACAAAAAGCTAAAAGCTGAATTCTCATCTCAACCAATACTATACCATCCCTTTAAATAGTGAAGAATTGGGTTATCCGTTGTAAATTCTTAGATATGAACTATTCAAGGTATAGTTGATAGTGATAAGTTTGGCAACAAATGTTGAGCAAATGCATAATCAAATACATAATCATTCAAATTACTTTGCATGCAAGATGCAATTTTATTATCTTTTGTTGAAGAAAAAAAAATGAAATTAATCAAATTGAATGAATATAACGAAAATAGTTATTGGAGCAGTGTTATATTTCTCTTCACTTTCGGTAGCATAATGTTTATTTCTGTCACAGCAGTTAAAAAGCATTCTACCATTTTCTAATCTGTGCATAGGAGTACCACATCAGAAGTTTCATTTTCTCTTCTCATTTTTATTACATCTTTCATCTGTACGGTTGTTTTCATCCACTGTTCTTGTTTGAATGCATGACATTGACACTGATGTATGGACTTTGTAAATTTTCTCTTTTGTTCTTATTCTCAGGATGCACCCTCATCAAGGAAGTTGTTCCGCTCTCTTTCGATGATGTCGCCCAACGACCCGTACTTCCAGAGCATCGACCACGCCCTGTCGGTGGAGGGGAGTCAAACAGAGCTGATTGGAGACAGGACCAAGGTAAGATGCGCCTCCGTCTTATTCTGGACTTTTGCCTCTGATAGTGCTGAGTGATTATGTTTGTGCAGGATAATGTTGCCCCAGTTGTACTGATGAAACAGTGATTGTTTCTTTCCATCGACGTCAACCCCCAGTATTGGATTCCTGCTGTCAGATCAGTAAGGTTTTATCACAGTGCATACTCTGGAAGAAGAGTGGAACTTTCTAAATCTGTTGTCAATCTTAATAAGCCATATTATTTCAGAATATTTGAATGGAATCTGACTTATGCTTAAATGCTTTTCACCTAATGTGTCCGTACATTCAGGGGGAAAAAAAAGAAGAAATCTAGGCTGATTTTCTGGTAGGTTAAGCAATGCGTGTGAAGGGTCCACAAAGTCTGCAAACTCTTTTGGAGAATTTATCCGAGAGTCATCCTTCCTACCATGTGAATCTGAAGGTTTGGAAGCATAGAATTTATAGGGGATTTGCTGGGGAGTTTTTAAAGTTTTTGTGAAGCAATTATTTTCCTTTGCTGCTGTACATTGATCAGTTTCTCCATCTTCTGTCCATGAAGAACATAAAAATGCATAATTAAACCTGCAAAAACATTTCAAAGCTGAAGTAGCAATTACACTAAAAGAAAATTCAAAATTGCGTATGCCTGATGAGTATGCAAAATTCCAGTTTATTATGACAAAACTTGTCATAGCAGTTGCTTTGCCTTTCTAAAGCCCTTATGGTCTCAAGCACTACTATTGAGCAAGTTGATGCACTTCAATACAACCATAATTTCAAAGCCATTTTTCTCAGCATTTAGAAGCATTCTAAGATGAGGCTTGTCTTTTTTCTTATCTACAGTGGGTAAGGAATCTAAGGAAGGATTTTAGATGCCTATGTATCTGTTCAAAGCTACCGAATGAAATTTTACTTGAGCTGTGATACAAGGTTGCAAAAACTCGTAGCAGCGGACTTACGCCTCAACCCAGTGTAAAAGGTTCCATGTGTAGATCTGTGCTTGTTAAACCCTATATCTCTTTTCCCCTTGCCCACGGCTGTCTGTCCAGTCTTGCTGCTTGCCCACTGTGTGCGGAAAACAGAAAGACCTAAAGAGCATCACACCCGAGACCATGTGCCAGCTACTGCGGTCGGAGTTCAGCGACGAGATCGGCGAGTACTACATCATCGACTGCAGATACCCCTACGAATACGCGGGCGGTCACATACAAGTGAGTGGAGGGACAAGGCGGTAGTCGCACGAGTTGCACTTTTTGTTGCCTGGTGTCTCACGTCTGCAATAATAACAAAATGTGATGTATTTGGCACAGCGTGACATAAGGGACTACAAACTAGCAAGTCTTACTTGTAAGGAAGTCCTGTAGTGGCCCAGTGGATGAAACCACAGACCATAAACCAAGATGGTCCTGGTTCGAGTCTCCTTGCTGCCTGTAAACTCGGGACTCTCTCTTAATCGCCTAGTCCTCCAGAGCCGATTTAAAGGGATGGTATAGTATTGGTTGAGAGGAGGATTGAACTTTTAGCTTTTTGTGAGATACTAAGAAACTGCTTATGAAATGTTGCAGAGCATACAATTACAATAGGAATTCGAAGTTTATTTGATAAAAATTGGGTACATTCATCATTAACTTGAACAAATTTCTCTCTAAATTGAATGAAATAGTATCTAGAAGGGATGACATGAAACAAGCTTGAATGTTCAAAGAATTAGAATGAACCATGATAGCACAGCGTTGACAAAATTTGCTTGAATACAAACGCCTTCTCCTTAATTCAAGTGCAAATCTGATGGCATTGGGCAGGAAAACCTATATTAAATCATTCAATTCAAGTCAATAAGCAAGTATAATTTTTCTATGTAGCTTTATTTTGCTTTTCCCTGTGTTCCTTCCTCCACCCCCCCCCCTTCTCTCTCTCTCTCTCCCTCTCCCCCTCTCTCTCTCGCTCCATTGCTTTAGCCTATACATTCTTCCTGTGCTTTGTTGATATTCTATCCCCCTCTGCTTTTCTCTCTTCCAAAATTTGTGATTTTGGGCCATGGTTAGTAGTGGCTACGATGGCATTCAGATACGCTTCTCCTCCTCTTTGGTCGTATATCCTAAGATTCATCCTCATTGTCTTAGCAACGGTGATGTATTTCTCATCTTCACATGTATGTATTCCGTTCGTCTCAGGGTGCAATCAATATCTACCAGGAGGAGGAAATAAAGAAGATGTTCTTGGATCACCCCCTGCCACCCCTCACCACCAGGAAGAGGCGCATCTTCATCTTCCACTGCGAATTCTCGTCGCACCGGGGACCCCGGCTCCTCCGGTACCTCCGGAAGCACGACCGATCGGCCAACCTTGAGAACTACCCCGCCCTCTTCTACCCTGAACTCTACCTCTTGAACGAAGGCTACAAGGCCTTTTACCATTACAGCACGGTGAGACTTTGTCTTTGGAAAGGCATTATTTACCATTTGCAGATGAAACAAAAACCCAGCTTTAGTGCTTCAAAATAGTTCTAAAAATGTGAGTTAGGGATAGAAACAACCAATGTAAAGATTCGTATCCGTATAATCAATGTTAAGTATTGTTAAATATACAAAATGTGAACGATAGGTATAATAAGAATGTTTCTAGACTAAACCGTGTACAGTTATGGTTTAGAGGAGAAAATAGTGATATCTCCTTATATTTTAGGCTTTATTGCAAATTTTTTATATGGTAAGATGTTTGTATGATACAACTGCTCTACACAAATGCGTCAAATGTGATATCTCGAACATTTTTTAAATCACTGCTCCCAATGGTAAACAGTACCTTTAATTAAGCCAAATGGCGATCTATCACTTAGTCTAATCCCACTTCCTCTAATAGCAGTTTAGTCTCAACCGACATGATCTGATCCTGTTTTATCTACAACTAGCTCATCTAATGACCGTTTAGTCCAATTGCCACTTAATTAGCCTCATTACCAGTTGGTCTACTTCCAGATGGGCTACACTAATACCCATGGTATGTCAGAGGAAGTCTGACAAAAAAAAATCCAAATACAGTATTGTAGGCAAAATTGCCATTAGACCCTTTGGTCATTAGAAAAGACGATGATTAGCCAAACTGGGCATTAGAACGAGTGAGGATTGGACCAAACAGGCATTAGACAAAATTGATAGTAGACCAAATGCGTTTAGCCCTAGTGATGTTAGACGATCTGGGAAGTAGACCATCTGATATTACACCAAATGGCAATGAACCTACCAACTAATTACAGCAACCAGTGACAGTGCATCACAAAACCCACAAATAGTTGCATGGCTTGATTTCCAGTAGGCATGAAAATGTGCATCCAGGTCAACTAGATAGATTTTTTGGTTTAGTTTGGGGTGTTTGCTGACAAAGTTACTCCTTTTCTATATGAATGGGAAGTTTAGAAACAAAGTACTGGTATCAAGTACAATATATGTAAAGTGTTTTTGATAGTTTCATTTAGATCCATTTTGTTCTTCTGGCTCAAATGGTTTTTCTTAATTTTTGTTTGTACTTGTATATTGCTTGTATAACATTGTTATTGAATCAAGGCTACACCACATTTTCTTCTTTTCTAATAAACTGTACAAGGCCTTATTTGGCAAAGTAATGGTAATTCACATGTAAGGTTGAAATGCCCCTACTACTCACTTTTTATCCATTAGATTTGCATAATTAATTCAAAATGTGTTTTAGCAAAGGACATGTTACTAGTAATGCATCTTGTAATATAGCAGCCAGTTAAACTGTTGATGATCAAATTACGATTGTAATTCTCAAAGCATAATCCTTAGCTTATGCCGTAGATGTACATTTAGCATTGATGTGTTATGCACTGTAACTCTCCATTGATATACATTGCAGGAGTTTTGTGAACCAAAGAGCTACATACCAATGGACCATGAGGCGCACACTTCTGAGCTGCGCTCCTTCAGGGCGAAGTCGAAGTCGGGCGGAGAGAAGAGCCGACTAAAGCGGTCTCAGTCCGTACTTTGATACTACCTCACCTCGCATGCATGGAATGTTCGTGTTTAGGTGTGCACATTCACCTGGATGGGCATTCGCCGGGACTGCAATTTGTCGATGTCAGAAAGTTTGACTCTTCTTATCGCCTCCAGAGTCATCTTTCTAAACTCTTATCCCTCCGCGTTCTGTGTGAGGCCAGTATAGAATGAATGCTGCCAGTGTGTGAGTTAAGTATAGACATATGATGGTGTGATGCATGCATGACCATGTCCAGCGCATGCAGGAGATGTTGGACGGCCAGAACGCTCTAATTTTTTGGGTTTTTGCTGTCGAGGCAACCTCAGGGACAAGTCCTGTTGAACTCCAAATGTGGTTTAGACTTTGAAGGCAATCTTCAGACTCTTGAGGACGAAAGGAAGAAGTATCCCCTCGTCAGATTTCACAGATGACTATTGTTGTTTTTCTTTTACGGTTTATCATGGATTTAAAGTAGGGCTGGGTCAAATTTGAGTCCATCTTCACCCAAAAAAAAAAAAAAAAAAAAAAAACTCTTCTGTCCGCCCACGCTTTGACCATTCAGCTATGCATCAAACAGTGTTGGATAATGTATTTGACAATATATAGCAGTGGAATCTTTAATCATTGGTCAGTTTTTGACAAAAGATGTCTTTACCAATGCTCCGCCCCCTGAGAATGGTATCAGAGTTAAGTTTTTATGTGTGTGTGTGTGTGTGTGTTTAGGGTGTGATGTGGTGTGTTTTAATTTTTTTTTTAGTTGTCAATATTGTCCTAAAAAATCTAAAGAAAGCATCCCACATCCCTCTCTAGGGTTCATGAGCTCCAAAGCAGCATGGATTTCAAGGTGTCATTACGCTTGTGTAGTTCACTTCATCTGTTGTCCAAACTGTTAAAGCCCCAGTCACATAGACATCCCTGATCAACCCGGATTTGATCCGGGGTGATCCGGGGAGATATCCTTAGACATCCTTGGACATCCGTGTACGTCCGTGTAGATCCGGGGACATTAGGGAGGCCAACACAGCAACTTTTGATGGTCAAAAACATCCAGCGTCATCCAGGGATTGCCGTGTTGGCAGAGCAATCTGGAATGGTCCATGTGGCTGCCATGTAGCTGCCGTTTTGATCCGTGTAAATGCCGTGTTTGTCCGTGTAGACGCCGCGCTCTTTTGGCCTTATCCGTGTAGCTGCCATGTTGATAATGTGTGTACAGTCAAATCAACGCACGTCGACACTCCATTGAAGTCGAAACTATCCCGGATCTCCCCGCATCACCATGTAGATCTTTGAGAATCCGTGTTTATATGTGACTGGGGCCTAATCTTAACTGGGATTTGTCTTTTTCACGTAATCCTCCAGGTTTTTCTGCGTGTGTCTCAATGTATCTTCGTGTGTGTATGTGTTTCTAAATCCGATGCATTATGCAATATATGATAAGACTTTTGTTTCATTTTGTTGATCTTGTACAGATAGCTCATAGTAATAATGACATTTAACCGTGGATGCAGAAAATCTTATGAAAAAGGCCAAAAAGGGAAATTGTGACTTTGGCAATAATGAAATGCTGATGTAATCATGAATGGGAAGCACATGCATATTTCAGATCAAATGATGTGATGTGAATAGTGATGCCTTCTTTGTGTGTCCACTGGTGCTACATATGGACTTGTGAGGACAAGTTTGACCTATGGTGAGTAATGGACACTGCCCATAGCCATGTCTTGTAATTGATTTTAGATCTAATAGACTTCTATCTGTGCTAAGAAGGTATCATGATAAGCACATCAGCCATCTTAGATCCCCAACATGGTGTGTGACTTAATAATCCAGGTTTTGCACCGGCCGATCAGATACTATTCATTAATCAGTGAACTACAAATACATGCCTCTAGTGCCACGTGTTGTTTGTTGTGGATTCTTTCTATTTTTCTTTTCATTTCTTTTTCTGAATTGTGATCAGTTGCAAGCGACTTCACTGCATGATTCTTTAAACACAATCAATTTTTTTGATAGCAATGTATTGGTCATTATCAAGTCATTATTAAGTGCCATGTATGGAATTGGTCATTATCAAGTCATTATTAAGTGCCATGTATGGACTTGTCAATTTGTTGATTGGGTCCAACAATACAAAAGTGTTCATTAATCTTGATATCAGTGGACTTCTTTTGATAAAGCACTCATTCACTAGATACATACCAGATTGGGTTCATGCATACCATAAAAGAGAAACTCTGGAATCTTACAGCTATGTGAAATGTAAGAAGAAAAATCATAGGTGAAAAATGGTCTGAGTAGTTTATACATTGTAGAGGAAGTTTGATGTAAGAAAAATCAGAATAGCTGACAACTTGAAAGAGAATAAAATCTTCAATTTAAATGAGTGCTTTAAAGTTATCAAATGCCTGTCCCCATATGAATTATCATTTTTTTAGATTTGGGAATTTCCCATGAAAGAAAATTGCAGTGCGTATTAGTGTGAGTTTTGAATTTCATAGTTTAAATCATGGTATGTATCGTACAGTTATTTATATTCTCATTTTTTTCTGTGCTTTTGTATTTTCTGATAAAGCTGTTTGAGATTTATTTTTTTTAATGTTTTGTATTCCTCAGTATGATAATGTTTGCCAGACAGGTAATTTCTGTAATTATGAATTGTGATATGCATTTGTGTTATAGCAAAGTTTTTTTTCCCTCTCTTTTTCTCCTTATTTTGTGGGTATCGTTTAAATTGCAATATTTTCATTTTTGTACATAAGAGAATGTGTACTATGTATCACATATTCTTTGAAAGTATAATGAATAGATAAACTATGATACATCAAACAAAGATTTTGTACAGCAAGATACATTTGTATCAAGTGTATTAGTAGCCAAGAAGACCAGAGTGCGTAGCAGGTGGAATATGAATTCTCGTACCGTCCTCTTTTTGTTTTCTTTGTGGAATGTGAATGAATGTTCCCTCGAATTGCTGTGTGCTTGTTTCATTCATTGCGTTCAAAGTTTGGCCCGCCACTTGAATGTCTCAAATGCCAATTTATTTACCTTTCGTGGCGGTCTTTTCAAAGTCTGTCTTGTGCTCTGCGATGGCAAATTTTGAGTGAATCGGTTCAACGTTGACATAATTTTGCAGAAGAGGGTTGTTAATCTTTTTCTGTTTTATGAATTCTGGGCAAGCACTACAACTCCTGAGCAGTAACATTTTAGTTTTTATGTGTGTCAGAAAAGACATCAGTGTATATTGTGATAATTTTCTGCCCCGGTTATTTTTTTGTGTTCAACCCAAACACAAATGAGTCTGGCTGCATGTGTTCATCAGAAGATACCTCCCATGAGTGTCGCTTTATTTTCTGACATTAATCAGATTTATCTGATCATATTCGTCTGATCAGATATTGCAAACGAATATATTGTTTCTCAATTGCATTTTCTGTGCGGGCAAATCCAGATGCAGATTACCCTTCATTCATGCAAAAATGATGGCGTGTATGCATGAGAATTTACCTCGTATTCATCTCTCTTTTTTTTTAAATACTGCCACAGTTCTGTGATGTAATACATATGTGTGTACATTGATACATTTTTATGCTTGGCGAGACAACATATGGTGACTGGATGAAGACATACAATTACAGTGAGGGGGGTTCTGCGTATTTCAGAAATTCGATCACACCTCAAGGTTCCATATTCGACTGTGACGCTTTGAAAAGTTGTAAAACGCACATAGTTTGCAGGCTTTCCTGATCTGAATGTCTCATGGGGGTTGCCTCTTGCCTCTACTCTGAAGTTTAACTATGAATCAGTTTCACCCCCACAATAATGTCTTGGCACTTTTTTTTCTCTCTCTCTAATATATAGATCAGATTTGTCTGTCGCAAATGCTTGTACATACAACTCATTTCAGAAAGACATATTTTTTATCAGTGTTGTGTGAAAATGTAAAATACATACCTCAGAATACACAAGTGTGCAACAGGTTTCTTCATTTCTTTTCATTTCATTGCCCCAAATGTGTATTGCTATACATGGCAATTAGAGGAAGACAGGGAGAGAGAGAGCTTTGGTGGGAGTGATGTGTGGTGTGAAAATCATTGGATAAAAAGAAGACTGGGGATATGATGGAGATGCATGGGTTGAAGGAATGGTTTATTCAGTGACAAATTTGCTCTCAGCCAATCAGATGCAAGGATTTCCGTAGCTTGTCACATCTATGACAAGTTTTATTAAACGGGCCCCGGTCTAATATCAGATGGTTTACTTCCCAGTTCATGTAACACCACTACAGCTAAACACATTTGATGTACTATCAACTTCATCTGATGCCCGTTTGGTCTAATCCTCACTTGCACGGCCTAATGGCTATTCATCCTTTCATCTAATGACCAGATGGTGTAATTTAGCAATTTTCTCCTTTGATTGTTTCCCATGTTGTCTAATAAATTGTGAGTATTAGACAAAATGGGCATGGCACATCTGGCAATAGAACAACTAGTCATGAGGCAAAGAGGGAAAATTGGACTAAATGGTCATTGGACCAACTGGTTGTAGGCAAAATGGGATTAGACCATGTGGGTTGAGACTAACTGGCTGTTTACACAAGCGATAGATCACCGAAGGAATCAATGGAACAGCTAGGAAGAGCTAGTGGGGTGTGGTGGTATGGGCACATGTTGACGAAGGATGATGATGATGTCCTGAAGAAAGTGCTGGAGTTTATGAAAGTAAATGAGCCAAGAAAGCGAGGGCGACCGAAGAAAACATGGAAGAGACGGATAGAGGAAGAGCTCGGGAGGGTTGGATTAAAAAAGGATGCCCCAAATCGGGAGAGGTGGCGAGAACATGTGAGAACTATCGCTGTGAGGGCTGTGAGGCAATTCCAGCCACCCTTGTTATCGGGGTCAGACACAGATAAAAACTGATGATGATGATGATGATGATGATGATGACGATGACAACGATGATGATGATGACAACGACAATGATGATGATGTTGATGATGATAACGACGATGATGGTGGTGGTGATGAATGAGGATGATTATGATGATGACGACGACGACGACGATGATGATGATGTTACTTTATTAGCATTCATGGTACAACGTACATGTACTGTATATGGCAGCTTCTTGAAGGAAATTGGCATGGTGCAACCGGTGCGACCATGTGACGAATTTCATCAAACTCTCAAATGCATTTCTGATGACACTGGAGGGCCGGAGGGGAAAAATCAACAGACAACGTATGGGACTATAGACTAGAAATTCGTGACCAGAGACCTTTTCACTGGAACGCAACATCAGTACACTGAGTGTGCACTTTGGTGCTCTCAGCAGATAAGGTGACGCTCAAACGACACCATTGGGAATTAAGGGAAAATGAAACCCAAGTCTACATGTGGATTGAGTGAATCATGGGCGTAAATCCCGGGGGGGATGGGGGGGATATATCCCCCCCCCCCCTGAAATGGAGGAGGGGGGATGGCCTGTACAATCATCCCCCCCCCCCCCCCCTGAATTTTGAAGAAAAAAAATGGAGGAAGCGGAAATGTGATTGTATCAATTTTGGCATATTGAATGACGTTTGTACGCCGGCCTTCAGACAGGTAACAGAGCTGAACAGTATTCTATCTTGTAGGAAAATGTATACATAATTTTCTCAAGCGCTCGCTCGCGAAGAAAGTAACATCGACATACACTGTAAGGTATGGCTCAGACGTTGACAACGTCAAATAGTATAGGCCTATATGTAAACATGCTATGACGCGAGTAACTGGGGACCATCTGCAAGATATGTACGAAAACAAACAAACAATAACAAAAACTATATCGCCATACTTGAACCCCCTCCATTTCCTGAATCATTCCTGAGAAACGACTGTGACTGGTGACTCAGTCAGGATACATCTATGAGCATACCCAGGGAAGATCAGGGGCGTCGAAGAATCTATCTCGGGGGGGGGGGGGGGGGGGCAAAGGGGCATTTGCCCCGCCCCTACGGAAGTGTTTAGGCAGACAAATCATTTATCCCCCAAGCAATTCCCGAGATGAGGACAAATCTCGAACTTTCTTAATGGAAAATTGTCCAAATATCGCCAGAACTATGCACCAGATCGTTGTATTGCAATCATAAACATGCAAAAGCTCCGCTATACAGGATCCCTTTCGATAGACTTTGTACACTTTTGAGATTGACGTATATTTCCCTAATTTATCAAAGAGTATGCAGCAGATCTTTCACTTAACAAAAGCACCCTCATATGCAGAGGCGTCGATGGGGGGGGGGGGGTGGTTCCCCCATAAAAGTGGGACAAACAAAAGCGAAAAATATAGCTACAAACGGCAGTGTTTGGAGTGTAAAATGTCAAAATTTTAAAGCTCGCTCGCTCCGCTCGCTCGCATTTAATCGCTATGCCATTCTCCTGATGCTGCTGCCAGTGAATGGCAGCAGTTGCGCCCGGTACGCCCCGGCCCCTTAATTTCCAAAGCGAAAAATATAGCTACAAACGGCAGTTTTTGGACTGTAAAATGTCAAAATGTTGAAGCTCGCTCGCTTCGCTCGCTCGCATTTAATCATTATGCCATTCTCCTGATGTTGCTGTTAGTAATTGCCAGTAGTTTTCGCCCGGTGCGCCTCCTTCATTTCCAAAGCGAAAAAATACAGCCACAAACGGCAGTTTTTGGACTGTAAAATGTCAAAATGTTGAAGCTCGCTCGCTTCGCTCGCTCGCATTCAATCATTATGCCATTCTCCTGATGTTGCATCCAGTAACTGCGAGCAATTTTCGCCCGGTGCGCCCCCCTTAATTTCCAAAGCGAAAAAATACAGCCACAAAGGACAGTTTTTGGGACTGTAAAATATCAAAATTTTCAAGCTCACTCGCTTCGCTCGCTCGCATTTAATCGTTATGCCATTCTCCTGATGTTACTGCCAGTAATTGCCGGCAGTTGCGCCCGGTGTGTCCCCCCCCCCCCCCCCCTTGATTTCCAAAGCGAAAAAATACAGCCACAAACGACAGTTTGGGGACTGTAAAATGTCAAAATTTTCAAACTCGCTCGCTTTCATTTAATCGTTATGCCATTCTCCTGATGTTGCATGCTGCCAGTAATTGCCAGCAGTTGTGCCCGGTGCGCCCCCCCCCCCCTTAATTTCCAAAGCGAAAAATATAGCTACAAACGACAGTTTTGGGACTGTAAAATGTCAAAATTTTCAAGCTCGCTCGCTTCACTCGCTCGCATTTAATTGTTATGCCATTCTCCTGATGTTGCTGCCAGTAATTGCCAGCAGTTGCACCCGGTGCGCCCCCCTTAGTTTCCAAAGCAAAAAAATACAGCCACAAACGGCAGTTTTTGGACTGTAAAATGTCAAAATTTTCAAGCTCGCTCGCTTTGCTCGCTCGCATTTAATCGCTATACCATTCTCCTGATGTTGCTGCCAGTGATTGACAACATCAGTTGCGCCCGGTGCGGCCCCCCTTGATTTCCAAAGCGAAGAAGTATAGCTACAAACGGCAGTCTTTAGCATGTAAAAGCATTATGTCAAAATTTTCAAGCTCGCTCGCATTTAATCGCTATGCCATTCTCCTGATGTTGCTGCCAGTGATTGACATCAGTTGCGCACGGTGTGCCCCCCTCTCCCCCCCTTAATTTCCAAAGCGAAGAATATAGCTACAAACGGCAGTTTTGGGACTGTAAAATGTCAAAATTTTCAATGTGAAAAGATTTCACCGTGGGAGGGAGAAACCCCCTACCATACCCCCCTCCCCTCGCTTGCTTCGCTCCCTCACGATCTCATAACCGCTCCCCCAAGATCAAATCCTGTCTACGCCGGTGATAGGCCCCACTACTGTATTTAGTAGGCCTTCGAAGTGATGTCGCACAGGCGGAGCAAGAGCTGAAATAGCACGATTTAGTCATTCAATAATATATTGTGAATATTTAATTTTCTATTGTTTTTTTTTTAACGAAAAAACAAACAAAAATTTCACCAAAAGTGTGCACCAGATCGCTGAATTTCAGGTCTGAAAATGCAAAATCTTCCTCCGGTCCGGTCCGGTTATGGGCTTGTAATCGTGGTGATGGTGACCATCCCCCCCACTCCTCAGTACGGATTTACGCCGTTGGAGTGAATGCAACAATGGCAGTAGAACACGACAGTGAAAGTTTGAGGGGAAAAAAAAATCGGACAATCCGTTGAAAAGTTTTGAATTCTTAAGATTTCGGTGCCACCATCGCTGGATGAGATGACGTCATGTGTGGAAAATGATATACAGTGTGTAGCAAATTCAGCGTACATGTATTTTCACTTTTCTAGCATGATAAAAGAGCACTTGTCTTGCCTCCTTCAGAAAGCAGGGGGAATTCAGTAACAAGTCGACGGAATGTGTACTTTTCATTGAAATAAAATTTGTGGAATTTTTGTTTTCTATTTTCTTTGATGCATGATGTCACAGTGTTGTACGTAGTCCTCTCATCCTGTGATGATGGCACCAAAACTTATTTAAAGATCAACACAGACAAAAAATCAAGGGATTGTTCGATTTTCCTCAAATTTTCACCGATGTGTTCTACTAAATGAATATTGCTACATTTTAATACTCAATCCACATGTACATTTTGGTTTCATTCCCCTTTTAGTTGAGAAGAGCAAGAATTAAACACGCACACACACACACACACACACACACACACACACACACACATACACATACACACACACACACACACACACTCACACGAACGAGAACAAAGAGGAGGTTGAGGAGGAAGAGAAAAGAAGTATAGGAGTGATAGAAAAGAGTAATGTAACAGAACAAGCAGACAAGACAGATGATAACAAACAGAAGCAAAAAAGAAAGAAACAAGCCGGAAAACAATTAAGGAAAGGCGCTGAAATGTCATGACTGACGCAGGACTGGTCCTTTAAATTGCAACCGTGCTATTACTTCTTCACGCGAGAATTAATCCACGAAATCCTCTCGATGTTTCACAGATCCACTGCTTCTATTTTGGCATTTTAACGACATACTTGAAAGTGCAGATTTAGTTTGCGAGGACGTCTCCTGCGTAGTTTGTATTAAGTTTTTTAATCAACTTTAGATGTTGCGATTTTTATAGCATCCGTGCGTCAAAACACAGCTGTGTATGACATTGCTAAATTTGTACGTGTTACATTGCATTTCATTCGGGAGCAGTGATTTAAAAAATGTCCAAGATATCACATCTGATGCATATGTGTAGATTTGTTGTATCACAAAACGTCCACCATATACAATTTTCGCAATAAAGCCTAAAATATAAGGAGATAGCAGTGCTTTTTTCAATAAATCGGGGAACTGTTGACGGTTTAGCCTGGAAACATTTTTATCATAACTCTTGATCACATTTTGTGTATATAAAACACTTAACATCGATTATACGGATTCAATTTTTTACAGCGGTTGTTTCTATCCCTAACTCACATTTTAGAACTATTTCAAAGCACTAATGCTGGGTTTTTGTTTCATCTGCAAATGGCAAATTATGCCTTTAACGAGAGACCAAAATTATATTCACCGCATCAATCCCCACACTAGGACCAGAGCAAGGCAAGTTATATTCGTCTCCAATGTTTTACTAAAACCGTGGACTCCCGTTAAAAGAAAGTCCTCGGTACCGGCAGTTTTCTTTCTTTATATCGAAATTTCGTTATAACCGAGCAAACAAACAATAAAAGATATAGTGCGGGTAATGTTGCGCCCTCAATTTTTACTTCGTTGTAACCGTAATTTCGTTTTAACCGTGTCTGTTATAACAGGAGTGCACTGTAGAGGCCTCTAACTTTCTTGTTAGGTAGACAAATTATTTCGAGGCTTAATGATTTCGGAACGAACGATCAGACGCTGTTGTGTAATATGGGTTTCGATTTGTGTGTTTATGTATGATTCGTAACATCTTTTACGATCATAAGAGAGAGAATACTAAATGTATATATCCTACGCCTATATTATGACCTGACATGACAGTCACGTTTTCAAACCAATGACTCGACAGTCACATTTTGTACCTGCATACACGTATTCACACACTGACCACACATCAGTATTTAAACAAGTTAATACATTTTCAGCGCGTACTCTCGCATATCACCGAGTACAATAGCACATTTCATTCCTTTCCAGCATTGTCAAATCAAGATATGTAACTGACTCGAGACCTCAACTCCCAATCTAAACAATTTAGGTAAAAGAAATGGCCTACAAGGAGAGAGAAAGTGAACAAGACATTTCAAAGTATTCATGTGCCTGGAAATATCCGCAGGAGAAATTAGGGGCTTTGCACGACACAATTTTGTAGAGGTGCGTCTCCTGCTGTGATTTGAATAGGTGGTATATAGACCCTACAGTTTTCTGCTTAAATTTGACGGAGAAAGCGCATATGTGTGTATTGGTGTGTTTGTTTGTTTGTGTGTGTGTGTGTGTGTGTGTGTGTGTGTGTGTGTGTGTGTGTGACGCCAATTCATGTCTAATTTGTTTTTAGGTTTTGTTATTTGTGTAATACATAATGTAATCATTAGGCCCTGTCACACCTTTCCGCTCAAGCCTTGCGTGCGACTTGCGAAGAACAATCTTTACTACCCGGAGGTCCCCGCAGATTACCTGCACATGACAGTATATGGCACGTATCTCACCCGTAGTTACCCGGAGTTGCTCACGCAAGTCCTATTCACCCGCAGCAAGTTTAGGTCCTGATACACCTTTCCGGGCAAGCTATAAGCGGGCTTGTTGTTGTGGGGGATTTTCCAGGAAGCAGGACAATTTTTGCAGGCGGACAAGGATTTGGGCAAGTTTCGCATGTGTCTTACCTGCTGGACCCGTGCCACTTACGTTCTACTGCCGTGTGACCTGCGTGTCAGGCGTATAGGTGGCGAGTGAGGGCTGACAACTCGGTGAAGGAATCCCTCTGAAGGAATGGCAGAAGTCACACAGAATGTCATTATCTTGGCCGCATACGGGGACTGCGAAGTACCTGCGTGGGAGTTGCCTGCGAGGTGTTGCCGCTAAGGGCCTCTTACTGGCGTTCTGCGAGGACCTCTGCGGGCAATCCCCGCAACTCACCCGGAAAAGTTTTGGTCATGCTCAAAATTTGGTTGCGGGTAAATCGCACCTCCGGGCAACTATGAGCGAGATACGCGCTGGATGGCGCTGGGTACTGTCAGGTGCGGACCAACTGCTGGGAGGTCCTGGTAGCAAAAGTTTTCCCCGCGAGTCAACCCGCAAGGCTTCCCCAGACACGGTGTGACAAGGCCTTGAGCATGCTCAAAACTCGTTCCGGGTGAGTCCCGGGAGTACACGCAGAACACCAGTAGGAGGACATTAGCGGCAGCACCTCGCAGGCAACTCCCACGCAGGTATTTCGCAGCTGTTACTATAACGCAGGTATTCGCAGTCCCCGTACTCGTAGCTGAAAATGGATCGGTTTCAAAGCTCTCACGCAAGTCACAAGGAATGCACGCAAGTAGCAGGTAAATAACACGCGTCTAGCAGTAAGACGCAAGTACGGAGCTCGCCAACATCCTTGTCCGCCCGCAGAAAAATTCTCCTGCGTGCTGGAAAGTCCCTACTCGCAACAAGCCCGCGTAGCTTACCCGGAAAGGTGTGACAGGGCCTTACCAGGTACGTACCAGTTTGCCTTCAGTTTTTGTTTTGTTTGTTTGTACAATTACCATTGGCGTTTTCTTTCTTTACTTCAAGAAGAAGACAGTCAAATGAAACCCAGTGGTTTCCAATGGCTATCAGCTATTTGACTTCAAATTCTGATATCAAGGTTCCATGTTCAACTGTAACACTTATAAAAGTCGTAAAACACTTGTAATTGGGATTTTGCAAGTTTTCGTGAATCCCTAATGTTCATGGGCACATGGGCACGGCCTCTTATGTGTCCTCTGAAATTCAAACAATCATATACTGAATTTTTTGCATATTTCAAGGCAGTCGTTACCGAGAGACCAGAATACTTACCGCGTCAATCTTCACTTCAAGGCCACAATTAGGCGATCGACTCCTTCGATTTTTGCGAACAGGGGCTTCAAACATGTTTTGTGAGATTGTTCATTTCAAAGACTGAGTGATTTTGAAATCGTAACATTGGGGTTCTTCGTAAAATTGATGAAGAAGACTTAGTACTGATTCACTATGATGAGTAAGGCTAACGTGCATGGTCATCATGGGTATACGTAGCTTAACGAACCGACACCCAAACGGCAAACTCATTACACGCGTCCCTACTTTTTGCAATGATAAAGTGTTCACCTTTCAACATCAGGCCTACCGTTGTGCAGTGAGGTGGTCTCATCAGCAGTTCCAAATGATGCAGCTGTCAGAACTTGAACGTGAATCAAAGAGTAGTGAAAAAAGGAAATATTTCGTACATCGAACTCTTCCTGATAACAAAAACATCCTTATTGAGTAAAATTAGGATAAACTCGTGTACAGCTAAACAGTTCAAGACTGCGTAGGGTTGGTAGTGCTTCAGGTTTTTTTTTTCTAAAATATATTTTTAGTCTTTTTCAAGCCATTTGCTTGTAACATCTGTTTTTGATAGGACGTACTCTTCATGTATTGGTAATTTTAGGAGGGGATCTAACTTAAGTATCATGACTCCTTTCTGAATATTTTAAGCAGAGTAGGGGAGATCGAGCGATGGTAGAAATTTCAGGATTGAAGTAAGCAAGCTTGATAGTTTTCGGTCCCACCCCCCCCCCCCCAAAAAAAAAAAAAAAGAAGAAGAAGAGAGTGATGTATAAAAGTAGTTGGAGTCATCTCATCCTGTCATATAGCACCAGGTCCTATCATAACAGCAAAGCTGCGCGGCAGCCGTTTAAATTATTTTGTTTGCTTCTGTGCTGAATCAAGTTCAGTGTTTTAACACTTAGATGTATCCAGATTAGAAAGTATAATGTGTTTCTAGGCAGCATAAAAAGGAGTAGCGTAATTTCGTTACGACTGATCCCAGGAAGATAAGCGAGATATTCAGATACAATCTGAACGTCCCCTTCGCACACGATTTATTGATGCTCGAACGATATACCCCCTGTTCATTTCACGCAGCGCTGCTTTCATTTTAGCTTGATAGTGTCCAAGGATTTTGGCCTGTCCACGATCGATATGGATAGGCCATTGTGAGGAGTTTGCCCATTACAAGATGTCCATTAGGTCCTTTGTTGCTGTTTTTAGTGAAAATCAATCCGGTATAAATGTAATGTGGGTACACTGGGTGTGCCTTGCGCCATCATGTGCGCTACGCGATTTCTCAAAGGTCCTGTACATGTCTACACCGGATGCTACATGACTGCCGGTCAAATTTAAACATTGATTTTGACCATGCTACCTTATCAAACTCAACCAATCGGTAACTTCTCAGTATACAGTTGTAAATGGTACTTTGAGAAGGCGGGTCTTTACAGGACCATCATTGATTAACTGTCTACATTGAATGTATCAGGAACATTAATTTACTCGGAGAATATAGCTGACATGCTTTAAAGGGCGTTTAAATTAATTCTGAGAAGTTTCCGACACTTCTCTATGCGTCTATATCTGAGTGAAACACTAACTTTCAGACTTCGTGTCCGTCTACTTTAACTATTTGCATTCTTTTTTGTTTCTCTCTTTTTTATTTTCTTGTTAAAGGACTCTCCCAGCGCTATGATATGACGTTGGGAGACCATACGATGCTACCCTTGTTTGGCATACGGAAGCAGGAGATAAAGCAGCCAATCTGAATTATTTATGTTTTTAGATTTGACTTGTATAACAAGTTCTGCTTTGATATATAATATTGTAACGTTCGGATCCGCGGCACTCATTACACCTATAGAATAAAATAGATATTGCATAGGCCTATAAGTCAAGACGCTGTAACGTTTATAGTAAGAAATGGCGCACATGCTCATTCGCTCCCTTTTGTGAAGACACAGAAAGTGAAGAATGGATATTGATAATCTCTTCTTTTTTTTTCGTTGTAAAAGTCAGAGTAGTGATCAGACAGGCCTGAGACGTGCGCAAGGGAGCAGGGTTTTCATCTCCTCTCGAGAAACCACCCTATCAATGCATAATTAATTTCACGGAGCCGTGCTTGTCTTCAGACTGAAGCAGGTGGTGGCGGACCAATACAAGCCCCGATCGATGGGTGTCAATTGGCCGTCCGTGTAATAATCTTTCGCCGCATTTTCCTCTCAAACTGTGCGCAGGACAATCGGTCGCAGACATAATTGCAGGTACTGCGACTGTTCGCATAGGTTATAATCGTGGCTCGAGGGTTTGGACGATCAATTAGAGTGTTTAATGACAAAACGCTATAAGGACTGGTCTATCAACACCCATCGGATCGCCAAACGAAGGTGCAGTTTGGGTATACTGGGACCACTTTTATACTAGCTTCTCGTGCTTAAATTTCTGCTGTAGAAAGAAATGTTTCTTTTTGGTTTCTTTCACGATCATTACTAGATCTTTTTTTTTAATTGGCAAAGGGAATCGCCATCAGCGTATTTCAAAAGAGGTAAATGAAAATGAAATTTATCTGGAGAACTGACGGGGCATTTTATAGGGTAGTTTGGATTTGTTC
Source organism: Diadema antillarum (assembly GCF_040938485.1). Lineage (NCBI taxonomy): Eukaryota > Metazoa > Echinodermata > Echinoidea > Diadematoida > Diadematidae > Diadema > Diadema antillarum. The sequence continues at coordinate 487,519 of NW_027271187.1, forward strand.
TTTTGTATAGAAATGAACTTCAACCAATGGATAGTGATATCCATGGTCAGGTAGAATGAATGTAAGTATAAACGTTTCTGTTATTGATACAGATGATATAATTTGCAGAGTGAAGAATGAATATTATAGTAAAAAGGGATTGTGTGTCATTAAAAAAAAAAACAGGTAGTAAAAAACGAGTGCGGTATATGGATTGTGATTCATGTTTGGTGAAAAAAAAACATCAGAGTGTAAGGATTATGAAATTGATGTACAGATGTTGTAGTTCTGTTTTGTACAATTTGTTTCCATTGATGAAGAATAGAATATTAATCAAGACGAGAATATCTGACTAGATTCTGCCGTTTTTATACGTGTGACGGGTTTAATAAGTTTTAACTCTTCTCAGATTATGTCGCTGTTGTTGCCTTTTAGTTCAAATCCGTCTTCTTGATTTAGTGCAAAGTCGCAAGCCAACCCAACGTGTCTCTGACACACAGAACAGTCACGCATGATTGTACTGCATTGTGTTAGTATTCATTTCCACTTAAAGTTCAGAAAAGTATGAAACAAACATAACTAAATTACAATGATTATTTCGTGCCTGTTCAAAACTACTGACACATTACCTTCCGTTTTAGCAACGTCGTTCAAGCTGCTCTATTCTCATTCAATTTGGATGTAAAGCCCGCCATCTTTAGATCATTCATTCATCAAGAAAAAACAAACAAACAAACTGAAAAATGAAGATGTAGTTCCAGGCAGATTATACTGGACTCTTTAATTGACAAATTTGGAATACCAGATTGCTTGGTCACGAATACGCACACACCACTCCGAACCCCATTACAATAATTAATATATGTTTATGTTCTTCACAGCATGTAAGTGTATACTATAGCAAGACCATACTCAAGAGTCAGAATGTTGGTAATGAAAAAGAATTTAGTTGTTCTCATTTCCCTATATTACCTCGTCTTTCCGGGATTTCTTCCATCAATCGTCCTTTATAGACTTTGAAAGACAGATTAGTCTCAGATTACAATGTATACATACGCACACACAAACACACATACACACATAATGATTGATTTAAACGTTTATACAGAAACACACTACAGCGTCAAAAAAAAAACACTTCATGAATCGACTAGCAATTATCCAAAGACCATTCTGAGTATTTCTCTTTCATAAGAGGCTTTAACTGATAAGCGGTGTATTTTCATACCTTCTGTATATTTCTAGAGGACTGATTTTGGGGGAAATATCTTGCATACATTGAAAATAAAAAAAAGTCTGTCAACGTTTTCTACTGCCTCCTATTTCATGATTTACTTCCATGCTTCTATTGATCGTCCATGCTTTGACTTGAAAAGACAAATCAGTCATGTTAATCTCGACCACAATGTATACCTTCTTCGAGGACAAACTCAAGCCAAGGAGCAAAGGATATTCTTATCAAGCAACACAAACAAATGACAAGAATAGTCTTGCAGACAAACACTCGCACCTCAACGAATGAAAATGTTCACACGTCTAAAATGGATAGATATGGAGAAGAGGTGGCAATTTCAGAAAGGCAAACTTATGCATGACATTTTGAATGATGCCCCTGTATAGTGCAGAGTATGTTTACATCTGCCATGAGTGTACATCAATACATTATACAAGAAATGCTCAAAGTAGAGGTTTCATTGTGCCCAAAGTAAAAACTGAAAGTGGCAGAAAGGCATTTTCTTTTGATGGTGCAATACTTTGGAACAGTCTTCTTAGTGAAGTGAGAAATGCTCAAACGAAACAAACATTATCAATTTCTAAAAAGTCGGCAATATCAAGATGCTGTAATGGTGATTAAATATATTTGGTATTTTGGTATATATATATTTTTTTCATAAGCTACCTTGTTTTGGTAAAAATATATTCTTTTGAAGATTATACCGAAACAATGCATTTTTTTTTATCCCGAGCTCCCTTATTTTTTGAGCGTTTGACCTGAAGTGTACACACATGTGATTACTATGGTATGTGGGAGTGCAGACCCACTTTTTGTAGTTGTAGAATGGTATGAGTAAGTTGTCGTGGTGACAGGTTTTGTTTTTATTTTTATTTTATTTTATTTTATTTTATTTTATTTTTTTCTTTTTCATGTAGTACCTACTGAGTTATGTATAAGTGTCATTTATTGTGATTGTTACATTGTTGCATGTATGTGTTTACAGGGCCCCCTGCAAAACAGTACTTGATTACTGATGGGGCCACCCTGTATAAATAAAACGAAATAATAACAACGATAATAATAATGATAATGACATAAATTGAAATATTTGTACAAACAAACGAATGCTATAATACTCATTTTATCTCGGTTACAAGTGACTTTAACTACAACAGCTTTGTATCAATATACCTTTTGTCAATGTATAAGCGAGTGATTCTTGCAAAACATTATATGCACAAAGACCATCAAATGATCTAATACGTAGGTGTCTGCAAGCAATTTACATAACTTTGTACATGATAGCAATGTAGTTGAATGATATTTGTAAAGAATAAGAACACCTCACGATGTATCTGAGTAGTACATTAGAATAGCACGTCGGCTCGCGATGATGCATGTATGTGTTTACAATTTCTGCTACCTATCAAAATCAATTGGTCAAGATCAATTCACTGGTGAACACAATTGAACAACTATTACCTTAAAATTCTCGGGCATTACTCAAAATTGTAGTTCCTGTAGCGCTGGTATAAGCTGAATGCAGATTTTTTTCCCATAGGCTGATAGGGTGCTCATCGTTAAGTTTTCCCAATCGCATGCAAGGACAAAAAGCCGAATAGCAAGCGATGACACACGCTAAGATCTCAGGACCTAATATCGTAACATGGCTAAGAATAAAGTAACATTTCATATCATAACATATCATATAAAGTAACATCAAAGCATAATACTGTAGTTCCATCTAAACAAACGCTTGTCATTGATATGTACATGTTGTTTGATATCAAGTGCTGAAGGTTGCACTTTCATCAGTCATATTTAATAAGGGAGAACATAACACGACTTGAGCGACCACTGCATTTTAAAGTAGAGCTAAGGGATGATTTTCTTATTTTGCGTATAAATGCAGCTATTGCGAGCACCATGCCATTTTAAAATCTTGATGACAGTTTGATATCGAGATGGCTGTGTTTTGGCGAATCAAAAACAGTGATGCATGCTTTAAGTCTTATACAGGAGGCATGGAAAGCTGCGGCTCATACCTGCTTTATTTTACTAAGATAGAAACCCGACAGATATAATAGATTACCGGGATTGCTACTGGGCTTCCTTCATCTTTCCTCGAGTATTTTCTTCTCGATTAAGATGTGCACAAGTCTAATCACATTGTACATTTGATTTGTAACTGCATCAGCTCTCTTCCTTGAAGAAAAAAATTGAATTTTTACTATGTTCGCAAGCGACAAAGATGCTGAATTACAAAGAAAAAATGAGTTGTTTCTCTCTTCTTTTTTTTTCCTATACAGTGTTACCACATCATATTAACTAGATGCATGTCTGTAAGTCGTGCCGATAGTCTTAGCCAAAACTTAGAATATGACACGAATGTCATTGTCAGTTGAATGTCTGCATAAGTGAGCTCCTTTTCTTAACGGGAAATGATTTAAAATTAGCCCAGAAAAAGAACCGGGTTAATAAAATCTAATAGAATTTAGACAAAATGGTACATAGATATGACAATTTCAGTGTGTGCGCGAGTCAAATGAAACTTAGCATCCTGTGCTGAATTGAGAATGCAAAACAGAAGATTAAGTGAGACTTTGACTTGATTTATGAAAGAATTCTTTCGTTTTCTACTCCACAACTGAGTAAACTCACAGGGCATTTTCGCAGAAAGAAACGTCTCTTATTTTTCATGGTTCTCGTCTTGTTTTTGTTAATGTATCACGCAGTATTACGCAGAGGAAGTGAATATGTTTGTCAAGAAAAAGGTAAAGAAATCATACAGTTTCCTTAATGTGTATGCATTTGCATGTGGTGGAAGTAAATAGGGAGTTTTGTGGAGGACACCTCGTGGTCACGTCTATATTGAGTTGGTGGCCATATGTAATGTGTTGCTTATAGTCGTGCATGGTAAGCATCATATAAGATGCTTTGGTTTTGGTCATTCTTGCTTCCAGTGATTGCATGGTTTCGTCTCGATCACCGCTTTCTACCCAAACAATAAGCCATTAATCTTTTTGTTTTGTTTTGTTTTTGACGGTTAAAAATATTTCTTTCTTTCTACAAGGTTTCCGGCTAGTATATGATTCCCAGTTTTAGCTCGGTTGCTGGAGGCTGCTCCAAGTCGGCCGTGCGATATCGTCTCTGCAGCCACTCCGGGGGATCCTGGACCAACTGCGTCATGAGGATCAAGATGAGATTGAAGACATACAGCACGGCACTGGCCACCACCAGCCAGTACGAGTAACCTAGCAACGAGCGGTCGGTATAGAACCCTCCCGTGGACTGGCGGTCTTCCACGCTGAGCGCCTCGTACTGGATTTCGGTCAGGTACAGCGCCGCGTAGACACTCAACGACAATACGCAGGCCAGAACTAAAGAGGGAAATAAATACCAACATCATTATTTTGTTAGAATATGAATGACAATAGTAGACTAGACAGGGACTGGCACAAGGTCATCTCAAGGTGGAAATAGACATCGGAAAATGGCTGTGAACGAGAGTTAAGAAATTGAGTTTTGTAGACTGATAGAGATCTGTACCTGTCACGAGCTACATGTACTAGAATTGGGGAACAAAAGGAGAGGAAAGTATAACATCAATACAGACACCATGCTACAACAAACATACTTATCAAACTTAATGGGATATACAGATGTCGAGGATGTCAAATTATGACCGATATTGACAATGATGTTGTTATTATTGTAATCATCATCATAATTATTCATGATAACTATATAATCACCACATGAGATGATATGTATGAAATACAGCTGTTAATGCCATTATTATGTTTCATGTTTACTGACATAGAAGTGAAGTTGGAAAATTTGCCGGAGGCAAACAATGAGTCAAAGATGGATCTCAGAGATGATCCAAGAGAGTGAGTAAAAGACGGAAAGGGGGAGGGAAAGGGAGAGTGGGAATAGGGTTGAAGAGAAAGTTACAACTTGATTCATTTTCAAAAATGGAGGTTTGACATTTAATTTGAAACTGTGTAGTTTTCGTACAAGGCATTCTTGTCAAATTTGAAAAGTAGTGTTTTATGTATCTAATTTGTTATGCTGCATTTTTTTCTTTATTGTGTGATTCTGTAATTCACCTGATTTTTTATTCTTTGCTGTAAATGCCGTTTAATTTTTACTAATAAATACTGAATTAGAAAAAAATGACTCCTATCATACATTTAACTCCAGTAACAATTTTGTTGAACTTATATTAAAGTATAAAGTCACAGAAAAAGGAAATGATGTAGGAACAACCTTGTGAAACAGTAATTGTTTAAACTACAAAACAGGAAAGACTGTATATCTACGACAGTATGATCATAATTGTATATGCCTAATCTAACTAAAGCAATGGTTGGCGAGCTACACCAACCTTGTTCAAACTCTGTCATACACATTGTACCTCGCCAGACTCCGACTTATTGCCTATATACACAGTATAGGCCCTACACTGAAATGTGAAGGAACGGAGAGAGAGAGAAAACAGACAGACAGACAAACAAACAAACAAACAAACAAACAAACAAACATTCTTACGTCCAATGCCGTTCCATAGATACAGTCCTGGTCTCCCGTGCAACGTTTCTGTCGGCACACGTGTGGTATTCAGATAGCTGAAGAAAGTGGCGACCACGGCAAAAACGACGGCGGGGATCATGAACACGAGCGTGACGACGACCAGGTCTGTGTTAAACACGTCCTCGTACTCGACGAACACTGAAGGAATAGAGACGACAAAGACATTGACTAGAACGAATATAATTCCATCCACCACATTTGATTAACATCGATTCTATTGTAGAACACGTGTATCACCATGCGTAAACCGTGATTGCAGTCGTGGTCAGGAGGTCTACATCAACCCAACCTTGTCGGGAGCACCTATATAGAACGGTTACAGTTCGTTATTCCGAAGGTTCGTTATTCCGAAGGTTAGTTATTCCGGAGGTTCGTTAATCCGAAAATATGATAAGGTTCGTTATTCCGAAGGTTCGTTAATCCGAAAATGAAACAGAGCTCGTTATTCCGAAGGTTCTTTGCGGACCCTATTTCATTGTCGGATTAACGAACTTTCGGAATAACGAACCCTATTTCATTTTCTGATTAACGAACCTTCGGAATAACGAACCATATTTCATTTTCGGATAAACGAGCCTTCGGAATAGCGAACCCTATTTCATTTTCGGATTAACGAACCTCCGGAATAACGAACCATCGGAATAACGCCACAAATGTTCGGATTAACGAACCCTTTTTCATTTTCGGATTAACGAACCTCTACAGGTATAGGGAACTTGTGTGTTTCGGATGAACGAACCTTCGGAATCACGAACAGCACCAATGTAGAACTACCATGTACATGGTTTATGCATGGACCCAAGGAGGTACTAGGCGAGCTCGCCTAGTACCTCCTTGATGGACCTAGGTCCATGGTACGTGGAAAAATCCTGAAAGGGATACTTTGGCTCTGGCTCCTCTTTACGACCGACAAGGGTTTGTGCTTGCAAGCCCTCCCCCTGATCTCCCTCTCTCCCCCACCCCTATTCCCCTCCCCATCTCCCCCTACGCTTTCTCTTTCCCAGAATGATTATGTATAAATATGTCTCCATTTCTGTCGATAACGAGTTTTCTGCCATAATGTCATAAAAGTTCATTACTAAAATAAAGAGTATTCATGACGTTAAAGAGATGGTACAGTATTGGTGGAGATGAGAATTGGGCTTTTAACATTTGCAAGATACCAAGAAAACACTCATGATATAGTACAGAGCATATCATTTTAAGAGGAATTCAGAGTTTATTTGATGAAAATCGGGTTTGGAATGACTGAAACATCCAAAAACAAAGTAAAATAAAGCGATAGTAATGAAATGTGGGTCCCACACTCTAGAATCGCTCTGTTTTGGTTATCTCAGCCAATTCAAAACCAATTTTCATCAAATAATCATTGAATTCTTCATGTAATTACATGCTCTTTCATATTTCACAAGAGGTTTCTCATCACACACACACACACACACAAAAGAAAATGTTAGAAACCTGAAATTAGGTCTCAACCAAAACTATAGTATCCCTTTAACTTCGTAACACGTCAACAGAAAGCCTCTCACAAGGATACGAGCTGGTTCTATCTTCAAGTTACGGCCCAGTCATTGCTTTTTTGAGTACTTCCTCATTTTGTTTCATGAGTAGTGCACATTCACTCATGAACGAATGTGTACTGCCATACGGTTAAAGTTCATGTGATTCCCCGATTTTCCGACGCACAGTTTTTTTTAAATTGCGCTGTAAATATGAAAGTATGTTGATTTCTCTCAATAAGTTTCTCAATCATCGTTGGCCCATTGTGAAATTACAAATTGTTGTGGTCTTCTCATCCAGCGTTGACGACACATGTTTTTCTCCAACTTCACTGATGTGCTCGACAAAATACATTAACTGCTTCATTCACTGGATCTGCAGATTACCGGTGTACAGATTAAACTAAAGACTAGAGTGACTATTAGGATGATCTTGTCTCATGTCACTCGCTGAATCCAGAGATATTATTGTGTATCATCAGGTACAAGATCGTCTGATACGTCACTGGTAGCCTCCATAGCCAGTACGAACCTCGCCTGTTATGGTGAAAATCTTTAATAAGTTCGTCGACCCGCGTTGTGAAAAGGGCGGAAGGCAGTTCAAGAGTAGAAATACAATATGGCGACACGACGGCTATACCCAAATGGCTTGGAACAAGATCATCAAAACAGTCACTTGATTTCAGCTGTGCTGATACCGGTGATACACTTTGGTTATACAAGTACCGCAATACTCTGGTTGTCAGATTTATTATAACTGCAAGGCACAGAATAAATCTGAAAGGAATCAGGATTATGATTTTATAAGAGAGAGGGGGAGGGGAAGAAAGGCAGAGTCAGAAATAACTGTACCATACAGGTACAGAGTAGTCACTCAAAGAGAAATTGTCTCGAGATTCAGGGTCTCCAGAAGAACTATATTTCTCTATTTGATGATGACGACATAATTTTAGATATTTTGAAAATGGCGTTTGCCTGTTTTTGCGTTCAAACTCTTCATAATCTATGCTAGATGATGGAAAGAGATGATGGTATCACACACACACACACACACACACACAACTATCTATAAGCTCGACGATATCCTACGAAATGAAGAATGGATTCCATCAATGCATTCAGAAATATCAATCAGAGAAAACACTGCCCTTCGAATGACCTGCGTGATTACAATGTCAGTCATTCATGATTAACTCTTGTATAGGTAAACCTGGCGTCATTATCATATTGTAAATCCATCCTCATTTATGACTTTGAAAATATCATAAAAGCAAGCTTTACCGTCAAGTTGCATGTACGCGCGAGTATTTGCGGCAAATTATATTCTGATGAATACATGCAACAACTGAAATCGTACTAGATTAGAGCAGATGCTCATGTAAAAGCACGATAATATAAAGTCAAAATTTAGAGTACAATGCACTTATACACCAAATGGCGTCTTGAAGGGATTGAAACAATAGGTGATTACAAGACAAATTACATTGTACATAGAATGGTGTCGATTGAATGTCTGGTCATGTTCAGAAGATAGCATATTGTAACATCCAATTCAGTTACTCGCTAAATAGACACGTCGTCACGAGTGTTTTGTAGCTTGAGTGAAACAACAAAGGTTATCCCTGCTACTGTTGTTGTTGTTGTTATTGTTACTGCTGCTGCTGTTTTTGTTGCTGTTGTTGTTGTTGTTGTTGCTGGTGGTGGTGGTGGTGGTGGTGGTGTTGCTGCTGTTGTTGTTGTTTGAAATCAGACAGGACCCAGACACGAATAGATCAGTCTCTCCGATTCCCGTGCAGTCTCAAAATGTCATTAACGCGGAATGTACTTGCGCGGATAGTGCAACAACGGCTTATCATTATTGCCCTTTCAAGTAAGTTCTGCGCTCTATAGTACTTAATAGAGAGAAACATGCAAACACCCGTCCCTCATCTATGTTAATCATTTCAATGAGTGACGTTTTGCATTAGATCGGAGTCAAACAGTGCATCGGAACAGTGTTTTGTCGACATTCAGAACAGCTGTTGTCTCGGCAAAGCTCATTACTACGAGATCATTTTGTTTCTTAAATAGAAAGTGTAACATACTGACATTGATGACTTTTGCGCCCCTCCAGACTGATAAACACAGCAATCACTATACATCAGTGGTTATGATGTAACACCAGGCGACTTGTTTGCAAACAATCCCAATGGCATGTGAAAATTAGATGGTGGTCCTCAGCGGCACAACACGAACAAGTCTTGTTGTTTATCATTATGATTTGAGCTTGAAAATATACTTCGTAATCGTGGCATTTGCACAGTTAATAACAAGATATAAACAGAATTTTAGCATAGCTCATTGGATGAATATAATATTGATAAATCAGTGATAAATCACGATAAACTTATCAAAATCAGGGGCATCATTAACATTTTGTGTTACTGTTGAAGGGTGATAACGGTAAAAAGAGGATGGGTCCTGATGCCCATCTAACTGCTCCTAGAGTCCGGGGAAGCATCTCCATCATATTAGAAATAGCAAGACATTAAACAGGCCTGGTAACAATTCGAGATGTATTCAAATATGGCACATATTTTGGGAAACTGCAGATTAATTATATATATATATATATATGACTACTTCATTCATTGGCTATATCAACTTTTTTTGCCTTAACACGTATTAGTATATGTAACTTTAAAATTCCACAACTTTCTCATTTGTTTCGATTTTGATGATATTCACTTGTCTGTGTACTCCATGTTATCGAACCAAACTTGAACATGGAGTGACCTCGAGTGTTAGCAATTAAATCTAAGCTGGGTCAACGAGGGAGGGCGCAGCTCACAGTCTATTGACATTATTTCCTCCATCAGTTCCAACAAAGGATCGGATGACGTGATTGGAGGGGTTCTAATCTAATGCCCTGTGATATGATAACTTCAAGAAGTGTCGTCTCTTTGTATAAAGCGAGTTTTAGATCGAACGCAAAGACGACCCTAAGATGTCGAACGACTCGAACGCATAGATGACGCTAATTGGGAAAGAATGGTGCTCCGCCATGCGCGAGGCAGCGGTTCTATTGTCCAAACCGCTAGACTGCGGCGTCTTATCGTTCGCGTCGCAAATCTAGGGCTCGCTATGGTAAATTGTGTTGTTGTTGTTGGTGGTGGTGTTATTATTTTCATTCGATGTCACTGCAGCGACCGCCAGAGAGAAAGCAAACTATACGTATACTGGTCTTTCAACTGGAATCGTTGTTAGGAAAAGGGCTTGATTTAATGACTTTGTTGATACACTTGGCTTCAGTTTCTTTGTGTTCCATACTCTTGTGCCCCTGTGATGCCCTAATCTGACTTCCACTTCCTCGAAGCGATGATGGCCATTGTTCGCTTTCTAAACCGATTACACTGTGTTATTCTTTACTATTGTGATTGGGCGGGTTATTACAGACAGGCTTGGCCAGTGCAGACTGGAGAAGTACTGTACGTTTCGACAACGTAAAATGAACAGTGCCGTAACTTTGAAGCCGAAGAAATAAAAGGGCAAGGAGAGACGATTTCTGAAAGGAAACGGCAGGCGAGGGAGGAGGATAAACTCATTTGCATACTGGCTTCCCTGGTGTCGTTTGTCATCAAAGTATCTTCACTAATCGCTGATCCAACAAGAGAACCCTTTATAGCGGTTCATCAATCCGTAGTCCCCAGCTTTCTTAAAACTTTTTTTTTTCAATGAATCCTTCTGCCATTACCAATTCCTCTCTACGTTGAAGCAAAGCTCCGCACAGGGCTGTTTCCTTTAACTCCATATCAACAAGAGAGCTTGTACGAGGCTGGTCCAACATAACAATTTAAGTTCAAGGTTCAAATAACATTCCTTTCCTGTAGTGTTTGGTTAACACTGACTTCGGCAAATAGCAGGTGCATTGAAGGAGGCGTGCATGGCATGGCATATGGTATGAAATAACAAATACATGCGCAAAATGTATTGAAGCATGCCTTAACAGGAATATCTCATCAGACAAAGTACAGTTGTTGTACTTGTATCATTATGAGATAACCAGCATCATATAAAGTGATTGAACAAGTCAGAGATTGACAAGAAGATTAACGAGTGTGATAATTCGTCTTCCGACCTACTCAGAAACACACACACACACACACACACACACACACACACACACACACACACACACTTGAATTTGGAAGTGTTCTGCGGTTTTTAGGCTGTTTATTCCATTGGTTTAGACCGGAATATAACTGTAGGCCTATATGAGCTTGCCCATATTTTGATTGATTGACTTCAAATAGAGAGTGAATGTGCATTGATTCAAGCAGGTATATTGATATGCATTAAGTAGGAATTAACAGATTATTAAGGACAAAATAATGATATATTTCAATTATGCGCATATAATACACAAACCAACTAAATAATGTAAACAATGTCCATAGGCGTTGGCGTTGACCTTAGCGTTTATATGTCATAGTCTTTGATCCAGACAGATATTTAAAGACACTGAAAGAAGCCATATAAGTAACGTCAGTGCACGATTACAATTATTAGATACAACTACACAAGTAGATTGTTGACATCGATTATGATTAGTCTTTGGAAAGAAAAAAAAAAGAATAATCGTGCATTACATTGTATCCGCAATGCTGCTGGCCAACTCGAGCGTTAACAGCCGAAGAACAACGGGCGCAGTTCCACTCAGTGCATGTGATCAGTGAAAAAACACGGGATTGTGCTTGAAGCGGCCCAAAATCATGCTAAATTGCCATGTATACGTCACATCAGGTCAACCAATTGTGGTGCCTCTTCAGCTGACAAGGTAAAAAAAGAACAAAAAGGTCCTCATATATCTTTTTGCTACAAATTATGGTGCCCGATCGGCTAACAAGCAAAAAAAAAAACAATAAAAATAAAATTGAATTGTGGTGTCCAATTGCATTATGGTTCCCAATCGCTTTGTGGTGCCCATTCGAATTGTGTTGCCCATTGTTCTCCCATATTTTGTGGTGCCTGATAAGCTGACAAGCAAAAAAAAAAGTCTAACTAACAAACCAACCAAAAAGCAGTACCACAGTACAAAAACCGCCTAGAGATTTCTTTTCTGTAGAAATTATGCCAGAACTACGCTAAAAACAGCCAAATTATGCCTGATTGCATAATGCTGGATAGATGCTGAAACGTCTAAAATTATGCCAGAAAGCATAATAACATGCCAACTGTGGCAATGTTGAGTTCCAGACGATGGCGATGTATAGTAAGGTATACCGTCTACATTGAAGTGTACTAGTATACACTTCAGTCTCATCTCATTCCTATCGAATCAACACCAAATCAACCTGTTAATCTCGGGGATCGTGTTTTTCTTTCTCCATATGTTCTCTCTTCAGAAAAGTTCATATTATATAGGCATCATATTGGCACTTCTGAATCTTACTGCATATACTAGAGAGAGAGAGAGATTATACGGAATTAAATACATCGAACAAAGCTGCACAAAATCAGAAAGTTTTACGACTCACTTTCATCAACAAATATTGTGTTGTACTTTACATTTTGACGACTCTGCAACCAATAGAAACGATGGTATACGACCAAAATAGAGTTCAACTGAAAAAGTCGATTATTGCTATTGCAACTGATTGACAAATAATTGTCTTTCATTCACGCAATTTAATACACACCTATTAGTCAGGTTTGTTTGTTTGATTGTTTGTTTGCTTGTTTTTTTCTTCTTTTTTTTTGCTTGTTTGTTTGTGTGTTGGTTGGTTGGTTTTTAGTAATCGTCATGATTAAAATCATGAGCATACATAATCCGGTGGGAATCGAACTTACGACATCATGAATGCTACAGAGAGATCGTCCTATCCACTAGACTACCGAGCTTTGGCCCGATAGCCAGTGATAGTTACCTGGACGTCAGTCAGTTGCAACAAACACAACTCGACGCAGGAATCATCAATTTGAAGAGATTGTTGTTGTTGTTTTTATACTGTACTAAACAGCAGTAATGAATGGTAAAAATAAAAAGATAGAACGCTGCATTGAACCACATGAATCTATGCTGTGAATCAAATACACCATGCTGTGAAAAAAATACACCACGAACATGAAACACACTGAACAACTTGCATGATAACATGTTGTGCATCGCATTTATTCACTATTAAAGTTTTTTATAGTAGTACTGCCAATATCATATAGTAACAAGCTGATATCAAATTGTTCATGAGTGAATCCTCAATGTATAGTACACATTGAATTATCTATACATGCAATATCGCAATACATAACGTAATATACATGTACACAAACAAGGTATTAGTTATTAATGAAATACAATTCTTCAAAGCCATATACGATTTTCTAGTATCAATTGAAAGTTTCCTAACAAACTCTGTCTATACCAACCTCTCCGAAATATAAACTGAATCATAACCCCGGGAATATAACACTGTATGAAGAACAAAGATGAATGATAATTATTAGAGGTACAAGAAGACCCTGTATAGTTCAGGCGTAAGGGAAACCACATCAGATAACAATATCCGCATCATTCTGAGAGTTGCGATTATATCACATACTAACTAAAATATTACCTCATCTCACAAAAATGTTTTCCCTAGTCGTTTTAATTTCAACAACGGCATCAATCCATCGTTTAAAGAAAAAGAGGGACAAAACATTAATGCGCAGTATAGCCCGAGTTTCGCTCTTGTGTTAATGGAGATAATATCACGACAAATCACCTGAATGAAATGGTTTATTACGTCGGATATTGATTAGTTGTTGGTTTTCTCGTTCTGGTGTACAATGTTCACATAGATTATTATCGAGACGGGTCACACAGAGGCCATAAAGAGCCCAAAAGTGTTGAAAATAGTTGCGACAACCACGACAGGAGAAAAAGATTGGACAGAAGAGAAAGATTGGACAGAAAAAAGGAAAGGAAAAAAGATTTACAAAAGATTGTAATTGAGCATTATATGTTATGAACACCGAACCGACAAAATGTGTCATGATGTAATGCAAAGACTTCGTTAGGGCAAGATTAATCTCTCGCTCAGAGAAAAAACGAAAATAAAAAGAAATGGTTAATGATCGGATGTGACCAACTTGTTATTGATAGCTGTAATTTATCAAGCATGTCGTTTCATAATAAAATCAAATGTTATTACATCTTGCCGCTTCACTGCTCTTCGCTTAATCTGTGATGAAGAAATCTTGGGCAAGCTTAATGTGAGTAATCTGGACACAATCAAGGTCCGGTTAAGAGCTGATGCAATGTAGATACATAGAGTTTAACATGAGGGAGACAACCTGTTTTTTGTTTGTTTGTTTGTTTGTTTGTTTGTTTGGGTCTTTGTTTTATTTGTCGGTCATGTCACAATCCTAGTGCACCAAAATGATAAGTTAATCTATATAGACAGCTTAAGTTATGAATATTGTTACTCCTTCCAAGCAAAGACCAAACTATACGATTTTTTAATAGGCTTTAATTCTATACCCATGCAACGCAGGGTTTAATCTTATATATAGACAAGATACGGGCGAGACATACATTTCACTACGTGTTTGGCTAAGTCGTTGCTTATGATGAATAATAATTTATCATATTTACATTGCAGTTTGTAGTACTGAAGAAGCTGTGTATAATTCATGTTCTACATAATAATACCGCGCACGAGCAGAATTTGTTTTTTTTCCTTTTCCGTCATAAACTGAATACGTATAAAATTACTAAAACACAAATAAATAATACTTCCTAAACGATAACAAACTAATCATTGCTAAGTGTGGATAACACTTAATACTTTATAAACAAAAAGGACAATTTACCGGGATTGTCAACTTTCCAAGGCAATGCAGAAAATATCCCCGTTTCCAGTTCTCTGAATACACACACACACACACACACACACACACACACACACACACACACACACACACAATATTGCATTAAGGGGATCCGATGACATTTTCGCACTAGTAGTATTCAACTTTCAACTTATGAAAGTGAAAGTTGAAAGTTGAATATTACTAGTACGAAAATGTCATCAGATCCCCTTAATGCAATATTGTATGTGTGTGTGTGTTTGTGTGTGTTTGTGTGTGAGTATTACAAATACCATCTCATTTTCCCGCCAACACGAAAGTGGTAAGTCTACATCTTCTGCAGACCTTATAGCAACACGCCTTCAAGTCCCAGATAAAGCTGGTCTGCATACAGAGATGCGTGATCGTCTCCTACCCCCATCAGCCCACTAACATTCCCACGTTGTTAACCCTACAACCGCAAAACAAACGACAGACAACATTGTATTATATTATTAACATCTATAAGCGTTGATTTAGAAACTTGACAATGAGGAACCTGTTGGTGTATCGCCACGGCTTTTCGGCAAGTGGTCAAACTTTTGATGCTGATTTCCTATCTCAAAAACTGACTCACTAATGAGAGGTCTCGTATTGACATGGCGTGGAGTTCATTTAACCCTTTGCGTGCCACATTAATTTCCATGGGCATAGATATTTGTGTGACATTTGTGTACATTTGAATCCTCGGCAAAGAAAGGGTTAAAGATTGAAACCGGCAATGCGAATCGTCAAGAGATAATTCTGTCAATACATAATGCCGGACCCGATGTCGTTTCCGACTTTCCCGTTGACGTTCACCGATCGCTTCTTGCGACTGAATATGCGAGGGTTCTCGACGAGTTGCGCCAGCAGGACGATGACGATGTTGGAGCAGAAGATGAGGAAGGTAACGACCACGAGCAGGAAGGAGAAGCCGAAGTGGGCCTCGGAGGTGCTGAAGTTAAAAGGAGGCCCGCGGTCGGACGGGTTGAGGACCTCGAACTGGATTTGGGTGAAGTAGACGACTAGGTAGAGTGTCAGGGCCACAGCGCTGCATAGCACTACAGGAGGGGTGAACAGAATGAGAGAAAGTTATCATATGATTGAAAAAAAAAAAATGTTTTCAATCAATGCCGCAAGAAATGAAAAAACAAAAACAACACATTCTTGTCCCGATACAACTTATAAAACAGCTACACTCTTTATTACAATAAACACAACACGTGCACATTCAATCACGTTATTTGGAAAAGTCATTCCATAACGCTTTATGAAACATAATAGAAATATACATTATGTTCTCCCTCGTCTAGAAACCCCAGACAATGCTAATAGATAACATTATCACAAGCACACAAAATCACTCACATGACTGATAATCCCACCTGGAATCACTTTATATAGGAGCATTTTTTTTTAACTATCTTAAACGTGGGAAGATGTTATTCTGGTAGACAAACATTTCGACGACCAACGACCGATACAGAGCCAAAAGGCCACAAGGAAGCAATACATTAATTTCTGGGATATGTCACTCGGGTGAGCATTAATTGGGCGAGGCTCGGGAGGATCGCTCTCTTTCTTTACCTCCGATGATGTTCCAAATGTAGAGTCCGACCGGGCCGTGAATCGTCTCGATGGGAATCGTCAGCATGTTGACGAGTCCGAAGATGGTGGAGACGAGGGCGAAAATCGCCGCGGGAATGAGGAAGACGATGACGGTGATGACGATCCCGGTGTTATAGACTTCGGCGTGTTCGCTGAGCACTGTTGCAGGAAGAAGGCAGAAGATAACTTTCAAAAACAATATTCTTCTCGTTTGACAATTTTAACTGTTTGTTCTTGTATTTCGGAGCTGTGGAATGGACAAAACGAATGTACAAAGGAATTTTCAATGGTGAATAAAAACAAACAAACGTAGAAGCATTTTGATTGAAATTGATGTGGCTATATAAATATTATTATATGAGGCGTAGACAATTTGCATTAACTTTCATTTACATCAATTCAATTCAATTCAATTCAATTCATGCTTTATTTCATTTTTTCGAAAAGAACATCAGCTTCTGTTAAACGAAAACAATTCATGTTAAATGTACGAAAGTATGCATATCCACGTGACGATATTACAAAATTCTGATACCTTAATAGAAAAAGATTGATTTCGAGATCAGCCCAATGACAGACTACTACTTAGAAAAAAAAAGAAAATATGCATAAATGTGTTCTTTTTGAAGAGCCATCTAAAGGCAGCTTTTGGGTAAGGATAACATTTACATCATTTTTGTAGAACTATATCTCAGGTTTTAAAACGTTATGCAGTACAGGTCATCGTTTGTTATCTGTATTATCTCATCTCACTAAAACTATATCAAAGTCGCCGTTTTCTATAATTGCATAACGATTCAAAGTATAGTATACTTATATCCTCAAAGTGACTGAGGGGATCAACAAGAGTCCAGATTTGTTCGTATCTCAAATCGATACTGATACCTTACTTTAGGTTAATCGTTTTGTACGGAATCATATATCTCGCGCCAAAATTAATACTTCATCCTGCATGATGACATATAGTTTATTCACCTTCATTCAGTTTATTCCAATCTTAATTAATGTCTCCACGTGACAGAGTTTTTTTTTTCTAAGAAACCACACGACGCGATATTAGATTTTGAGACACAGTCTACACACTGCTATATTCCTCGCCATGCACAGCAAAGCTCAAGTCAACCATGCATACAACAGAGTTTGGAGTCTTTTGTGAAATATTTGGGGGCATTCTTATTTGGAGGTCGTTACGAGTCTCTATTGACATATTGTAGACTCCTTTGTGCGCCAGCCGTTCCCATTTGTACTAACGTTCCAGTGGGGACAATAGGCGAAACGTCATGCTCTGCCAAAATCCACGCAGAAGGCATTTTGAAGTGACGCATGCACCCACACAATATTTATATAATACCACTGTGCGATATACTTTGATGTGTGCAACCCTTACATTGTTAGGGCACTCTCATAGCACCGAAGGGCTTTGGACCTCCATTAAAAAGGGGGCACGCCTTTGTTATTTCACACCTTTCCTACAAACATCATACGTTCTATTAGTTTTGAAATCAATAAATTATCCTTCTTGAAGTAACACTTTGGATTTTCATTTTGGACAGCGACGAAACTTCCTTGTTAGTTAAAATAATCGTAACATCTTGTGTTCAAAACTGCGCAACGCCCTCATAAATGTACTTTGCAGATGGTGATTCAAATAAACACAAGATATGAAAATAACTTAAATTGGGATAAGTTTAGTCAGGTTTGTTTAAAGTAGGCAAGCGCTATTCATTAGTTGTCAAATCAACACTTCAAAGTATAGACGTTTATGAGAACGTTTTATCTAGATAGCCGAGATTGGATAGATAGTGTGTGTGTGTGTGTTTGTGTGTTTGTTTGGGTTTTTTTGCAATATGGTGTTATTCCCTTACACTACAGGTGGTAAGAATCCATATTTAGTCATAGTTCTGATTAAAGTATTATATGTAAGATATATATATATATATATATATATATATATATATATATATATATATATTAGTATACAATGTCTTTATAAAAAACAAACAATCCTAGAGGCATAATTAGGTATAGC
Organism: Diadema antillarum; assembly: GCF_040938485.1. Lineage (NCBI taxonomy): Eukaryota > Metazoa > Echinodermata > Echinoidea > Diadematoida > Diadematidae > Diadema > Diadema antillarum. The sequence continues at coordinate 506,300 of NW_027271187.1, forward strand.
TTACTTAGTATATCATTCATTATAGGTTTGTCCATGCAGTTTGTTCTAATCCTGCTGGATTGTACAAAATAATAGTGTCATCCAAATAAATAAAAACAAAATGCACGTATGTTCCGACGTCGATCATAAACTGTTTTTGAGTGTTCATAGGACCTAAGTTTTTCGATTTACTCTGTAATGGTTATTAGATAATTCCTCAATACTACATTAGAGCCTACATAGTTATTGTCTTACCTGAGTAGCACTCATAATTCCGTCCCCCTAGCCCGTAGTTGAACCGCTTGCATCCGTAGAAGAGTCCAAAGAACGATACTCCCATGAAGGCACCAGGATCCCTGTTGTCGATGGGATTCGAACCCAGAAACCCTGTGAGTGGTTGCGAGGTGTTGAACACCGTGATGTCCCGCCTTAAGTCGGCCCGGACCCAGCTGGTCGTGCCGAGTGCAATGCCGAGGAGGATCAAACAGGCAAAGCTGCCCAGAGTGACCATAAAGTAGAGCGTCGTCCGTCGCTTAATCACGCCTTCACACATGGTTTAAATTGTATCGACACGGATTCTGGTACGAAATATTTACAATAATAATGTTAATGATACAAGTTCTCTGCGCTGTCCAGTTGTTTCTCCGTTGTTTCCTCTAACACTCCAAACTTTTATCGCTGAATACTAATTCCTGGTCATTGGGAGAATACCGCACCTCACAAGTGAATTCGTGGACTCCAAGAATATGTATTCCAATTCGTACCCATGACTCATACTGAGATATATTACCTGCTTATACTCTAACTTTTGTCTTGCATAGTCCAACAAAATCTCGCCCCGTTTCCTTTTCTTCTGTTTCTCAGCCTGATGGGGCGCCAAGACACATCATAAATGCTTATCCGTTTCTTGTCTTGCCCTGATTCCGAATATTATACTTAGTATTGCCGAAGCTCTGCCGAATTTCTGCCCAACAACACGGAGATAACCGTAAGTTTTATCATCCAGCTGAAGTTGTCGAACCCGAAGGCGTGGGAACCGGGACCGGGACAGTAGCTTTTGTAAGTTATTTTCTCGAGTTGCAAGGTTGTGCGCCATCGCCGAGCCACACTTTAAAAGAATATTCCATATACTAATGGGGGTGGTCATGTCATAGTAAAGTGACGCAGTGGTAAATTAGAAAATAACTTGTTTTGTTTTGTTGTCTTTTCAAACGTAATGGCTATCAAATAATCACGATCAATTATATGAAAAGCTCAAAATGTCTTAATGAGTAATTGAATAAAGTATAAATGTCTGTCAAAACGCATAGATCCTACATGGTCTAGATTTTTTTTATACCACCAGTAATGAGATCGACGACCTGTCGAAGATTCCACAGAATCCTATGTGACGAAGAAAATGGCGGCGTACATGCAGGTAAAATCCCTTTTGACATTCTCTTGGTTTTATAGAATGAACTGCGCATTTTCGTGGCTAATGATATCTACATACTTACAGTACTAGAAATGTCTGCGAGGCTGTGCTATGTATCTGTAAGGAAGATGATCTTTTACACACATTAAAAATGCAATTTCAGAACTTGCTTCTAACGTAGTCCCATATATTCCGATTTGTGTACTGTCCGTACTGTAATTTGAAGCGTGGAAGTATGACCCTATCTAGAGTAGAATTGTTGCTGTTTGCGGCCGTGCATCCGTTAACGGCAGAAACAACATGCTCGGTAATATACTGCTAAATACAGTGACGCACTCTATAGATGCTTTCCACATATTTACTATCACACTACCGATCTACAAAAATCAATCGTGGGCGTTGGGCGATAGTGTGGCCCAAAAGGCAAAGTGCTGAACAGTTGCTGAACAGGCTTTGATGAGAAGCACCATAGAAGAAGTAGAAGTGGGCATTAAATCTCAAAAGTGAAATTTTGTCACCTCGGGCCTATTGAAGTTAATGACAACATCTCGCATCCAAAAGTTTATTTTCTGTAGACTCTCCTTTCTTAACATGCTTAACATCACAGCTAACGAACAAGGAATAAAGGATCTAATAAACTGGATTTTTTTTTCCCCGATGTTCGTGGATTTTGAAATTTAAAAACATGTCCTCAGGATCATGTAACGTTAAAAATGGAACTCTCATGACTTGAGCCGGTGTGGGCCACAAAGCACCATTTTTTTTAATTTTTTTTTATGGAAGTGGATGTTACCATTAAAGAAAAAAAATGTGAACCAACAACACCACCAGAATTCCGATCCCTGTTTGCATGCTGTTGTTGCATGTGCGGCAGCTATTTTAATGTGCTTTCGTAATGGGACTTGGTGTTCATGCAACGTTCAAGAGCCATGCCATGTGAGGGCGTTCAGCATAATCAGAATGCAGAGCACGCGCATATTGCATAGGAATTGTACATCATGCTGTAAGTCGACTTACTGCTGCCATAAATCAGCGAACGTGGTGCAGGTTTTAGTCCTGCTCAATCTGGACCACTGCATTGGTCATTGCCTATTATTGGTCAAATTTTTTGTGATAGGCACAATACAATAGTGAGTATGAATAATCTTGTCTATGTTATATGAAATGGTTGAAACTACTTTGCCAGATTTGTTTACAGTGTGGAAAACCCCTTAAATGGTCACAAACAGGGTATGTTACTCTACAACTTTTTCAGGTATGGCAGGGCTACACACTAACCCATTTTGTCTACTGGTCCGACCTGTCTGTCAGACCAGTAGGTTCCTAATTTTTCCATTTTTTACTGGTCCATTCCTGAAAAAGTTACTGGTTCGACAGTGATTTTTTTATTGGTCAGGGACCATTAGACCAGTGCCATTATGCAGCGTTGGGTATGGTGTTAAAGGATGTCATGAAATGATAATTCTATCGATAGAAATTTAGCTTTTGAATCAAGGCAATATTACACTTTTTATGAGCACGCCATAAAGGTGTCCACATCATGTTTGCAAACAATGCCGAAAAGTTGCTTTCACATGCTGATCTCCAGCAAATGTACCATGGTTAGCTAAAACGCATAACCAGCACAGAAGCCACTCCCTCTCGTATCATCATAATTTGTGTGTGCTGTGCACGTACATACGTGCCCGCTCTACCACAGTAAATCCCAACATCACAAGCGCCGGTGCAGTCGGCATTGTGAATGAGTCGCATGCATTGTGATCACCAGCCAGCCAGCGGAGCGAGCATGCTTTGCATTTATACACTGCATGCAGTAACAATTGACTGTACTGATAGCCCTACATGTCCTTGTCCATAAATTCTTAAATTCTTTAGATTGGAAAAATGAAATAAAGAAGTTTTGTCCATTTTATCACCATTGTGCCTTGCTCCTTATGTCATTTGAAGTTTGATTGACAAAAAATTCTTCTTTTCAGCCTTTAGTTTCCCACTTTGTATTTGTTTGAATATATCAGCCGTGATATTCTGTAGATTTAAATCTGATTTCAGATTTTTTTTTTCTCAAGTCTATGCTCATTTTGCTTTTTCCATACGTCAAAGTCACCTGAAAATTTTGATTTCTGATTTTGTCAACAAACCTCAATGTTATCCCTGATAAATAGAATGCAAGGGAGCAAAAACTTATTTTTGCCATTTCATTCATGTCTCTTGTTGTGTCTTATTGGTCTTGTTATCATTGCTATCTTGAAGGGTATCTGTAAATGCATGACAGAAATGTCAATTTCTGCAATTTTTACTTTTATGCCTTGTAGGACAAAAGTGAATGTGTTCACTGAATGCGTAAAATTTCCCTTTGTATTACCTTACCAGGATGAAAGCCAGTTCAATTACCTTTGATATGGTATAATGATACATTGATTGTTATCAAAATCTTCTGTGAGAATTACTGTAGGAAGGTGAAAGAGTGTATACTTTTTTTTTTGCTGAGTGTATATGTGACCCTCCATAACAAAAGGATCTGAAAGTCGCTGACAGCTGAGCAGAGAAAATAAGTTTGAAGTCGGGTCATCAAAATCTGTCAAAACCATCAAATTTTTTGTTTTTAATATAATTTTGTATTCTGATATTTCAAATATCATCTGCAGAAATTTCAAAGCTAAATGATAAAAAGGCAAGGTAAGAAAGTAAGTATTTTCTGGGCCACTCATGATTTTCTGATTTTCAAGAGAACAGAAACGTGTCCAAAGATTTGGATTTACCGCTGCAGATAGTCTCCGCCCCTCGCAACGAGGGAGTGATTTTATTGGTCAGTGCGTGGCATCCTGGTTACTGATTGGTCGTGCGTAGATCACTGGCGCTAAGCTTGAATGAACATCGCGGAGGTTGCTAAGAGCATACCTTCTAATGTCAAGATGTGAAAACTGTGTTACCTCCCCTTGAGCACGATTGTGTCAGAAGGAAAACTTTGAAGGAGGTTTTGACCGTTTTCTCGAAACGCCGATTTCATAGACAACTTGACATGCTCTCTTAAAATCAGTCATATCTCCGCAACGCGTGCTGTTATGAGTCATGTTATTGTTTTATATCAGCTTAAGAGGAAGCAAATAATGTCATGTCATTTTAAGAAAATCGACCTCCCCTGACTTTCAGATCCTTTTGTTGTAGCGGGTCACATATAGTTTGTATCTTTGGATCACAATACATTTTCTTTATTGCAGTAATTTCCTACAATAGTCAACCTTTCCTAAGTTGACCTGGCACAAGTTTAATTAACATGAGCTACAGAGTTGGATATAAATTTTACCCCGGATGAATAAAAACGTGTTTACAATTGTGTAAGTTGAAATTCATTTTCTCTGAGTCCTTTACAGCTGTAGCTGCAGCATCTAAAGGCAAGGTTGACTACATATTTTAAGTCACTTCAGACAATCATAACAAATTTATAGAAGTACACAGTACATTCTGAAGGTTCAGCAAAAACAACAGCCGATGTCAGGGGATTGCCCAAAGCAAATTCACATTTTAGATCTGAAGGTCTTCCTCACTCGTTGATATCATACCAAAGAATTATATCTGGGATAAAACTGAATAGTTATGCATGTGACAATAACTGCTGCAGGAGTGTTTCAAATTAAGGTTTACAAAAAAAGTGTATTAAAAGCCAAAACATAGTTCTCAGAAGGGCGGGAATTCATCTTTCACCATTTTGGAAATTGCTTGCAATTTACCAAAAAGGTCTACCTTGGAAGAAAATTATGTAGCAACCAGGATCTTGCAAGCTCTGAGATTTTGACTTCCGTCAAACTTTTTGGCTAATATTCAGCAATTTCGTCAATACCCAACTGAAATTGTATTATCACAGCATTATTTGACACATTTTTTATGTGTATGTGTACATTTTGGAGCAGTAATCGACAGTTCTACTGGCATATGAGAACTTTGTATTGGCTTTAGCAGTTGGGGCATATCAAATAGCTATGCAAGATTCAATGAATGGACCAATAGCTGTATCAGCATCAAAATCAATGAAGAATTTAACTTTTGCCCAACCATGATCTCAAATAGATCTGTTTTATATACTGTGCACATGATGCACCAGGCTCCCATAGGCAATAGGTCAAATCCAGTCATGTACTAAATGTGTGAATACCATCATGACTGTGTCAGAAACAATGTGCAGAACCAATACGCGTGTTACTCTGGTGCTGCATATACATTACACTTTTGAAGGCATACCTATTCACGCACTTGTATGGTTGAGTAAAATCCCTCTCTATATTGGAATGGCTGCTACATGAAGTTTTTGATAATACTTGAGTTATTCATTTCAGAAGTGGATATTTAGTGAAGACTTGTGTGTACTATTAAAGTCAGTAGAGGACATGTCAGACAATGAAATTGTCCTCTTTAAAATTGTCCATACATGTATGATTGCAAACTTACTTATGATTTATCGCTAAATCAAATGCACCTTCAGAATTCCATAACATTCCTAGTGTTGGTTTAATATTCATACGTTTATACTGCTCTATTTATGGTTTAGAGTTAACTCTTCGTCAAAGTCACCTTGAAGGCACAGTTGGGGTTTTTCTTTCAATGAGGAATTCAAAGTTTATTTGATGAAAATTGGTTTGAAATGGCTGCAATATAAAAAAAAACAACAAATGAGCAAAACAAAGTAGTCTTCCTAAAAGGTGGGTCCCTCGTTTACTGTATATGCCATATATTTGGTGAGTCTAAATTTTTGGGAATCCGGACTTCCCGATGATATCGAGTGGTTAAATTCGCAATCGTAGAGTATTTATTGAACTCAGAAATGTATACTTGCATATCACATTCATATCAGGATTAGAGTTAATGTTTCTGTGTGTCTTTAAATTTGCGAATAGCACCTGACTTAGGAAATTTGCAAAAATTAACAGAAAAAAGCCCTCTCAAAATATTTGGCTTAGAGTACAGTATTAAGACCTCTTTACTTTTAGATATCTCAACCATTTCAAAACCAAATTTTATCAATTTCATCAATTGAATTCCTCTAAGAATTGTATGCTCTTTCACATTTCCCATTATAAGGTTTCTCATTATATCACAAAAAAAGTTGGAAACTTGAAGCGCCATCTCAACCAAAACTATATCATCCCTCTGTTTAAGTAGGTATTTACAGTACAATGTTCCAAACGCCTTATACAATACATTGTAGTTGGCACAATTGATCGTACCACCATGATGTCACAGAGTGCGCCTTGATAACATGTGTACATGTTTTTGGAAGAAGAAATGATAGCCCGAGTTCTAGGGTTTTCGTGAATATACCCTGGACTTTAAACAGTGATACTCTACTGCTCTCAATATAGGATTGGTTCCTCAAACATTAGAGAGTTCAAGATGGAGACACACTTTGGCATGTGCTGGAATTCAAAATGCAATTGTTCCTAATAAATCATCATAAAATTAGATTGTGGTTTTATGGCAGAACCAAAGGGATTGTAAATTTTACAACAGCCTTTACATGGTAATCAACATAAAAGCTACATTTTAGACAAGGAATTAAAACATGGATATGGTTGCTGATGGTGGTTTCTGTGTAAAGTCACATATTTTGTTATGGTTGTTATTTATGGGGGTTTTGTTCTTATTTTTGTTAAAGCAAGGCGACTTTCACATGGTACCGTACTCAAAACTAATTTTCTACCTCAATATTTGCCATAAAACCAGTGCTCTATTTCACTCAAAGTTGTGGATGTGAAGCAGGCGATCAGAGCTGGGTAGAATATTTTTTTTTATATATTCGCGTGAAATTCATTCTTCAAACAAAGGCTCTGTAGTTTTACGTTGGGACATTATTTTAACACAGTTTGATCAAAGAAGTGCAGTGTTTGTTCTTGGCGGGACCTCAAATTGGTTATGTTGTATGATGCTCTCTACTTTGGCATGATTGATGTACATGTCATAAAGTAACCTCAAATTTGGTTTCTGATTGTGAGTTACAACTGAAGATCCTAAATGACTGTGGGAATAACAGGCTGTTGTATGCATTCGTCATCTTGAAGTGTTTAATTTTGTCACACAGTGTTTCATATCAAACCTTTGCCAAATGCTGAGCAAGTACTGATTAAAGTGGCAATATTGTGTTCAAAATGTAGTAGGTTTTTTTTTTTTTTTTTGGGGGGGGGGATGTTTTTGTTTTTTACTAAGATGGAAAGTAGATGTAAGCTGCTATTTTTATACACATGTAGGACATGTTACCAATCATTTGACATCAAATTTGGAGGGCACAGTGTATAAGACACTGATATGATACCACGAGAATTTTTATTTAGTTTGGATTCATGTTATGTAGCCAAATCCAAGCTAACTGATCCTTTATGTGCTCACGCACTGTCAAACTTGTCAAGCTTTTTCAGCAACATTCAGTAATCCACCAAAACTTGACCTAGTTGTCAATTTTGGCACGCCCACTCAGGTGTAGCAATGTGCCTTAGTCCAACTGGAAGATCATGGTGACACATTAGTTATGTTCAGACGACAAAACCCTAACCTCGAGATTAAGCTCTTGCCCCCTAACTACGACGTGTGTCCACACGACGAATCTTAACCTCGAGGTTACGAAACCTCGAGGTCAAATTCCTGCCCCTTTGAGTGCGTTGATTTTTGTGTCCACACGGTGCTTAACTACGAGTGGGGACCCCCCGCGGCTCGTGGTTAGAGCGCTAACCATAAGATTTCATGTGGCTCTTAACATCGAGGTAACCTCGAGGTTAGCTAACTACGAGTGCATCTTCATGGTCCCTAACTACAAGCTCTAACCTCAAGGTTTCCTAACCTCGAGGGTAAGGCTTGTCGTCTGGACGTAACTATTGATTTGGGATCAAGAGGATTAGATCATCTCAATTTATTGATGATTAGTTTGACAAAAATCTGTGCCAATCAGTGAAGAAGGCACTCTCTTTGGAAGGATGAGGCTGTGGGATTTCAAGAAAAGGAATAAGAGAATGGACTGGCCTTGAGGGGAATATAACATTTATTGCCTGAACTAGCATTGTATTGCTCAAGTTGAAGACGAGGGCAATACAATTCTACTGAGGGCAATTAATGTGGTATCCCCCGAAAGTAGTCAGTCCATATCATTATTATTACCCATTACAGGCATCTTGAGCATTAATATGAATCATTACAATGTAAAGTTTTTACAACTTCCCAGTTCGCGGTATTCCATTCAGCGCCGGCTAGAGCTCTACACCACACTGCACGCTACATCCCTATGCACAGCCTAGGTAGGGCCTATGCGGCGCGCATATTTTTTTTCCAATTTCAATTTCAATTTATTTTCATACTTCTCGTATATCAATAATACATAAAAAATAACAGCACAAGTTCTTTTTTTTACCTTGTCAACAATTATACAAAAAAAAAAGAATTACATACATGATAATAACACAGTCATTATAATGATAACTGGTCGAAATCGAAGTGGGATTGTACAAAGTGAAGTATGATGGGACCTACATGAAAGCAAGCTTGTTTGGCTGTAAGCCCCGGATAATCAGTGTTTGTGAAAGAGAAACGGAGAACGGATAGAAGTTCAGACCAGATGATTTAATGATACCAAATAAGGGAAGCAGGGTATGCCTATATGATTAAGAAATTAAAGAAAAAGAACACTATAATGCAAACCATAATTGTGACCAAGCTATCATTTGTCTCCAAAATATATAGGACATGATTTACATATAAGGCCTACTTAAATATATAACAGCCAACTGACACAGGCGCAGAGATCGTCCTCTATTTTTACATGTTAACGTATGGGAATTTGCCCTTCATTGCGAAACCACTCCGCGAGAAAACTGTCATCAACAGCAAATTTTCTTCACGGGAGCTCTAGTGCCCGGATGCAATTACCTTCGTTTTTAGCATGCATATCCCATAGGCAATTGTCAAAGAGGGGAATATGAGAATTCACCCCTCTTCTCCCTGCTGTTGCATAATACGAGGGGAATACAATGTCGTAGAACCACAGCTTAGATGCCTGATATGGGTAATAATTGGTCTTATTCACATGAGTAACATTCATGAAGCTTGAAATACATGATGTATGTATATTCTACTGACAGAGATTTAAGTCAAAGCAGTGGTGGCATGTACATCTATCAATGTCCAATGAGTGCTAGAGAAGTCAGTTTCACAAAGTTCTCTTACCTATGTAAGTGAGTCTTTCCCTTGCTCCGAATCCGTAATTGAACTGCTTGTAGCCGTAGATTATCCCGAATGTCACCAACCCAGAATATCTGTCGTTGGGCGGGTCTGCGATGGTGTCGGGTGCACCTGTGACATTCCTGATAGCTTGTGCCTCAATCCAGTTTGGGGAGCAGAAGGACGCGATCAGCATACAGCTGATGCATATCGAGAAGCCCAATGTCACTCCGTACAGAACCTTAACGGAGGTCTTCATCTCGGTAGACTCGGTAGGAATGCAAGCTCTCGATTGATGGTCAGGGCTGGTGGCAGCAAATGATTACGTGGCAGAGCTACCGATTTCAGCAGCAGGGATAGGACTTATTGTGGACCATTGGAGGGATGCAGATTTATAGCAAGTTCTAAGAGAAGGGAATGTGGGGGGGGGGGTGGTGGTGCAGTGCAATGAATACGTTGATGATGTCCTCAGATGGCAACTTGTTCGAGAGTCACTCACATGAGATATTCATATCTCGCATTCCATTTTGACCGTGAGCTTCTGGATGACCAATTGTTGATGTGGTCCTGTATCTCTCCTCTCTTATCCTGGTAAATTTAGTTGAGATCTGTGGTTCACTTGTGTCCTGGAGTTTGTGGTTGGTCAGTTGCTACCACAGGTCTGCAACGTGCCCACTAAGAAATGAAGAGATACCATACAAACATTATGTAGTTCATTAACAGTGCTCACCTGAGTGATTAACATCATGGGAATGAGTGTTGATTGAAAAGAGATCAATGTCAGAATAGGATTTGTAACTTGGAACCTCCTCCTGTTGTTATTTTTTTCCCCTCTTTTTTAAATATCCGGATAAATGGAAGCACATGTACTGTAGGCCATGCTGGTGTGGCCTTCATAAAGAGTTGCAGATGAAAGGAGGCTGTAGGAGTTGGATGGTCTGGCCTATTAATCTATGTTATACAAATTGTTTCTGGAACTATGACAACTTGTAATGGCTAGAGGTCTCGTTGTGAGATGTAGTACCTGTACATGTGTATCATACATCCATACAATTTGCTGGTAAGATATATGGTGATGGGTTAATGAGACAGTAAAACAGAATCATCTAGGATTGAAGGTACATGTGATCATGTCTTAATCATGCTGATAGTGTATAATACTGCTGAGTCTCAAAAGGGCATTGATACTGTATTGATTTTCTCTTAATGTGGAAAAAAAATAGAAAGGAAAATGTTCCTATTGGACAAGAAGTCATCTACTCCAGTCACAGCTACCACAAAAAAAAAAGTATTTATATCGGATATGGAAGATATAGTTCTATAAGATATGCAGTATGCCCAGGCATATGAATCTATTGATATCACAATGTGGAATATGATGAACAACAAGATCAAAGTGCCAAACCAATCATGAAGCTGTCGGCAAGGAACCATTGTTCACTATAAACCAAACACCTGAAATATTTGTAATGAAATTGAGGTGTATGATAGCTGTGGCCCACTTGCATGAGAGTTTAGCAAATTTCCAAACAATGTTGTGTAATGAGTTCCCCCATGTACTTTGTAATTTAAAGGAAGACACTTATTTCATGTGAATGTTGTGTGGCAAATATGAGTTGGCTTATGAATAGGCATTACAGTTGATGTATCTGTCTGTATTCATGACTTAATGTCCATGTGAATCTGTCAAATTGAAACTAAAAATGACTCTATATGAGTTGTCACATCCCGATGCCCTGTCATAGACCACAATAATCATTTTCATGAGATATTATTACATGTTCCATCAGTTAAATGCAAATAAGGAAAACAACAACGAAGAATATTCTTGATGCAACACATGAATGGATAAAGTACAAAGAAAAAGGTATCAAACCATTATGGAATTGAATAAGTTATCACACAATTTTTAAAGTAGCATGGTGGCGCTTTGATGACAGAGCACACATACGAAGACAATTAATGCTAAGGTCCCAAGTTTTTCCAACATGGACATGCCATCAATATTCTTCACACATATACCCATTGCATGAATCAAGATGAAATGAAGCGGTGAACCCTGAATAGAATTCCACTCACACGAAAGCCAAGTTGGCAGAGCTGAAGAAACACATGTGATGATACAGACTTTCACAGCCCAAGAGTCGGCAATCAGCTCACATATTATAGGCCTCTCCCGCCCTTGTCATTAGTATACAGGCTTACAGTGAAGAGCAAAAATGACGGCATGCAAACAACTGTTCAATATATTCTGATGGGGATTTTTTTCCCCCTGATAAATTGTTAGGTGTGATACATATACCCTCTGGACTTTAGTCTCACAACTGTTTTAAGGATGTTTGCCAGAAAGACTTTGCCCCCCTTGTTTGATTGTCGTATGTTTAATCAGTCGTGTCAACACGGTGTGGAGGGGGCAGTAAAATATTGCTAGGTCCGCTCGGAGGAGCGAGTCTACATCATATTCCTATACCTGCAGAGCACTGTTGCCCCCCAGCCCATGTCATCTTCCATTTTGTGAGGTTACTCATTTTTCGTGCGAGTACGATTTTGCCTTTAATACAGCGATTACCGTAGTCACTACATCAACTGTTTGTAAGTGTACTGCACTTATACATGAGTTTGGTGGCGTCACTCCTCACGCTGTGCCTTGAATTGTAAGAGGGTCCAGCCTGAATGGAAGCTGTACATTTGGTCTCTCTTCCACTCCACTGCTAAGAGTCACCACTGCACTTTGCTCGAATTAATTTGGTTGAAAAAAGGGGGAAAATTCATCATACATGATTCTGATGTTTGATTGATTCAACATTGCAAGGCATACTGGTATTTACAGTAAATTTTTCGACAGTATCCTGTGTTTTGTGTTTTTTTTTTGATCACCTCAAGTTACTTCTCTTTTCGTTTTTTGTTTTTGTTTTCAAGAGTTCATAGCACAACTTCAGAGTAGCCTTACCGAGTAGACCCATCACCATGGCGACAACGGCGTCGCTGGAGCAATGGACGACGAGAGAGAAGCTTTGTCTGGCTTCGTCCGTCATGCGGAGTGGCGATCAGAACTGGGTTTCCGTCAGCCGAGCCATCAAGCCCCTCATCGATCCCAGCCGTCCGTCTGACTGGTTTTCACAAAAGGTACCCGTCCCTCTCAAAGACCAGGACCTTTTTTCTCTTTCCTTCTTTTTTTTTTTGTTGTTGGAGGGGATGGCATTCCTGTTGGAGAGGGAGGGAGAGAGAGTGTGGGAGTGTGTGTGTTATTACCTCCACCAAGGAAGGAGGTTAAGTGTTACTGTATACGCCGAATATTTCGTGAGGTTTTTATTTTCGCGAATTTTGCAAGTCAGGTGCTATTTGCGAAATTAAAGACACACGAAAATATTGACTCTGATCCCAATGTGGATCTGACGTATGCGTGTACATTATCTCCATTCAGTACAGTACTCCATGATCGCGATTTTAACCACTCGCGAAATCGTCTGTAATTCCTGATTCGCGAAAATTTAGACTCGCAAAATATATGGCGTATACAGTATTACCTCCACCAAGGAAGGAGAAGGTTAAGTGATCATTGACGTCAGTTTGTCTGTTTACAAAATATCTCCAAAACTTGTGAACGGATTTGAATGAAACTTGCAGGAAAAGTCGATAATGACACAAGTAAAAGATGATTACATTTTGGTAGTGATCCGGGAATTTTTATTCATTTTATTTTTTTTTTTTCTTTTGGCGTATAAGATCAACGACCTTGAACGTTCTAGCTGCGCATTCTTGAGGTTTACATATATGTGCACTAAAGTGCATGCGGATCAGCTGATGATGTAAACAAAAAGTTGGCGGGCTTGGCGGGGGTCTGCGCTCTCCGAGTGCTTCTCTTGTTTTTTAATGAGATCACTGATTTGACACTCACAGATCATGAAATTGTAAAGGAAGTCTAACCAGTAAGTCTCCCGCAAGATGGCATTATTTCATTTGATGTTACATTCACTGGAGACTTGGGAAGAGATCTTTTGACCAAGTAAAGAGTGAGTTGCATATGATCACTCTAATGATATTGGTCACATACTAAACAAAGTACCCAAGTCTGTGTAAAACCAGTGTGCAATCAGTTGTGAGCAGTAACCGTTTGTAGGTGTGGCCATGCAAGTAGGCAGAACAGTTGATTGCTGTATTTGTGTGTGTGTGTGTGTGTGTGTGTGTGTTTGACATTAAAAATTGATTCTTTTTTATATAAGGGGAAAAAAAGAGAAAAAAAATCATTTGGATGAACTCCTTTTTGCAACAAACCTTGTAAAGTGGTTTACAAGATGGGTTGTTGTTGTAAGTCTTTGAAATAATGTATAATAGTGTTTTCTCAAGAAATTGGAAACAGTAATGAGTTCATGCACAAAATCATGTATGGAGCTCTGCGTGTAATGGACACCATAATGGTGTCCCCAGTCATTCGACTCGAGTAGCAAATCAGTTGAAACATTTTTGTAACAACTTCATTTGGGCTGTCTGACACCTCCAGCAATCCACCACGTTTGTGGCCTAGCTGCCATGTGCGAGAATAACAGTAAGGGTTGCGGGTTTCCTATATATATATATAATGCACTGGCCAATGCGATTCAAGACCACCATTTTTGCTGGTCGCCAGTCATTCATGTTGTGAGCAAAGGAGGCGAGATGATAGCTGATAGAACCCAGCTCACAATGCAGAAGTTCACTGGCATATTGAAAGCTACATTGTTTATACATTCCTCAATCAAGTTCTACACCGTTGACCGCACAAACTGTTTGAGTAAACTTTGTTTCATGAGCTTTTACTGTAGGTTTGGGTTGTTTTGTCTTTTATATTAAAAAAAAAAACACTCTCCAAATCAAGGACACAGTCTATGTTCATTGTAACCGATACCATAAACAGAAGTCTTTTTGTCCCCGCCGAACGAGTTCGAGCAGGGGACTATGAAACGGGCTCCGTACGTGTGTGTGTGTGTCCGTCTGTCCGTGCGTCCGTGTGTGATCAAAATGTTCAAAATGCTACTCCTTCGCCATTTCTAACCCGATTTTGATTCTGTTTGCTTTATATGATAGCACTACATGGGAGCTTTGAAACTTCTATACAGAATTTCAGTTGTGACCTTTGACCTTGACCTTTGACCTATATTGTACATTTTGCTTCAAAATGCTACTCCTTCGCCATTTCCTACCCGATTTTGATTCCGTTTGCTTTATATGATGGCACTAGGTGAGGGCTTCAAAACTTCTACACAGAATTTTGACCTTTGACTTCTTTGACCTTTGACCTTGATTTTTGACCTATATTGTACATTGCCTACAAAATGCTACTCCTTTGCCATTTCAAACCCGATTTTGATTCCGTTTGCTTTATGTGATGGCACTAGGTGAGGGCTTCAAAACTTCTACACAGAATTTTGACCTTTGACTTCTTTGACCTTTGACCTTGATTTTTGACCTATATTTTACATTTTGCTACAAAATGCTACTCCTTCGCCATTTGTTACCCGATTTCAATTCCGTTTGCTTTCAGTGATGGCACTAAGTGAGGGCTTCAAAATTTCTACACAGAATTTTGACCTTTGACTTCTTTGACCTTTGACCTTGATTTTTGACCTGTATTGTACATTTTGCTACCAAATGCTACTCCTTCGCCATTTCTAACCCGATTTCGATTCCGTTTGCTTTATGTGATGGCACTAGGTGAGGGCTTCAAAACTTCTACACAGAATTTTGACCTTTGACTTCTTTGACCTTTGACCTTGATTTTTTTTACCTATATTGTACATTGGCTACAAAATGCTACTCCTTCGCCATTTCTAACCCGATTTCGATTCCGTTTGCTTTATGTGATGGCACTAGGTGAGGGCTTCAAAACTTCTACATAGAATTTTGACCCTTGACTTCTTTCACCTTTGACCTTGATCTTTTTACCTATATTGTACATTTTGCTACTAAATGCTACTTCCGGCGGGGACATATTTTACGCACCGCGTAATTTCTACTTTTCCTTGTTTCTACTGCAAAGCTTTTTGTTGACAAGTACTTCTTTCTTTCTCTTCAATGAATCAGTCAAATCATCTATTCTAGTCACCTTGTTCCTACCGGTAATTCAACTTCGTTAGGCTCAAGTATTGTTTGTGTTGATATGTCAGATCATCTATTCTAGTCACCTTGCTCCTACCGGTAATTCAACTTCGTTAGGCTCAAGTATTGTTTGTGTTGATATAAATACAAACTGCATATATCCCTCGTCAATGTCAGCAAGGGATGGAGCTGTACAAAACACTGTCAGCTGAAGTCATACAGTGCATGTCTGGGTACTGGGATTGCTGTTGTTGTTTCAGATTGAGATCCGCTTTACAAAGCCACTTTCACTTGGGCTCCCTGTGTGTGTGTTGGGGGGGGGGGGGGGGGGGAGGGGAGGACTAATTGATCAGTAGGGATCATATTTTCCATGGTGTTCAAGATGCATTTTTCCCCCTTTAGAAGATGTCTGCAGGAAGAGTAGTTCTGCATGTATGTGGAACTGTTGGCATTATAGGAAACAAAGGTATCACCACCACAACGTGTGCTTAGAACAGTGCAATTATCTATCCCTTTACAGTTGAAACTCTGGTTCTCACCAGCGTGCAAACAGTCTTGACATCTAGATGTGCCCACTTGGGACTAGGCTGTTTTGTACACCTGCTTATGTGCTTTCGTAATGTCGTCCGTAAAGAGATTTCAGCCATAACTCATACAAATGCCAATGTTGCGATTGTAAGATCCTTCCATGATCACCCAAATTTCATGTGGTTGTACATCTATAGGCAAATGTATAGTCATAGATAATTATTCCGTGGCACAATTTTTTTTTTCAGCCACCTGTAGAGGGCAGCATACCACTTTCCAGTGGTGTCATCACATGAGGATAAAGGATGAGTTTCTACAGGGTTCTCCATTTTAGGCTTCAATGTATGATGGGTGTGATACTTATTCTACTCAAAGTTGTTTGTTATATGTTGTCCATGAGTTTAAAGAGAAAGGGACAGCATTGCACCCAAGAAAAAAAAGAAGGATATTCTTGTTAACTTCTTTACCTCTTGATACAGCTAATATACAGAGAAAATATTATTGAGCAGTTGTGCTAGTAAGCTTTGGACAGGATAAAAACTGCATGATAAAGATTCAAAGTTTGAAGAGTTTTAGATGTGAAATGAATCAACAGTTAACTGCATCCCCTTTCATTGATACTAAGTGTTCTGTGTGAGGTGACAGAATGTCTAGCTATGTAAAACATCTTCTTTTATAATGTGGTGGGGCATTCAATCTGCATAATGTACAAAAGACGGTAACTCCTAAAATGCACAGTCACTTGATTGGTCTTCCAGGCATGCCAGGTGTGGATTTTCCTATAAATTGTTGTTGTTTTATCATCACCTTTGTTTGTTTACCTGTTTTCTTGCCAATTCTGTCTTCTGTGTTGTAGTTTTGTGCCATCCAGTACTCTGCCATGCTCGAAGCTGTTGATACTCCAAAGTAAGTTCGGTTTTCTAGTTGATGCTCTCTCACATTCTATCACCTTTTTTTTCTTGTCCTGTCAAGTCTTCTGTTTTTTTCTAAAGTGATAAAGCTTTTTTTTTTTACATTAACTTGTTTAAATTAGTCAGATCAGTGCTATTTCCTGTGTAATACATGTCGTGTCAAAAGATTTTAATGATTTGTATGTCTTGAATTTCTCTGAACCTACAGTATATTTACAAATATTTGCATTTTTTATTCATCATGATCGATAAGATCGTGGTTAAGAATGTTAGTAGCATGAAAGACGTCTTTGACCATACCTATATGTCCCTGTATTGTTTTTGAGCCCTTTACCTGCCAGTACATTTTCCAAGTTGGTCTAGCAAACATGAACGCATATTTTGTTTGGCATATATATGTGCTGCAAGTCATTCATGGCAATGCCCCCCGCAATGCTCTTGCCAATGCAGGAGAAAGAGAAGTGGGGAGAAGGGGGAGGTGGAGACCCCCGTCGACCTCCTGGTCCGCAAGATGACCCAGGAGCGCATCGAGGAGCTCCAGCAGCAGATCAGCGAGGAGAGGAAGAGATTCAAACAGCTGCAGGAGGAGATCAGGGCCATCCAGTCAGGCCAGATGGATGACCAATTGCCCGCCATCTGGGAAGGCATCCAACAGTAAGACACTGTCATCACGGCCTCTGATACCAGAGCATCACAGTGGAGCACTGATGATGATGATGATGATGGTGATGATGATGGTGATGATGATGGTGATGGTGATGATGGTGATGATGGTGATGATGGTGATGATGGTGATGATGATGATGATGATGATGATGGTGATGATGGTGATGATGATAATGATGATGATGATGATGATGGTGATGATGGTGATGATGGTGATGATGGTGATGATGATGATGGTGGTGGTGGTGGTAATGGTGATGGTGATCATGATGATAGTGGTGGTGATTATGTTGGTAATGGTGCTGATGAAGATGATAATGATACTGATGATGATGTACATGGTGATATGATGATGATGTTGGTGATGGTGAGATGGTAATAATGATGATGTTGGTAATAGTGGTGGTAATGGTTATGGTGATATGATGATGATGTTGGTGATGGTGAGATGGTAATAATGATGATGTTGGTAGTAGTGGTGGTAATGGTTATGGTAATATGATGATGATTATGTTGATGATAGTGGATGCAATGGTAATGATGATGATGATGTTGGTGATAGTGGTGGTAATGGTAATGGTGACGGTGGTGATGGTGATAGTAATGGTTGCAATGATAATGATGATGATGATTATGACAATAATGAAGGAGGTGGCGTTGGCATTAGAAGTGAATTATACCAGAGATGAATGTAAATACAACGAATAGCATCAATTGTAACAATAATCTAAAGTTGAAGAGGATGATTGGTGTACTACCTCATATGCAAGATGATGATCAGTAGCATGATGATAACATAAGCCCAAGACAGTCAATGTATGCATAACTTATGATGTCATGGTCACATTTTCTGGTCTCATTGTGTCTTTGTTTTTTTTGTAATTCCAGGAAGAAAAAAGAGGAACAGGAGGCAGCAGAAGCCAGGAAGCTGGCAGCAGAGACCAAGGCAACAGTAGCAGTTACCGGTGAGATGAGATGACTCTTTCACTGGTAGCAGTCCCATTCCCGTTGCATGCTTTAAAAGTGAAAGTCCACCCCATGCTCAAGTTTGCTATACTTCATGAAGTCAAAATGACAAAATCCTTGAGTGTCCACACTTTGATATTTGGAGAGCAAACCCTGCATCTCTCAGTCTACGTAACTGAACTTTTCTTTTTAAACTGTGAATGTGGGAATTTTGTTATATCCTCAAATAATATGTGGTTCAAATGTGTGCAGCTTTGCTTGTGCCTTATCTGTCTGACAAAGA
Organism: Diadema antillarum; assembly: GCF_040938485.1. Classification (NCBI taxonomy): domain Eukaryota; kingdom Metazoa; phylum Echinodermata; class Echinoidea; order Diadematoida; family Diadematidae; genus Diadema; species Diadema antillarum. The sequence goes on from NW_027271187.1 coordinate 525,315, forward strand.
CGCTTCTCTGTAAATGTGTTTTGCATTCTGAAGCAGTTTAGAGGTTTTCAGTCACGTTAAAACTGGCCTCAGAGCTTTTTCATTCATAAAGCCTCGCCCTGTACTTCAGTAGCTTGAGACATCGACCCTGTGCTAAGGATTTTAAAGTGCTTCATGACATGAAACTGTATCCTTGGATGTCTGACTTCTCTCTTTCCTGTAGCCAAGCCCAAACCTGCCTTGCAGTCTCCAAACAAGCGGCGCCCACCAATCAGACCACCTAAAGTCCCTGCCAAGCAACAGGCCACACCCACGGCGACAGAAGCCGAAGAGTCTCTGGCAGAGTCCGAGGCCATCATATCAGTGGAGGTATGTTTTCCTAGCTTGTTTGTGGCAGCTTCACATGAAGCCATTGCCTAGCATAAATGATGATGATTTTGACCTCAAGAATAAGGCTCCTTTTGGTGAATCCACTCTCATAGCCAACCTGACTCGAGGTTTGTGATTCAGTTAAGTAAAGGTAAAGAGAGTTCTTTCATCTGGAAGATGTTCAAGAATCTGTGCAATAATCTCAGCATTGTCAAGCACAAACGACGACAATGTTGACCTTAAGAATATGGCTCCTTTTCTTTGAATCCACTCTCGTCCCGAACTTGACTCGAGTCTGTGATTCAGCAGAACAAATGTAATGAGAGGCTTCTCACAGCTGGAAGACTCGCAAGAATCTGTTCAGCAATCAGTCCTAACTCTGAAATGATTGATGGAAACTCTTTTTTTCTTTTCTTTTTTTGACAGAGCCCCGAGCCTGTTGGCATAGCAACCAACGATGCTGAGGAGGATGTTGGGCTCAAGGAGGGAGAGCAATCCCAGCCTGCTTTGCTGTCTTCGCTGCTCACCAGCCAGGAGGAGAAAGCCAAGGGTGCTGGGAAGGGAGACGTCCAATCAGAAGTAATGACTCATGGACGATGGGCAAAGTCATCTATCATCAGCACTTACTTAATAAGAAATTTCATCGTGATGTTATGTTGCTTTGCAGGAATACAAAATAATCAGATGAGCAGATCAGGGAAATGTGTGTATGTGTTGAGGGGGGGGGGGAAGGGAATCAGACAGACAAAAGAAGTTATGAAAAATAAAAATTTAGAGAGTAAGGCAAATTGGCAACTCGGTGTGATGTACCGTAGGTGTTGAGCAGCTCCCGCTCTCTGTTTGGTTTGTATACAAAATGTCACCAGTTATCTTTCTCCCTCTTTCCCTCTCCCACTTAAGCTAATTCAAGGTGAAGGAAAGTGAACATTCAACACATTTGTGACAAACCTGTCGTTTTAATATTTTGCCAATTATGTGAAACTGTCATCTCACAGTGTCTAGATATGCTGTAGACCTATTGGGAGAACCATGCATTATGGCAGAGGCATATCAGTCGCCATAGCGACATTTCTAGTGTTTAGTATTTTTTGGCAGTATTTAGGACTGATTTCTATCCAAAATGCTGCAGGTTTCATTAAAAATGAATTATATCTTACAACACGTATCTACTCAGGAAAAGTAAAAAATACTGTTTTTCCATCAAAAATACTTTTTTTTTTTCCAGCCGTAAGGGTACTTCAGTGCTATTTACAAGGTTGGCATCCCTTTACTTGTGTATGTGAGTGTGGCAGTATTAGTTTTGTATGCGTATTCTCTGGTATTTTGTCAAATATCTCATCGGTGACAATCTTTTCTGGCCACGTTTTACCAGGAGGCGGTGACGATAGAAGAGTTCACGCACATCTTCACCGACAGCACCAAGGCCACACCCACCAAAGAGTCTGCAGCCAATGAGAAGCACAAAACTGGTGCCGCAGTAGCCACCAAAGTCAAGGGTTAGTCATATGTTAAGTGTAATTGTGTAACTTGTTGACTGGTCTTAAAATCTGAATCTATGCTTGAGGGATCTGGGGATGGTGCTGATTAAAACCTAATTTAGTATTCATCAAAAATTCCCCAATTTCACACTCCACTGACTTATAGAATTGAGGTTCTCTGTGTTTGTTTTTTAAATGGAAATGAACATTTGACAGATAATTTGACACTATTTCTACCAATAAAGGCAAGCATGCATTGAGTGCATAAACTGTTACACTTGCACCGATACACACAAATGATGCAAGAGGTGTGGGAAGCCTATTATCATTAATATTCATAGAACAGTGTTGGAAAAGTGATTTTCTCTAAGGATTTCTGTGATTGGTGCTGAAATACCTTTAGTTAGCTAGAAACACAGCTTACCAGGGAGTTGCTAAGATGGTATATATGAGACATATGGATAGCTGCCTTGATATGTAATCTTGAGACTGTTTTTATCTACCCCCAGCAGATACTGAATTTCCAATTGACAAAGTAGAAGGTTTGAGTCTCTCTCTCTTCACTTCAGCCGCCACATATGTATACCTAAAGGCATCCTTCTGAGGCCCATCTGCGGAGAAACCATGTTTATGTCTATATGTTTGCCCGTTCTCATTTGGGTAGTCCATGCAACAGCCTTGCACAATTTCTAACACATGGGACTAACAAAATGTAGAGGGGGGGGGGGGGGCATTCATGATCTGTACCTAAAACAAACCTTGAAAAAGTATATGAGTTCTGGATGCCATTTATATTGCCAGATATTTTGTTGCTTCAACAAAATTTGATTTGTCTTGGTGTGGTCCAGGTCAAGGCACAACAAAAACAAACCTTAAAGATACAATAATGATAATAATAATAATAATGATAATGATAATGATAATAATAATAATGATAATGATAATGATAATAATAATAATAATAATAATGATAATGATAATAATAATAATGATAATGATAATGATAATAATAATAATAATAATAATAATAATAATAATAATAATAATAATAATAATGATGATAATGATAATGATAATGATAATGATAATAATAATGATAATAATAATGATAATAATAATAATAATAATAATTCGCAACATTTATATAGCGCGTTATCACATGAAATGGCTCTAAGCGCTAAGATATCAGTAGCATTGGGGGGGGGGAGGGGGGGGGGGTTGACATGGAGTGGGAAGGCTGGTCTGGCTCAGATATGTCTGAGAATCCCCGTAACGAATTGTGTACAGCTTTATCACTGATCTCCGTTTAATTACACACATGGTCAAAGAATCTTGACTGGTGTAGACAGTTACCATTTAGCGTACGCTTCGATGCACAGATTCGTAGATTGATGCTATTTGTGGTTTTCGAAAATGTACCCCAGTGGGCAGAGAATGAATCAGGCCACCCGTGAATCCCATGCTACAGGATCTTTATCCCGTTGAGGACGGACTGATTTTGCTACAACACACATTTCCCATAGACACTTGCCCAAATATACTTGGGACTCATCTTCATTCAACGCGTTAATGTACTTTAAATTTTATGGGGAAATTTTTCGTTTATTCTTTTTTTTTTTTGGCTTCCATATTGTTTACAGTGACATTGATCACATGCATTAGCAGAACAATCAAAGACTAAAAAACAAAAGAAGAGAACAGACAAAAGATTATATATCTGCAGTATGAGCTTTTACCTATATTTCAAATACATGATGAATACATAGCAAGTTATCTCACTGGACTCAAAAGGATGTCTTTAGGTATTAAAATACCTCTGTCAACAGCATTGGCATTTATCATGTGAATTTTGTTGGCAATCCTCTGCAACTTCACTCTTGCGTCACCCGTTTGTCTAACTCTACCATTCAAATCAAGAATCCTTAGATATATAATCATCTGCTGTATATCCATTGTGACAAAGTAAATTCATATTTAATCGATAGATGCAGTTATTCTGACTCTGTTTTCCTGCATTTGTTTTAATCCTGGCAATAAACAAAAATATTCACAAAAAAAAACTCACACACTTACAACTGATGTAATATGCTTTTAAAAGCTGACAAAGAGTGTAAAGTAATTGTTTGTATGCAATGCATGTCAAATGCTAAAGATTCAAACTATGCAATTTGTTTGTAGTGTCTCCCCATCCCGTCCTTTCCCTGTCCCTCCAAATCCCACCCACTCCTTTATGAATCTTTAGTGCTATTTTCGTAAATATGTCTTCTGACAATCTCTCCCTCAATCCGGAATTCACAATTCACAGTATTTATTGTTTTCTCGCCTTTACCCCCCCCCCCCCCCCAACACTCTTCCGTACCTCAAAAGCCTGCACTTTGAAGAAGAATTCAAGACTGTTTTTCAGTCTCTGATGTATTCTTTTGTGTTTTTCCCCCTGACATTTTTGTTATATTGTAAAAGTTAAAGTTCCTGCCACTTTTTCAGTATAATTGTATATACCACCCACCTCTATGGATAATAATCTCTCTCAAATGAATGATGATGAATAATGATGATATTAATGACATAAAAGAAAGGCATTTCAACAGCCACATAAGCTGTGTTTAAGTTTTCCCATGACCTGAACAAGTTGGACATCTGTAGTGTTCCTGAAAAGTCCTGGAAATATGCGATAAAGTCCATGAAAATATTGAAAGTGATAGGGCAATTTTGGAATGTAAGTCTGATATCTATGTCTCTGCCATGAAGGATTCAAGGGATTTTTATATAACTTTTAGAAATCAAGATCTTTTATCCTGTGCTTTGAAGTTATTCTGCAATTTTTTAGTTGTACAACCTCTCTTCTTCTTCTTCTTCTTCTTCTTCTTCTTCTTCTTCTTCTTCTTCTTCTTCTTCTTCTTCTTCTTCTTTTTCTTCTTTTTAGAGAAAGAATATGTAGATATATGATGGTAGCATTTATTTTGTCCAAGTACTGTAATCTAGGTTCACAGATAAGGCTTTTCACAACATCTTCAATCCATGAAAAGCACAGACTAATGATGTACATGGTAGTTTGTAGTCGTGGCAACATAACGATAATAAACATTGTCCACACCACCATTGACCATCAGGAGACATAAATGTATAGACCAGCTGGTCATTGGGTTAAGTCATTCTTCACGTGATATTGTGTGTATGTGCCAAGCCGGCGCTTGTGACTTTTGGTAGACATTTGCATGTGGAATACATGAGATCGCATGGAGCAATGCGTCGTGCTGTCTATCCATACATTTTACATACGCCTAAATGTTTTAGTACAGACACGCGCAGAAGTAGCAGGCAATATCGTCCATCTCCCTCACAGCATCACCTGTCGTTTGCAAGGCATTTCTACCGTTTCATGACAAGAGGAAGCAACTCTCTGGAATAAATTTCCTAGTAAATGAAGAAAAGTGTCATTGTTTTATGAGGAAATCTGTAGGGTTGCTTCCTCTTGATATGTCTGTATTACAGAAATTAGGGGTCATGTGACCTCAATTTTTTCACCATCATGTAGAGCATCCTTAAGATACCCTAAATCAAAAAAAAAAGTAAGAGATACTCAAAAATGAAAAGTCAACTTATTGTTGGTTTAGATTAGTCTAATTTCTTTCTTACTTCCTTTGTTCTTCTTTTGAAGGATTCATATTCTTCTTTTATTCAAAACAACTTTTTTTTTTCTCCTGCAGAATAAATCCCCCATCTCTAGAGGCCCATATTCTCACTTTCGTTTTTTCTTGAAATCTTAAACATTTTTAATGAAATGTTTTATTGTGTGTCTATCTTGTGTTCACAGTATACATTTGTATGTCGGAGCTGGTTTGAAAATGCAGTTCCCCCTTCTCGCAGACGCTGCAATAGCCATGCTCCATTGATAGAAGTAGCATCAACTAATCAGTCAGACATATAACCATGTTTGTTGTCCCCCCTCTTCTTCATCATTCTGCACTCCTCCTTGCCCCCCTATTTTCCTCCCCCCCCCCCCCCACCCTCCACGCACCCACAATCACCCCTAACCCAACCTTGTCTTGTCGACTGTTTGCTGCGTGTTCCTCCGCAATTTTCTGAATTGAGCTGGGTCTGAAGCAACGCAGATATCACCCAACATATTTATCTTTGCGCATCCATTAAATGGGAGTGCAGTGACATCACTAGTTTATTTGTGGTTTACCCCGGGAAATTACTGATGCCCCCCTAAATAAAGAGTGAAATTGACGTCTGGAAACCTTGCTGTTTTTGTACCTTCGCCACAAAGTGTTGCCAGAGGCACTATTTTGTATGAAGTTGACAAAACATTCCCACCCACCTTCATGTGTGCATGTCACACACACACACACATACCTAAGCAAAATTCAGATATAGATTTTCCTTTGTGAAAAATCCCAAAAGAATGACCCATCTCTAACCATATTCTGCTGTCCTGCTGACAAGGATGGCCTGGCGAATTCATTTTTGATTACTCTCAAGTGAGTGCTTCATTTTCTGAAAGCATTGCGTGTGTGCAGTTACTGTCAAAATAAAAAAGAAGAAAAAAGAAAAGTCAATCATTTCAGTATGAAGGCGAGTGCCCTGGAACTTTTCCATTCCTCTGGATTTGACTATATGTCTTCAGCAATTGATGGAGTGATATCCTATTCTGTGACGTGAAGTGTGACCCATAGTTCTAAGGCTTCATACGCATCTATACTGTTGTTTATAATGCCTCCTAAAAGGAGAGGTTGTTTGGCGTTCACGCAGTCACCATGCGGCAAGGTGCCTGATTCAATTGGTGTGATGTCTTGTCTGCTTCAGAGCCAGCCGGCCAATAATCTTCTCCAATCCATTCCAAGCAGCGACCAGCTCACTAATCAGTCTTCATTCCATTGCCCACACTCTGTTCTCGCAGAGAGTCCCGCCCTTTCTAAGCTTCTTCTCCCATCCCCTTCGGCAGAAAGTGGAACAGCCCAGGACAAAGATAAAGCAGATGTTGAGTTGGAGGATGCCATTATGGATGATAGGGAGGAGGCAATTGCAGAGGTTTGTGAATTCAGAGGTCTTTCTTATCTTGTACATTACATTTGCATTTATTTATCCTTCTTTTTCTTTTTCTTTTTCCATGTAGAATAACACTGTAAAGTAAAACACAGAAATAATCTGATGATATATTCAGTAATATGAAAATATAAAGCAGACATTTTTCATTTAATTACTATTCTGGAATTGTGTACAAATGCCCACTTAGGAAAAATTTACATTTTATGTCGTAAGAAAAAAAAATGGTTTCATGTATTTTTTGTAACCTATGCAATCAGTGTGATATGCATATGCAGTGTCGGAATGATTTACTGTCAGTTTGTTGATTTTGAATGATGTATCTTGTAGATTTCATATGATCTGCACTTTTACTTTATCAGGCTGGGGAGGGTTGTAATAAATGATAAACACTCAGCTTTTATCAAAAGTGCTGAGTTAGATGTAAGGTTAATTTGTAATTCTTGGTAGCTGTAAAGATTCTGAGAAACAAATTTGGTATATTCCAAAGCTGCTAGATGATGAATTGTTTGTGAATGTATCATTTTTTTTTTCCCAACAAGCATTTGAGTACAACTTTCCCTTTTCACAGCCTTGGATGTGCAATGCTTTTGAAATGCATTTGTCCCTACTTTGATAGTGTGTTCTTGTGCCTCCTAACAGTGTTCCGTGCACTTTAATGTGATTACTTACACTATCGTCTCATTCAGACTATGAGAAACTATGTGTGAGTTTCATTTCCCGGTATTTTGCTTCCCTTCGTTTAGTACAGTCTGACTGCTAACTTCTCAAAAACAGACCAGCGATATTTCCCAGGAAGCTTCCTGCTAGTGCTTGGGAAAGTTCTCACTTCCTGTGAAACTACACGTAGTGTGTGTCACATGGTCACGCATGATTAAAACTACAAGGAGTTTGTCACATGATAAGATCCACTTCTGGTACCACATCTGTGGTCATTGAAATCGATTGTTCTTGTTGTACTTACTGTATGTTTGCACACTTGATACGTGATCACATTTCCTGCGACATACAAGAAGGGCGCGCACTTTTTGCCCGTGCGGGACATGCATGTTAGGGACCGAAACTACGAGTATTTTTTGCATTGCTCATGTAGATTGTTAGTAGTGTGATTGCGTGCTCAAAACTACGGGAAGTGATGGGGAAGTGAATGATGCATAGTTTCTCATAGTCTGACCGGGGCTTATGTTGAAGTTATGTTTGCATGAAAGGAATGAATGATATGCTATTAATGCAGTGTATATAATTGCAGGAAGCACCACAATCTACTTTTGAGCTCTGAGCCAGTGATGCAACCATGATATCTTTTGTAGCATGCCATCCCTTCAAATGTAGTTGATTCTCATTATGTCATATGGAACGATACAAACCCCCCCAAAAATAAAAAATAAAAAAATAAAAAAATGAAAGACTAGTTTGACAATATTCTGCAATGTCCAGTGCAATCTTGGGGAAAATTTAGAGACTTGTTGAATGTTTGTAAGCTGCTGCACTCGCCCAGTGGATGATGCACAAGGGCAGCTCTTAATTAATCTGTGATATGATATGTCCTTATTGCACACATCTCACCGTCGCCCCCAAACGTGGTGTCTTGTTTGAAATTCTGGCGAACTGTAGGCAGAGGAAGGTGTGGAGGAAGGGGTCGTAAAAATGGAAAGTGTTGAAACGGGAGAGACGCCCGAGGGCGAGGCGCAGAGGGCTAGCGGTGACAGGACCGACTCGGAGGTCAGGGGTCAAGCTCAATATTGGCTCTTCTTCTCAGCGCATCTACTAACTACATGTACATGTATCTTACAGTCAGGTCTCATAACACTTGCTTACTAGGACACTCTATTTCATGTTCCTCAGAGATGCCAGCTGCTACTGTTTTTGCAGTATTTTGGATTGGGTTTTTTGTTTGTTTGTTTGTTGTTGTTTTTTTGGGGGGTGGCAAAAATGCTGCAACTTTCAGTGAAAACACTGTTTTTCCCAAATTGTATTACTATGCATGTCTGTTTGCAGAAATGATAAAAATACTTTTTTGGCAAAAAAAAAAAAAAAAGCATTTTCAGCCCTAAGAACACTGCAATGTTGTTTGTAAGGTTGGCATCCCTGTGCTGAAGTTGACTGAAACCACTTGAGTCAAATCAAACAAACAGAAAGGTGTAAGTGGTCCTATCAAATTTGGAATTTTGGTATTATTTATTTTTGTCATACTTGTGTGATGATATGATGTCATGTCATTGCCTCACAAATCTATTATCATGCTTGCAAACCTTCACCAAAATTTCCTCTTCAAATGGATTCGAGAATGAAAATTTGTTTAAAAGAGTTGCTTTGATGGAAGGATCATGACTTTAAAATGGTGTGTTAAAGTCACTTAATTATGAATGAAAATGATATTCATATGTCTGATTAAAGTCAGAATTATCAAATGATGACCACAGCACCCATCTAATTTTGATAGTAGTTATGTGAGTAGTATGAAAAGTCTGTGCCCAAAATCGCTTTTCATATTTCTGGAGAAAGTCTCCAATTCCGCAGCCTTCTTAAATTGTTTGATTGCACTCAATGCAGTCAGAGTCAACTTCTTGTGCATGGATAGGAGTGTCCCATTAATGTCGTTCTACTCAACAGCTTGGCAGACTTGAGGTAGACTCATACTGCTTGCCATGACTAACCTGTCACACATCCCATCCCCACATGCTTACATTTACTCTAATAGTAAGATGACAGGCATTTGGTTACACTTTGACATTCAACTGCACAGAGGCTTGATTCAGATATTGATATTAAATGTGTCATTTACCATTGGGAGCCATGATTTTAAAAATATTCAAGTAATAACATTTGATCCATCTGTGTAGGTCAGTTGTATCACAAAACATCCTACCACATAAAAATTTCGCCATAAAGCCTAAAATATAAGGTGATATCACTATTTATCTCAATAAACCGAAACTGTACACGGTTTAGTCTAGAAACAATTTTATTATAACTATTGTTCACATTTTAAATATTTAACACTACTTAAAATTGATTATACTGATTAACATTTTTACATTGGTTGTTTCTATCACTGACTCACTTTTCTGAACTATTTTGAAGGACTAAAGCCAGGTTTTTGTTTCATCTCCAGTGGTAAATAATGCCTTTTAACAGTGGCGGATCCAGAAGGGGGAGCACCGGAAGCGCGCCCGGTCTTTATTTCTTGTTAAAATAAAAGATAAAAAATGGGGGGCGTGCGCCCCCCTTTAATTTCGTAGAGGCATCTCCCTTTTATGGAATTCCTGGATCTGCCCCTGCTTTAATATGACCCCCCCCCCCCCCCTTAAAAAAAATAAATAAAATGGTTAGACACATTGACAAACCCAGTACCTGATCTGTGTATGGGTCTAAATGAACACAAGTAGCCAGTGAGCCTTTGAGTACGGACATGTTTCTGAAAATAATTTTCAGTGGGTCTTTGGATTCAAATCTGATGTAATGGTTTTCTTTGCCACTTAATGAGAGGCCAGGGTGTTCATAGCAAAGCTGCCTCTCCTGGTTTTTTGCCGATTTATTTCAATAAATATATATGGAAAGCAGGAAATCTGCCACAAATATTTACCAATTCATGCCATTTTGAAAGAATCTCTACAAGAATATTTACAGCTAAGTCTCATCCTCCCAGTCCATCTCAACCAGACATGTGGAATGCTTAAAGTCTGTCCATAATGAAAACAAAATGTATTTATGCACATTTCCATTTCCTAGTATTGGTGATAATAGAAAAAAAAAAAGATGTATCTTTTTGTGTTGATATTTATTATGCATACACATAATGCAAGGTAAACCAGGTAATTTGCTCAGGTGCACTGTGGTAAAGAGTTGCGAACACACATCTAGGTGCTTGTGATGATATATTTTGTCAACGATTCAGTCTCATATACAGGGTAATGTAGAATCAAACGAAACAGTTCATCACATTTTCAAAGTTGTTCTCAAATGGACTACTACTGTTTGTTGTGGTCGTGGTATTCTTGGGAAATGTTTGCAATACCTCTATTCATCCAAACAACAAATGGCACACCTGCAAATATTGGACTTTTTAAGAATGTGTCCATGGTGCTAGTCCAACATGATACTGTTCATATTTGTATGAATGGCGTAGTGATGAGACCTTTCTTAACTTCACTGCAACATTGAATCTTACCAGCCATGCAGAGTAGGCCCTTTCACACACAAGTTATCGGTTTGTTTCAAAGAACCGTAGTTAAAATGATATTTGCATCAATGTGGATTGGGAGCGCTAGCCATTTTTGTGTCCATGCACAAGAATTAGCAGATTTTGCCTGCCACTGAGCAAATTGATTTTTGAAAAACTATCAATTTTGTGTGTGTGTTCGAACTGGACTGATGGGAACTGTATAAAAATCTTACAGTGACAGTCATCACACTTCAGTGATGTAATAGGCTGCAGACTTCTTATCATATTTCATGCTTACCTAGGCTCTAACCCCTTGCTGTGTGTAGTGTCTGCTCTAACGGTAATGCATAGACCATTCAGACCCACAAAGCAGAATGAGGAGTGCTCTTAAATGCCCTTTGCGACTCATTCGCTTTGTTTTCAGACCAAGAGTAGATTTCAGATAGAGCACGTCCAGAGGGGAGGCCAACCTCTGTTTGCAACGGAGAAATATGCCATCGATGCAATACATTAGTGTTGCATGCTAAGCAAGGTCTTCATGCAATACTATAAAATGAGGAATATTCGTGTGCATTTTCATTTTGCTGGAGCCAAGATTCGCAAAATTAAAATGTTTGCAAAATTTCTTGTGTGCAATGCTGTATGCATTGTATGCCAGTAGCAGTTCACAAAAATTTCATGCCGAAAAAAGGCGGTCGGCTCCAATTTGCTAAGATTTCAGGCCACGAATATATCATGCTTTACAGTAGTATAGGTATCACCATAACGTGGGGAGCCAAGCAAGTGTGCACTTTTCTGCAGTGGCTCACAAAGGGCAGGGCATTAGATGACCTTTGACCTTTCACACCAAAGCGAAGCGAAGTGAAAGTGTAATGTTGCATGTTTTCGAACCGCCTCGTGAGGTAGTCGTAGACTCCAACCCCATGGTCGAGCAATTTTTTAATTCAGCCTCAAAATGTCCCACCATGTTCTGTTCACACCAAAGCACCACATTTGAGAGCACATTAAATTCTGCTTGATGTAGCTCAGTCAGAAAGGCAATGCCTTGACAGTATTCTCTCTGTGCAGTGTGTGTGTGTGTGTGTGTGTGTGGCCACTTATATTCCTTATTGTGCTGTATGTCATCACAATTAACACACAACCCACATGGCCAAAAACTATAAAAGTGGAAATTTCTGCGGTGTGGAAATTTTTGCACATTTCACAAAATATGAAACCAACGTGAAAAGAAAAGTTGTTGAATTTTGTTGTTCGTCATATGTAACATTATTTTAAAATCTTTGGTCAGATTGAATTAGGTATAGTTTAGGGGTATAACAGTAATATTATTTGTAGTTTTCTTCACGTTCGCTGGTCTTTGTTGTAGAATGAGTAAATGTGCTGTCGCAACACGGACTAGTTATCATTTACTGTAGTATGTGCTGCCAAAGCCTTTTGATGCCGTGGCATTGGTGAGCTGTGTAAAGTGCTTGCTCAAATGTGAAGATCCACGAAATTCCTCTTACCTGGCCAATCACACAAAAAAATAATTTGCACAAAATTTTCCACTTTTACAGCAATTGGCAGATGTATCGGTGTATACTGATATCTTGTATTCTCCTTCACCACCTTTCCCTGTAGGTTTTTTTTTTCTCAGAGTGCAAACATATATCACCGTGCGAATATATATGAGCTGTTACAATCACCAACAGACTTGTAGGTCATTGAAATTACTTCAGCATCAGATTTCTATAACATGTCATATCACAAGCAGTGTTATTTTGTCTATCAATGTATTGCACTGTATAGTTGCCCTCCTAATGTTGTGCTTGTACACCGTGCCCTCTTCACCCAGCTTTAATCAACAGTATGATCTGTACTTTGATAATGAGTGAAGGTTTTTTTTTTGGTTGATTCTGCTTTCTGTGTAGTGTGTATATCTATAAATCATTTTATCTTCTTATTCATGTAACGGTTACCATATCATGTTTAATCCTGTCTCATAAGGATCTTCTAAATGTTGAGTCAGCTCATTCATATTTTTATATGTGTGTATGTGTATATACCTGGTATGTAATTATAGGTCAAAATGGCAATGACCGTGTAGTTATTCTATTGAAAGAGTCAAATTGTGTGTACATAATACACATATGTTGCCATGAAAGTATGTGTGTTGAGAAATGCGTGTTTCCCATTTTAAAACAGATTGCCTCCAAACTGGAGTCGGAGGTGGAGGCTCGCAAGGGGGAGTCGGGAGGAGGGAAGCTCCTCCGCACGCCCAACGAGCCCGCCGACATCGACCCGGGCTCTCCCAGCGTCCCCGCCAAGTCGGAGAAGAAACGGGGCAGAGGGCGCCCCAGCAATGCGTCACGGAAGAGCATGAGGGCCAAGGCGGTCAAACAGGTTAGGTTTCCTCCGACCCCGAAGGTTTGACATTGGAACGTGGGGACAGATTTTGGGATGGGGAGAGTGCATAGCCCTCAGAATGCCCAAATTTGATGAAATTCATCTGCAGTCAGTTGTAGCATCATTTTCATGAAACATGCATCTCCAGGAAATGCAAATGATGCAAAAGATTCCACGGGTACAGTTTTAGTGAGTGTGATCCTATTTCTCCTCAAAGCCCCACACTATTTTGAATGCTTGGGACCGAAGTATTAACTGTTAACATATTCGATACCTCTCACTGTCAATGAAGCATCATGTATTGTGATTTGAGTGGAACTGTAGTGCAGGAGGGATATTACCTCGTATGTCTCGAAAGATGACAACAGGGAATAGTGTTTCGAATTTCAAATATCAGTAATTGATTGTCTGGTCTCATAAGTGGGCATGGTAATAGAGCATATACAGGAACCTCAATGTTACTGGCTGATTGGAACCACCGAAATTTCATCGTTTTATCAGGTATATTATTATATCAGGAATAAAAACAAGACAGTATGAGATGAATAATCAGGTATCTCACCATGTCCGACCTCTATATAAGGAGGTTCTACTAGATTGGCGGATTTTTACTTTGCTTCAGGAGTGAATATCATAATGGTCTGACAAGACATCAATCAGACATGTGTAATGTTGTTGGGTTTTTTTTTTGTGTGTGTGTGTGTGTGTGCATCAGGATGATGATGAAGACTTGGAAGTCAAGCTCCATGGCGACGACAGTCTGATGAGTCTGGATGACCTCAAGGACGAGACCAGGAGCGATGCGGCCGACTCCGAGGACCACGACAGACCGTCCGAGAGCGACGACACCTCGGTGGCCAACCTGTCGCTCCCGACGTCCATGTTCAGCGATTCCGTTCCAAACAGTCCATCCTCCATGCCCCACAGGTTGGTCAACTGTTGCTTTTTCTTTTCACATTGAGGGATGCTTTGAATTGTATTTTTGTCATCTTTAGATGGGAACAATAGGCACTTTTCGATTTGCACGTTGAGCCAGGCGTCACCGTGGGTCGACGCAATTTTTACGTACTGCGCATGAGTGAGTGTCGACCCTCGGCTCATCACCCAAATATCGAACGCGTTCACCCCGGTTATCACCGTCCACCCAATTCACTCGCGCCGCGCTCAACCCACCTTATCTATGACACTCCTCTGCGATAGACGAAAATCATGCGAAAGAGCAAGATGACTCTCGGGAAATCCGTGCTCAGTTCACCTGTTTTCCTTTTTCTTTCGAGAGAATATTGATATTCTAATTACATGAAAGCTTATGATCTTGATACGTCACAGCAGCAGCGCTGACATACAAACTACAGCCTCTGGTACCTACTTTATTTGCCCGCTTTCACTGTTTCGCACTTTGCAACTGCATACCTTAGTCCCACACATGCATTTACACGTAATGCTGTACGCAGTCACATCTCGGTGCTTGGCCTGGTGCAGTCCATTTACCTTGTAGTCTTACCATGCATCATGTTTTAAAATCCACATAATTCATCCCAGGATACTTATTCGGCATCTAGTCAAAGACAAAATGAATATTACAAGCACAGAAACAAGTCACAAATTCCGCATATATGCACCCAAGGCACAGGTCGCCTCCTGCACACGCCACGAGACGTGACGCCTGAAATCGAAATGTGTTTAATAGCAGCAGGTCAACGTACAGACGTGACGCCTTGACGTAGGCTTGGGCTCGGCGTCACAACCCTCTCGTTCACCCAATCGAAAACTACCTAATAACATCAAGGGTGTATGTCAGTTTCATCCCTGGACCTATCCACACCACTCTTCATTAGCCTACATCATATGCCTAAAGCCTCGTAACAAAGCCTCATAGTGTTGTTTAATTTCCTTGTAGCCACTTCTTTTATAGCCCTGAGTGCAGTGAATTCCTGAGCATATTATGTTTCTTTCTGAATTTCTTTCTGTAAAAGGTTATCAGTCAGGATGCATCAAAATTACATTCGTTGTAGAGTTGATAGACTCATACAAGTGTACATGCCCCATCACATCGAATCTGATCCGGGCCAGTGTGGCCTGGACCGCTTCAAATCGCTTCTAGAGCAATCACATAAAAAGCATTACGGATTCCATTCTGGTTATCATTGCACATGTGTGTTTGGTGTGAACAGCATAAGAACAGCTAGTTTCACTGGTTTTGTGCACCATTGCACTGGAATGGGGTCCATTCCGTGTCCCAGACCGTATTCAATGTGCCAACGCCTTTAAGCTTGTAATCAATGAGGTGCTCACCAACTGATCTGTGTTTTAATTGGGGGTCCCCTCCAAAGTGCAATGACATTCCATGAAACATGCCCTCTTCTGCTGTCATTTTCATTATGTAAACAAGATTATAGTCAGGTGTTTGTTTGTTGTTGTTTTTTTTTCCACTCTGTCACTCACTTTTTTTTCTCTAGCAATTGATACATATTGTGTCATGCCCAGTTCAGTGTGGTATTATATTTACCAGTGCAGCGGAGCCTCATTTTGAAGAGGTTGAATATTATACAAATGATGCACAGGATAGAGTGTTCGCCTCGTGCATGTTTCACAATTGTAAATACCCTCGAGTGTGCTACATCTCCACTAACGCCACAAAATAATCCTGTGCATCATTTGTTTTATAAAATGGGTCGAAAACTAACAGCATTTTTCACGTACCTTTGTAAGATGTCCGAAGATGTTCGTCTCAAACATTTACGCACGTCGCACTCGGAAATCCCGCATATATAAGTACTGTACGTATAAGAGTATACGTGCGCCACACATGTTATGCACACAAGATCAGAAAGGCCGGCCGGCAGCCCGAACTAGAAGTTGTTTACAGGATTGACAGCGCGTATAGTAGCGCGAGACGCACTTGTAACAACTGATTGAGTGTGCACTGCTAGTATAAACATTGTGACGTCAGGCCGTGGATGTTAGTGAGAAATTAATGCAGGCACACGTGACTCATTTCAGCGCTTCCAATTGGCTACATTCTTGAACCCATTTTATAAAGCAAACTCTTTCTCTTTTATATCAAGTGATAGTGCAGATCTCAAGTCTTCATGTTTCTCTGTTTTCTGTGCCCTGATATTGTGAGAAATCTCATATAACAAGGTAATAGTCATGGTTTTCATGTCCTCATCATTACGAAGTTCCCCCGTAATAGACAATGCATTCTTGCTAGCGACATCAGATACCAGGAATGATGAAAATTCGCTTCGTAAATTGTTGCTTTCACAGTGAGGAGGACCATGCCTACCGCCTGTGGAGGAAAGCCATCATGTTAGTGTGGAGAGCCGCCGCCAGCCACAAGTGAGTGGGACTAAAGGTCTTAAAATCTTGGGAAGAGAGGATTGCAACAGTAATTACTTTGTATTGTCATTGTAAACAATGATTTTGGCTGTAAGGTTATCTGTGATACAAGTACAAGCCATTAAGGAATCAAAAGATAACATTTCAACAAAAAACAAAACAAAACAAAAAAATTACCAAAAAAGTTATGAGCTGTAACAGCAATGAAATAAATGATTCAGGGAGACCCCTGAAGATTTCTCCAGAAGAGCTGGTTTCATTATGTTATGGCCATAGTGTTTTTGGGGTGTTTACTAGTATATAAAGGGCACACACACTGAGCTACTTGTTTTCCTGCAGTTTTCAGGTTTATTGCCAACATAATTTTTTGAAGTTGCATTACTCCAAGCTGATATTTACTTTACAAGCCCTTGTACATTCTTTTCATAGTTGTACATATGTTTTACTTAGTTTTGCTTTGACGTTATGAATTGAATTTGACCCATCATGGTTTCTTTCCATTTTCTTCCAACCTTTTTATACCTCCGCCATGAAGTGTCGCCGGAGGCATTATGTTTTCGGGTTGTCCGTCCTTCCGTCCGTTCGTCTGTCCGTTCGTCCATCTGTCCGTCTGTCCGTAATGAATTTTGTGGACAGCGTAACTAAAAAACTGTTTAAGGTATCCTAATGAAACTTGGCATGTATATGCATGAGTGGCAGAAGTTGTGCCTATTAACCTTTGGGTGCACATGCTCAAGGTTAAAGTCAAATGCTCAAAATTTCACTATTTCCTCCATAGCTATGCAATGCCTGGAGGTTTTTTCTTGAAACTTGGTGTATACATGTAATTCCAAGTAAAGATTCTCCAGAGAGAATTTCGAGTCATGAGGTCAAAGGTCAAAGGTCAGAGGCCAAGTGAAAATGTTAACATTTCACTTTTTTTCCGTAATATCTTGGAAATGGTTCAAGGTCTCTTCATGGAACATAGTGCATATGCATGTACTGACTAGCAGTGATTATCTAGGGAATGTAGAGGTCATGAGTCAAAGGTCATGGGTCAAAGGTCAAGGTCAACTCATAATTTCACTTTTTCCCTCATATTTACGCAACACTTGCCAGATATTTCTTGAAACTTGATATGTACATGTATAACCCAATAGAGATACTCTGGGAAGTTTCTTGCCCAAAGGTCAAAGATCAAAGGTCAAGTGGAAGTGCTAAATTTCATTTCTTCCTCCCTATCTCGAAAGTGACTCCAAGTATCATGAAACTTTCGTACATATCTATGAATATTCTACCTGACAGTGATTCTCTTGGGAATTTTAGGGTCATAGTGTCAAAGGTCCAGGATCAAAGGCCAAGTTAAAATGCAAAAATTGTACTATTTGATAGTGAAATTACACTTTTCTCCATACCTTTAAAGTTACTTAATGCATAGACTTATAAAAAAAAGGTCAAAAATGAAGTAAAAATCCTCAAATCCCCAAATACCTGCGCTCTTTATAGGCAGTATAGCCGTCCATCCAATTACACTGTAAACCTAGTTCAAGGAAAGTGAACATTCAACACATTTGTGACAAACCTGTCATTTTAATATTTTGCCAATTATGTGAAACTCATCACACATTGTCAAGACATTGTAGTATAGACCAATTGGGAGAACCATGCATTATGGCGGAGACATACCAGTCGCCATAGCGACATTTCTAGTTGTTGTATGAAATCATCTTATCATTAAATAGATTACAAAGAGGCTAAAAGACCCCGATTTGTTTCTGATTGACAGGTATGCCAGCGTGTTCCTGCACCCAGTGACCGATGACATCGCTCCTGGCTACTGCAGCATCGTCCACCAGCCCATGGACCTCAGCTCCATCAAGAAGAAGATCGAGAACGGCACCATCAGAACCACGGAGGCGTTCCACCGCAACATCCTCCTCATGTTCCAGAACGCCATCATGTACAACAGCTCGGACCACGATGTCTACAACATGGCTGTCAGCATGCAGAACGACGTCATCAGTAACATTGAGGTACAGTGACAGACTTGAACTTGCTACTGTAGCATTACGTTACTATCTCATACATGCATTAGGCACTGCTTTGTATCTTATTGCAGTGTCATTGCGTGATGTTTTTATGCCATTTTAGGTCAGCCGTTATGCCAGAGAGCGAGATACAAGTCAGTAGTATTGTTCATTGGAATCCTTTTTTTATGCTTGGTTTCTGGGATGTGTTGTGTTTTTCATGAAATGTGATGGTCCTTTGTTAGTTAGATCAAAGTATTTGCCAGCATCATTTGATGTAGCCCGTTGTGGATGAATTGATTGTGCTATAACACAATTATTTCCCATAGACACTTGCCCAAGTATGATAGGACCAGTCTTCAATGGGGTAAACACCCAATGAAGAATGAAAAGGTAAATATTGTCAACTTTTTTCCCCCAGGAATTCATCTCCACTCAACTGATGGTCCAGCAGCCTGATGCGTCCAAGATGCTCAGAGGTCGAGATGCCATGGCCAGGAGGTCAGAGGTTACCACAAAGGTCAGTGTGATAGCGTAAACTACTGTCAAACCAGCAAACAGCCGACGACCTTATTCGCGGCTTGAAACTTTCTCAAATTGGTGACTGGTGGTCAAGGCATCATTTAGGCAAAAACTTTCATGAGCATTTCACTTTTGCGAATCTTGGCTCCTTGCAAAATCCACGAAAGTTTCATGCTCACGAAAAATTTATGGTTTCGCAGTAACTTGAATTATAAATCATGCTTCCTTTTCTTTCTGTTTAAAACAAAGATTAGGTACTTATAATTACACCATACATTGTAACAAATCAATCTTTGAAATGTGAGCCACTGGTATTGCCTCTCTTGAGCTCAACAAGCGCTGTAAGAATAGAGAGGAATACATAATTGCCGCCAACATCAGAACAAGATTGATTGAAGTTGAAATTGTACCCTTAAAAGTTTTTTTTTTTTTTCTGGTCTGTGTACTGTAAAACGACTATTCTAATGTTTGCATGCATTTTGATTTCGCGAATTTTGCAGGAGCCAAGATTCATGAAATTAAAATGCACGCGAAGGCTCTTGTCTACACTATATGCATTGAATGCCAGAGGCACTTCACCAAAATGTCATGCCGTGAAAAAAGGCCATCGCCTCCAATTCGTGAAAATTTTAGGCCAATAAAATATCATGTTTTACAGTATGTGTGTGTGTGTGATGGTGGAGTTCCAATCCAGTGTATATTACCATTCTCTTTTATTACCTCCGCCAAGGGAGGAGGTTATGTTTTCATTACCGTTGGTTTGTTCGTTCGTTCGTTCGTTTTTTCGTGTGCAAAATAACTCAAAAAGTTCTTAACGGATTGGGATGAAACTTGCAGGAAAGGTTGAGAATGACACAAGTACCTAACGATTAACTTTTGGTGGTGATCCGAGAATTTTGGGGGAATTTATGACAGATTTTTTATATTTTGGCAGGTAGGGTCAATGAACTTGGGAGTTCGGGCTGCACGTATTTGAGGTTTGCATGCGCACACTAAAGTGCGTGCTCTAGTTTCTGCTAGGACGAGGCGCGCCGTGGTGCAGCTGAGGGTTTATGACGTAACAAAGGCTTCTATATTGGGAAATCGGGCGATTTTTCAGTGGGTGGAAATCACCGATCTCTATGGAAGGGCAAGATCATGGTGGAAAGTAGCTGCTTGGCGGAGGTCTGCGCTCTCAGAGTGCTTTTCTAGTGTTCAAAAGTGATGTCACTGTTCATGAGCATTTTGTTATTAGTAAGCTTTAGATCTGCAATGCGAATGCTATAAACAAGGCTATTAGGCAAAAAGTGGTGTTCTGCACATGCATGCGACAGCCGTTTCATTGTCCAACTCGGGAGGAGGCGTCGTCTTAACTTTCGCGTCGCAGATCTAATAGCTCGCTATTATGAGGGTCCACAACACACATATCCATACGGAAGCTTTGTTTTACTCTCCATCGAAGAATATCATCATTTTACGTCACATGTTTTCTATTTTCTTTGTTCTCCCACAAAGGAGGAGGAGGGCAAAGCGAGACGAAGCTCCACAGACCACCAGGAGACGAGTGGGAAGAAGAGGAGGACCAGAGCAGATGAATATTAGATGGCATCATTCTCTCTCTCTATCTCTGTATCTATCTATCTATCTCTCTGTATCTGTCTATATATCTATCTCTGTCTTTCTATCTATCTACCTCTCTATCTATCTATCTATCTACCCATCTATCTATTTATCTCTCTTTCTATCTATCTATCTTTCTATCTATCTGTCTGTCTGTCTGTCTATCTATCTATCTATCAATATCTGTCTCTGATTCTTGAAGCAAAGAGCTTAATGGACTTTGAAGGGGAGAGAATATTTCTCACAGAGCCGTAGAGAGCAGCTCGTCACAGTGCATGAAGCTTTAAGTGTTTTTAAAGGGAGAGATATTCCACCGAGGGTGTGGCTCACTCATCGAAATGACTTCGTCTTTGCAACATGTTGTGACAAAGAGGACTGCTCCAATTTACCAAATAGCATGTTGTGAAGGGAGACATACTGTTTGTGGCGCTATTATGGGAGTACAGTAAACTCCACTCACGTCGATCTTGACAGGACTTAGGAAAAATGCATCGACTAAGGTGATATTTAACTTCTGTTTGTACAGAGGAATAACATACCTAAGACCATCAATGTAAATTGGGACTTTTATTTCATCAACATAGTCGATTATTCAACACGTGCGCCATCAACTGACATGGAGGTAATTGTAAAATGTTCTGCACCTGTGGACTTACACCACAATTATGTGAGTGGTTGAACGCAAGATTGAGAACAATATTGATGAAGCAAAGTCAGGGCTTCCCACCTTGGAAGCGACCCACATTGCACTTGTGTCATAGGAGGCAGTATTTTTGCGAGTTGTTCATTTCGTTAGTATTGATCAACTTGCACCATTCACAAAATTAAAGGCATGGTGGAATGTACCATGTATACATTAGTGTAGTGGGAGGGGGAGGCAAGGGATATTACCAACAGCTGCTTGTCCTCACTTGGATGTGGTAAAAACTTGATAGCATACCCTTGCGATGTCCTTGACATTTCGCCAGTCTGTAGCTTTTGGCATCCGTAAAATATATGTTCAATTTCAAGCAAAACTGAAAGCTGGCTTGGTCAAGGGAAATGGAGAATCCATTAAGGATTTCCTGTAAGACAAGATGTCTTGCAGTTGCTTGTAAATAGATCATTTAAGTTATCTCATTCTTGCTTGGATGTGGGCATGGTATACAAACGTGTAAATGAAGATATTTTGCCTGTATTTCAGCACATATTCTTACCCAATACCCATTTCCCTGGATTTTGCAGGCAGTGTAGAATGTATTGCTAATACACATCCACTTGTAAGTACAGTCAACCTCACCAAAGTCATTGCTTTATCTACTCATATTCACTTGAAAATGAGACATTTGTAATAAATTATGTACAGTCATGCAATTTGTGTGTGTGTTATTCTGTTTTTGTGTTTTGTTGTCCATTGCATACCCCAATTATGAAACTTGGTTATTCTGCGATCAACAATTAGTTATCAATGAAGATACAAGAACGTGAACGCGCAGAAATTTCCTGGAATTTTAACAGAACATGACTCAATAGTACACATATAATGAATGTTGGCAGTTAAGGCCTCACACCTGTAAATCAATCTCCATAGACACACATTAGAAATAAGAATTTAAAAAGGAAAAATATGTAAAATTCACAACACATTCAGTATCTTCAGATTTGATACCTGAGTAGATACACAGATACACAACTTATCTCACTCCAGTCTTGAGATTTTCAAGGGGGGGTTATCTGCTCATACTCCACTCAGAGGTTTTACCAGTTTTACCGCTCAAAAATTTAATGTGTTTTTGGAATGCATGTGTTGATGGCATCACTTCACTCAATTGATTTTGGTTGTGACAATCGATAAGTACAGTGGAAACTAGATATAAACAGATCTGATATTACAAAATACCTGATATACCGAACTCGTTTCTATGATCCCAATGAATTTATTTCCTTTGTTTTGTACTGTTTACGGACTACTGATATAACAAAATATCTGATATAAAGAACAAATTGTCTTGGTCCCAAGGATCTCGTTATAAAGTTACCCAGTTTCCACCGCACTTGGTGAAAGTGTGAAACTTTTCATTTCCATACATCTGTGATTTTCTTCTGTCCGATTTCCCCAGCGAGAATGAAACTCAAATATATCTGTGGATTGAGTGAATGCTACAACAGAAGTACAACACATCAGTGAAATTTTGAGGAAAATCAGACAGTCCATTCAAAAGTTCTGAATTTTTAAGTTCTGGTGCTGTCATCGCTGAATGAGAAGACTACATTTTGTGACATCACATTTAGAGGACGATATAAGAAAATGATAAAATTCAACATATTTTCATTTTTCTAGCATAATAAAAAAAAGAGTACCCTTTCAGAAAGTAGGGGGAAAATGACCCTTAATACATGAATGCATAATTTTCAACAAAAAAAAAGATTAAATTTTGTCGAATTCTAATTTATATTTTCTTTAAACATGTAATTGTCTCATTTTTTCTGTGACGTCATGAACTGTAGTAGTCTTCTCATCCAGCGATAGTTGCACTCAAACTAAAAATGCATAACTTTTGGACACATTACAGCGTATCTCATTTTTGTCAATGATGCGTTCTACTAGTATCACTGCATTCACTCAATGCACATGTATATTTTAATTTGGGTTTCATTTCTTTTTAAACGTGGTGTAGAATATTGTACTGGAAGACATTGAGCATCATCAAGTTTGCACCTCCACCAATACAGGCTATCACACAAGTGAGAGAAAGAGCATGGTACACATTAACTTTATAGGAAAGTAAACATTTAATTGCCAGAACAAATCACAAGCTCTAAGAACAGCTTTTGCAGTGTATATTTATGTATACTGTACTATGCATGAATATCTCTTCGTGTACCTGGTCAAAATAAAAGACACAAATCACATTTCACATCTGATACAATCATTTTAAAGGACAAGTTCACCTTCATAAACATAAGGATTGAGAGAATGTAGCAATATTAGTAGAACACATCAGTGAAAGTTTGAGGAAAATCAGACAATCCGTTCAAAAGTTATGAATTTTTGAAGTTGTTGTGCAGTAACCGCTGGATGAGAAGACTACTGCAGTGTATGAATAACTTAGATGTCACATGCGTACAACAATATAAGGAAAATATAAAGAGAATTTCACAAAATTCCATCTTTTGAAAAAAATACACATTCCCCTGACTCGTTACCGACAAATGTTATGGGTAATATTATTCCCCCTGCCTTTAGAAAGAGTCAAGTCAAGAGCTCCTTTATTATGCGAGAAAAGTGAAAATATGTTGAATTTTCTTTTACATTTTCTTTATACTGTTGTACGCATATGACTCACAAGCTGTAGTAGTCTCCTCATCCAGCGGTTCCAACACAAAAATTTAAAAAATTCATAACTTTTGCATCGATTGTCCAATTTTCGTCAAACTTTCACTGATGTGTTCTACTATTATTGTTGCATTCTCTCAATCCTTATGTTTATGAAGGTGAACTTGTCCTTTAATAACTGGACTTTCAATGGGAAGCATCTGATACATCGGCATTAAACTGACTCGTTTTTCATTTGAATACACACAGAACAATTGGTGCATACACTTAAAAAAGAAGTTGCACATGCCTGCACCTACAATTCTCCTGTGATGTTCTCGAATACAGGCACATCAGACATGTTTGCTGGCTTGCAGGCAGCACAGAATAAGAACATATAAGTTCACATATTCACTTCTAGGGATTATGCATATAATTATCGAAGATTGGTATTTATTAGTAGAGTAGATGTGTAGTACATGGTCAAATGTGGCACATGGAAGCATTATCAACTTGCAATATGGGATTCATGCCATAAGATGTTTCCAGTAATTATACATTCTCAATTATTAAAGTTACTATGGGCTGCTATAACAAGGCTTTTAGGTCTGGCTAATTTACCTCGTTATATCCGGACCCTCGTTGCATCCATACCCTTGGAACTCATCCTAAATGAACACTGTATTCATTTCAGACCCCAATCGAACATTAGTTTCAGGGAAACAGTAATGGTCACAATGTCATTTGTCAATTGTCGATCAGTCCTTAGCTAAACCTTGTGGACTTAAGGAGAATGTTTTTCCATTTTTATGAAACCAACACAAATTTCTCCTGAGATACAGAAGGGCAAAAAAACCTTTTTGTCTTTTGTCAGTTTAGTAGTTGATGCCAAACATGACATATCAATTCAAGAAAATCGAGTGCACAGAAACTTTGCAATTTACAAGAGAAATATTCTGATCATTTTCTTTCTTTTCTTTTTTTTTTTTTCATTTTTGTCGCTGCAGTATGGACACTTGTCATAAAGATTTCCACATTTCAGGAGGGTAAGAGTAGGACAATCTTGTACTTGGTGTACAGGGAATAAGAAAGGCAAGTATCAAGATACATGTGAGGAGTTATCTAACGCCCATTGACAGGTCCTTGACAGCTTGAAAAATATTATAAAACAGTAAGCAAAATCCTATACAACATGAATTATACAAACAGAAAACATTTCTATTCACACTAACAGAATGAATGAATGAATGAACCTACCGAACACTTGAACTTACATAATACGAATGAGCCCAACTGATGACATAGATTTGAAGCACATTTGAGATGACAATTGGGCCTCCCAATCTGCCATCTTCCTCAAATACTGTTTTTTCTGTGCAACACATAAATTACTAGCTAGATGAGACATAACACTGACCTACATAGCCAACTTCTGCTCTCTACATGAAGTCATTCACAAATAAGAAACAGGTGCTACATGTTTTCCACCCTGCTCACACGCCTACCTTCAATACCAGCTGCGTCCCTCCTATCTAAATGAATCCTACATTATGGAATATACCTTGCATAGCACTCGACACATTTGTGTTAACACAAGCTCCCAACACGTCATATGAACATGCCTGGATGACCCTATATGAAGACATGGACAGAAGAATACGATGCAGAGTGTTCTGTACATGTCATAGACTCCTAGCTGATTTTGGTATCGCACTATGGCATGGTTCCAGAAAACACTACGGCATGGTTCCAGAAAACACTACGGCATATACTGGTTTGTCTTGTAGCTATATAGCTACCGTTGCATCAGCTTTTCCGAATAAGTTCTGCTAGCACATCTCTCCACAAAGTCCTTCAAATAGTCCAACAGGAACAGATGATAAACTATGAATTCAAAGACCATGACTGAACGTTTAAAGCATCCTCTGAAAACAGACATCGTGTGTAGAAACACCTACAACTCCGTATGTCAGTATGAAAACAATATGGTCCCTGTGAACAGGAAATGGTCACACTGCAACTCTTAGTGCTAACATATCCATGTAAATATGTATTAACTTAAATACTGTATAGTGGTTTTCTCGGCTAAGCAGTGTACTGTATACGCTGTTATATTCGCGTACAGATTTTTCGCGAATGAGGAGGTCACAGACATTTTTGCGAGATGCTGTTTTCGCGAATTGACACAGAGGCCTTCATAAGTGCATTATTACCATAGTGCATGGTGACATTTTCGCGTGTTGTTAAATTCGTGGCCCAACTTTGATTCGCGAAATTCGCGAAAATAACAGCTCATACAGTATATATCGGAAACTGATTATCTTTTAGAGAAGGGGAAATACATCACAAGGGAGACAGAATGTGTGTGATTTTGTGAAATACACCAAGAGTGAAATAATTGCAGGAACTTTTCTAGAACAGCTCACGACTTGGCATTTCCTACAAGAATATAACAGGCAATAGACAGTTGGTTTTAAGCACAGATATTTTTCAGACAAACAAACAGAAAACTTGTCCTCTTCTTTTACAGATGCAAGCACAATGGATGGTTAGGATGTCAAGAACTCAAGACAAGTTAAATACTGATACATGTATGGCTTGCATCATCCATTTTACACTTCCTAAAAAAATACAAACAACCTGTACATTGACTTCTACAGACAAAATGTAACAAATCAAACATGTCTGTAGGGCATCTTACAACACATGGAAATGCTCACAGGGCACGGTGGATCATCTTACACTATTCAACAAACTGTAGAATATTGTCAAAGGTTTCTGCCCCACCTCAAGTGTAATTTCTACAAATTAATAAATTTACTGTGTCCAAGGCCTTTTAAGTGATTTTGCTATGATTTTATTTTTAAGATTTCACATGTGTAGCCTAGTTTGCAGTCCTTGAATTAAACAAACACTCCTGTATCACCTAAAATCTGATTCGTGAAATCATTCACTTGGATGAATATAGTGTAAATGCAAACACAGACTTTTGGTGTGTTTGTTTGTTTGCATATTGAAAAGGTAAAATACAGACAAGGTTCTGTGCATCAATACACACATTGCCTGAAGGGCAAAAACAAGTCACATATATAATAAGCGCATAGTTCTAGCGCGCAGTATGCATACCGCATACCAGCCTGCCTGGCTGGCCGGATAATATCATACGCGATGATGGGACGTGGGATGTAATGTTTACGTGCTTGCCCACACATATGGGGGCCTCCATATGCAGTTTTTGCCCCTCAGCAAATTGAGCCATGGCTTGATGACATCATTGGAACCTCACCTACAGGTAACCAAATTATCTTGCACATGAGGTGGACATGGTAAGATACCAGCCTCTGTGTATTCATGCTGATTAAAATGTGACAATGATGCTGGACGTTGTTACAGCACAACCCATTCTACAATTGTGCATTTGCTTTATTGTTGTGATATCATAGCATAATATTTCTGATGTGTCTGACTGCCAAATAAATAAAATAAACAATAGTAATGGTAACAGGCATAACTCACAGACAGAACATCACTACCTACCGCATGAAACAACAGCTGTCGCATGAAACCTACAGCTCTCTGGCCTGCTAGCACAGATAATAGAGACAATACTGTGGCCATCAACACATTGCTTGCACAGGTGGCTGTGCCCTGTAAGCACTCCAGAGTCCCAAGATGCAAGACGCTCACGCTTCTGTCGTGGCGCCCGTGGAACCGACCGAGGCTGCTCCAGCCTATCTGCTTCGGCTCCGGGACCTTGATCTGCTCTTGGACCGCGACGGCGAACGACTGAATGTTCTGTCCATCGGAAAACACAAATGCCATATTGTAAATCATTAAAGGTTTCAACAGCGTTATATAACTGTAATGAAAAGGAGAAGCTATTGACAAAGATATTTTCCGTCAATAATTTCTGTCCACATGTCCACGCAGCAGGAGAAAAAAAAAATGTATCAAACTTTGTATCACATGAGAGCATCCGCTGTTGGAATTTTCAGATCAGTGTTTGGTATATTTGTGCTTTAAAGGGGATGGCTAGTAACCGATCAGTGGGAATCAGTGGGAATGCTGAGGTATGATTGTTCCAATCCTTGTGGGATTCATTTAAGAGTACATCATATATCTACTGTTGTGTGAAAATTATTTGCTTCAGAACGGTCTCATATTCAAGTAATGTGCAGATTAATGCCCCGTCACTGACCAGGGACGCTAACCTGGAAACATTAAACTGCACATTACTTGAATATGAGACCATTCTGAAGCAAATAATTTTCACACAACAATAGATACATAATGTACTCTTAAATGAATCCCACAAGGATTGGAACAATCATCCCCCAGCATTCCCACTGATTCCCACTGATCAGTTACTAGCCATCCCCTTTAAAAGAGCTGTAAGACACACTTTCTGGAGTGAAATGTTGCCATACATGCAAGCAATCAATGCTATTCTGAAATAAAGTCATGGAGGTTTGGAAGAATGTAGTTGGATCTATTTTGTTTTTGTTTTATAGGGGGTGGGGAGGAAGAGGGAGTGTTGTCTCCCCTCGGGGAGTAATATCCCTTTCTGGCGTCAGTTGCAGCATCAGCCAACTTTAATACCGTCTTTGCAATCAGATTATTCTGAATGTGTTCGTGACAAAGAAAAAAATTCTTTAAATACATAGTATTTCAATCGATTTGTCAAAATGTTAAAAGCCGAGACTGGTGAATGTAGCTTAGATCAGACATCATGGAATTGGGATTCTATTTCAGCTGCATATATGCATTATTATTGCACTGGTTGTGTCACCTATGGAGGCTGAGGTCTCCTTATTTTCTTCAGCCGGCCATGAACCATGGAGAAAGAGAGAAAGGAGTCACTTTGTGATAGAGGGTATAGGTGAGTCCCAATATAGCGAGGTCCTCAGGACTGCACTAGCAATCTTCTTTCGTTATATCAAAATTTTGTTATAGACGAACAGTAAAGTACATAAATATAAATAGATGATACTTTGGGGACATGAAACCTTATTTTGTTGTAACAAGAATTTCATTGATAGCCTTGTTTGTTAACGGGATTACACTGTACATGCTATCACTTTGAGTGCATTTGGACATAGCCTCCCTGATCTTCACCAAGCACGGGGGTGTCCTGCTGCTTGCGATTTTATCGGCTAATGGCGAGCTGGCAAAGAGAAAACTCACCTGCTGCGTGTCCTCATCCTGTCCCGCGACAGCGACCGAGAACGGGAACGGGATCTCGAGTAGGACTTGTGACGTCTCCTGGACATTGATGCGCACATAAAGAGAAAGAATATGCCGATTGTAGCTGGTGATAACAGCAGTCCAGCAAAAGACTTTAATAATGAAATATTATCCTCCATACCATGAGCATACAAGCAATCCCCCCCCCCCCATACTTCTCTCTGTTCATCTCTCTGAATATTGTACCACAGCTTTTCTGTAATCTTTTTTCATCGATTGCTCAGACATCAAACTGCAATTTTTCCACGGCAAAGGATCTTGAGATAACCCACTTTCAGTAAGACTGTTTCAAAGACACAAAATCAATTCTGCCTTGGAGGACGAGTACACATCCTCCTTATACCTGTAACTGAGCACTGTAGCATAGTGGATAAAACTCCTCACTTTTAATCAGAAGGTACAAGTTTGAATCCAGCCCAGGGCTTACATTCTTGGCTTTTACTCACACAGTCCCTCTTGACCCATGTGTATAAATGGATACTTAGCAATGCTAGGTAATAATACTGGCAGGGTCCTCACCGAGGAGGCTTCCCTTGATAAAGAAGACCATATTATTATTACTATCATTACTATTATCATTATTGTTATTATTATCATTATTATTATTATTGATAATATGTCTCTATCATCACAAGATATCTCTTGGAGATAATATCACATCAAGTTCCATCCTGGAACCTTAGACTTCTAGTACTTTTCTGAGGATTTGTGCCATCCCCAGCAGTGCTGCTTTTTGGAGCGTTTGCACTCAGTCAAGCACATCATCATCACCATCATCACCATCATCATCATCATCATCATCATCACCATCATCACCATCATCACCATCATCACCATCATCATCATCACCATCACCATCACCATCATCATCACCATCATCACCATCATCACCATCATCACCATCATTACCATCATCATCATCATCCATCATCCTTGTCGTGACTTATATGCAAGGCATACCATCAATGATGGAACAGTTTCCTCACCTGTCTTTGCTCCTGCTTCGGCTTCTACTCCTCCTGCTCTTCCTGCGGGGGCTGTAGCTGGGAGACCGCTTCCGGCGTGGACTGTACGAAGGGGACCGTCGACGTCGGGGGCTCCTGCTGCGGGAGCGGTAGGAGCGGGAAGACCTGTACGTGCCTCTCTCCTTGCCTCTCATCTGGCTCGGGGCTGTGATGGGTGGGACAGCAAAGGCAACATGATGAGCTCCATCCATTAGATTGTTGCACCACAAAGGGAGGACTTCTATATCTTTTCATCCAACCATCCGCTACATTGTACATGCCACACAAAATATATTCCCCCTAGAAAAACCCCTCATTAGGCAGTCTAGGCTCAAAGTGATGCTCCAGAGCTAAGGTGCTAATAGATACCCAAATTCTTGTTACGCAAAATTGCCTGTAATATTTGTCAATCATGGCAGCAGCTAAAGATGCAACAACCACTTCTTGACTGCAAGCATAAGTGGATGCAAATATTGGAATGTGCTATAATCACTAAACTCTTCATACAACAGGTCACCATTACCTGCACTTCATCAGCTTTATTCTATACTTTCATTTCGAACTTCTACAAATAAGCTAACAGTCCTCTCATATCAATACCCTGGAAGTCAAATAATGTTCAATTCTGACAAGATAAATTCAGTCAATTTCAATTTTACTAAAAATGTTGATTTCACATAAACTGTGCACGTGTAGCACCCCAACTAGAAGGACTTACTCTTCCTGTCTCCTTCAGCATACTGGATCTCCAGTTCCCTGCCGTAGAAGCGGTAGCGTTCCAGAGCATACATGGCATCCTCAGCATCCCGGATGTCGTCAAACGTGGCAATCTTTTCTGGTCAAGGAAGTCTTTTTCAATGCATACCTACGTGTTCACCTCCCAGTATTTAACAGATCTGTACCTTTGCACTACCCTCTGAGAATTAGCTTCTACATTACTGTAACACTGCTGCATTCATACCAATCAATACTGCCTGTGTGACTCTGAAATTCTTTGAGAAACTGTTCCCGTTGTAAAATAGGCTCTCAAGTCCCCGTGGAGAAATATTGTTGTTGTGTCTGATCTACTGAGGAGACAGTATATCAGACTAAATTCAATACATATTCTACCACACACAAATATAGCAGCTATCCAGATATTCAAAGTGATACATCCAATTTCAAATCAAACTTAAATACATTTACATTAACTGTGTTGCCCTTCAATGTCAAACACATGTTAGTAAAACAGACGAATATCTCTTGAAATGTAGCAAAACAGTACATGTGCAGTTCTGGGAATACCTCACAATTGTAACAAACAAATTTACTAGTCAGGTGGTTCCAGGAAGGCTTGTTTATGACTGTTTTTAATTCTTTTTTATATATATTCTTCTATATTTTTTAGTGAGTCGTTGCGATGGCATTGTGGTTTTGTAGTCGTTAGATAATAATTGAAAGGTAAGGAAACTGGATGCAGAATAGGACTTACAAATTGTATATGTACGAATTAAATTATGTATCAGCCAGCATGATCGACTATTACCTGCCAATATGTAACTACTGTAGTCATCACGTACCAAAGCACAAGGCAATTAATATTCCCAAAATTGCGTCTGTCTGTGATTACATAGTCAGAAACAGATAGAGTGAGAGTGAAAAAGGGGTTAAAAAAAAAAGAGAGAATAGATCGTGCCCTATGCACATACCTTCCCCATAGGATACTCGATCTTGGTCAGACAACTTGCAACTTCTGCTTTGGGGTGTTACTTGTGTTTCACAACAGTGCGCAAACGTACTTGCACCGTAAAACCAAACTACTGCGCCATAAATGGGTGTGTTGCCTTGATACTGAGTGAACGTAGCCCCAGACCTTCCATTTTTTTTGGTCTACCTTGATTCTCTCATTTGGATGTCATCCCCAAACACGCTAGACTCGAGCCAACAGCTGCACACACGCTTGATCTTTAGGTCTTGGCTTGCCTTGGGCTGGCTTGTGCATCAACTTGACTTGACTTGGGCCTTTAAATTCTTTATTGCTGCTTGCTTGACTTGGTTTGCCCTTGGTTTCTACAGCCAAAGCTGTCTTGGTTGTTGAACTATGCCTTGTGAAGCTTGGTAGCTCTTGGTTTAATGCAGCAAGGTAGCTTGTGCCTTGGTAACCCTTCATATCACAGATATAGAGGGTGGACAGATGAAATGGCTTGTAACTTAACATGACATCATACAACATTATAATGGGTTTGTACTGAAAGACATGAACATGCAAATTTTAAAATAGGTCAAACATGAGGAAAGATAATACTTTGAGTTACAGATAAAATGGTACACACACAAAAATAAAATCACTCCACATGTTTTGTTTTGTATTTCTACTCACCCTTTTGAATACTTGTTTGTCCTTTGGTCACCCAAACAATGTAGCTCAATATTCCACAGATTTATGCATCTTTGAATTTTGCAACTCGAACTGATAAGCTATTTTCAGTGGAAGTAGAAAAGAAATACTAATAGTTGGAGTATCCAGTTCAGCTTTAAAGTGCTGTATCATCTATTTTACAATATGCAATAAGGTATTTTCCAAGTTAATCTCTACATCTGTCCACCCCTTCTGAGCGCCTACATTTATGGCAGCATCCATAGACATGAGGGCTGCCAAGCACTCGCTCCTTACCAAGGCAGGCTTGACTTGTGTTGCCATGACAACCAAGAACTTGACTTGAACTTGTAATGGCTTGACTTGTGCTCTAACTGTGACACAGAGCAAAGACAAAAACACAAAATATGTATTAGCTTCACCCGTGCCATACTGTGCAGCCAGTCACCTCACTCTCAATTACTGTACTACTCGGTACTCACCTTCACACCAGTGTCAAGCAGGACATTCTCTGTATCAATATACTTGTCACACAACTGCTTTATAATCTGCAGTACATTTTACTGAAGAGGAACATCATCAAACTACTGATCATACAATGAAATTAGTCCGCAAAGACAATCCCATATGTCGTTAAGTATCTATTCGGGAGAGATCTTTTTTTGTAAACATGAATAAAGGAAGCAATAAGCATTGACCTATGTCATCACCAAATCCTTAAAAAGCTGATGACGAAATAGGGTACTACATTGCTGCCAAGCATCGAGTACCAATGACAGGTTAAAACTGGGGTAGGGCAGCCACAGGACCAACTTCAGGGCAAAATGGAAAGTTCAAAGTCGGTTAGTATCTCACCAAAGTTCACAACTTTGAGGAAATAAAACAAAACGTGCAATAAACACACATTTGCGAATGCAGCCTGAGGATGACCAAACATTTTTAATGACCCATAATTAGTGTATTATGCACAGATCCACATATTTATATGGAAAATGAATGTTGATGAGCTAAAGCATGGTGCCGTGTGCATTTTAAAAGCAAAGCATAAAAATGAAATGGAAGTGTAATAGTAAGAAAAGAATGTGGAGTTTTCCTATCTTATAGCAGTTGTGTAATCCCCTTAAGTTATATGACACACCCCCCCCCCAAAAAAAGAAAGAAACGGAAACAAAATTTATCAAAAAGCTATTCAACAATTACACTACATAAAGTCTTTGAGCAAGTTGTAAGTTAGTGGACCGACCTTACAAATTGACAAATTCCTCAAGTGAACAAACACAATGAAAAAGCAAATGACGAATGAAATTAGAGAAGCCAATGCAACACACAAGGAAACTTTTACTAGTAGGTGATGTACCCCCCCCCCCCCACACCCCTTTACCCAAATCTTGAACACATCAAACCAAACACTTGTGCAAGACAACTCAACTGGAAACAGAAAATAATAAGTTGTAAACAGTAAAATCTTCACATCAGACATGCAAGCTAACTGACCAACAATTTCTCAAGGCACTCATGACATGTTTGTCTCTCGTGCATATCACTGACAACTTGGAATCCAAAACTTTGAATTCACAAAAGTTGCATAAGGGCCAAGGAAACACAAGAGGTTACAATTTTGTATGTTTCAAACAGAAACCTGTATGAGTCAGTCTCAGTAAAGCAGCCAATTTGAATAAACACCTACAGAACCATTACACTACTTTGTGGCCCGTTCCCATTGTTGTGCGATCCGCTACGCACACCACAATTGGGCCATCTTAAAATAGCTGATCGTGTAAGTTTTGTTTATTTGTATCACAATTTGCACAATCAAAATCATTGTCTGCATTGTGGAGTAATCATGGTGATTGTATCAGATCTTATCAGATCTTGAGGTCGGTTGTGGCAGTTGCATTGATCGCGGACAATTTTTGAACCATTCAAAACTTTTCTACGATCAATGCTATTGCCATTCAAACTGAACTCAAGATCATACGATCAACATGATTACTCCACAATTCAGACCACAATTTGAACAGTGGTGCAGATTGTGATAGACATAAATGAAAATTCCACAATCCAACTAATCATGGCGTGCAGAGCATATCGCATGACAGTAGGACTAGGCCTTTTCCAATTTCACACAACTGCAATAAACCATGACAGACGTTTAAAAGGCTGAAAGAACCAGCATGCAGAGATATTGTAACATTTTGACATCACTCAATGCTAGCAGTTCACATAAATTCTTCATCTCTTGGCAGCAGCAATTACCATCCACTAATTTTTAGGAGCTATTGTTATACACTACGTTTTGCACGACGACTTCCATCTTGTCTCTCAATGTTCCCCTGTTTTTGTGTACATTCGTCCATTAAGTGCACCATTTTGTCATTTACTATTTCTCATTTTAATCATGGATTTGCTAATGGAGGATGCTGCACTAAAACCAGGTGTAATAACTACAAAGGGATGCGAGCATTACCAGCTCACTATCTTACAAAGGTAGGGAACCGTGCAACTACTGCTCTTTTAAAGTACCATGGAATATACTTCGGAAAGTAGCAGGCAACCTTTTATCTGACATTGTTGTACTGCCTCTGAAGGTCAAAGAGATGCTACATGTTGGAAAAGGTTTCAATACCACTGGATATTGGTACCTACACAGAGAGGCTGTTTTTGTTTTTAAATCTTCAAGAAACAGTCCCCTTCCCTCCTTCTTTTTTTTTTTTTTTTTTGGGGGGGGGGGGAGGGGGTTCTCTAACACAGCATCTCACCAAGTAGAGATATCAAGGATATTGAATATAGGCAAACCCTCGAGGCTGCCTGGTATAGTAATCCAGAGGGATGTAGACGTCACTAATGGGACCATACTTCCCGAACAGCTGGCGCAGTTCCTCTGTTCTGATTCATCAAGGCAAAGAAAAAGGGGGGAAAGATTCAAGCTCCCGCAACCATAAGCATTTATAAGCAATGGAGAGAATGGAGAGAGTATAAATGTACATGTTCATGCAATGCAAAACTTTGCCAACATTCAGTTAAAGAAGTCGGCTCTGCACACTTTTGAATGAAAGTGAAACTGTATATTTGCTCTGAATTCTGCAACATGTCAAGGAAATAATCAGACAAAGGTATGATAATGACAATACTAACAATAGATAGAAATGGTTCAAATTCATTTTTTATACATGTATTCACACAAAATCAGAAAACATTTCATGTGTCTTTAATACAAAATAAGAAATTCTATTTGCCGATAAAATGAGGAAAAAGCAACAGGGCAGAGAGGATTCATGCAAAACAAACATGATAATCATTTGAATGTAAACTAGGAGGGTCACATGAGAATCTCCAAACAGCCGTAATAATCACAAGACAATGTTGTCACTGGCATATTGCTACATTTTGGCACAAGAAATATCCCTAATTACCAGTAAAACAAGAAATGTCCCTGTGTATTCTAATTTTGCGAATTTTGCCAGAGCCAAGATTCGCGAAATTAAAATGCATGCAAAGGTTCTTGTCCACGCTATACGCACAGAACGCCAGTGGTAGTTCGCAACAATTTTATGCCACAAAAAAGGCTGTCGGCTGCAATGATTTATGAAACTGAAGAGCGATTCTCACAATCTCATGGCACATGAGAGACCATCATTACAGCACAGAAATGAGAACATTGTTAATGATAAGCAGTAAGATTTTTTTATGTGTGTGTGTGTGTGTGTGTGTGTGTGTGTGTGTGTGTGTGAGTGAGTACATGTGTGTGCACCTGAGAGGATTAAAAAAAAAAAAAGAAACAGGTGTAAGTGCACTGTATCAAAATAGAACATAATACTGAAAATGCAGAAATTTTCACAGTACATTCATTTTCACGAATTTTGTGCTGCTTTCGGCTAGTGCGAATTCGAAGACCTGTGAAAATATCTTCACAATTTTCTCTGCACATTGTGAATGGGTTGACAATTGCGCAGCGCGAATATGTTTTTGAGCCGCTCAGCACAAATGGCAATATCAAAGCAAATGAAACAAGCACTAACCTTTTGTAATACAAACACATTTTTGAAATCTAAAAGACTGTTTCTTCTGACTGTGCATTCTGGAACTGTTTGTAAACATGTTACTTGACAAGTTATTTATTAATTATTTATGGGCTGAATGTAAACTTACATTGTACACCATGTTTCTGCTAAGTCCCAACACACATGACTTCTTACATTATGTTTAGCTCACCTCGGCCTAGAAATTTTCTGGGTTTGAATTGGCAATTAAAATGTAACTGGTAAATGAATCAAATCAATCACAACACTTTAAGAGTGGTGCAAGACAGGACTGGGCCCTGATAAGATCGCATATATCTATTACCGGACGAGCAGAAAATCTTAAATAGTTTGCAAGTACATGATGCAGTCGATTAGCAGCTACACTGTGGCTGTAGCTAAATATAGCTAAACATGTGCATATCAAAGTGCACGCAAATTCTTTTTTTCTATAAAAGCCATATCTCAGCCACTTTCGTGCAGTTGCGCAATACTTACGATACTATACGTATATACATCATAACAATATTAACATGTAATAAGTACCGATAAACATTGTAAATTTACCCGTACCATCATGGGCATACAAATGCACGTATGGTACATATGCGCCGCACCAACTCTCACTATCTGAACTACCATAGGATTTTCTAGGAATAAACCAAACTATGGGGTAAGAAGGAAACAGACAGATGTTTTTGATGAGACTTGAAAAGCAAGGAGGAAAGACGTTGAGTAAATGATGTAGAAACCACTGATATTGTGAGAAAATAGAGTTGTCTAAAATGTATGAAAAATGAGGTTATTTTGATGGTGATGTTGACTAGGCTGTATACACCCACTCAGCTTGGGTCATGGATTCAGTCACAAATATGTGAGACGGGATGGCAATCATGCACTTTAGGGACCAACCAAGCATATTATCGGGAACTCAGTCCTCGTAGGCCGAGGTGTGTGAACCAACACGCACAGAGCAGATGGTAAGCTTTTGTTGCTGCATGGAACGCCAGTTGACAAGTACTTTGCTGCAGTCATTACTTGGCTGTACGTAAATCCATTCACATGATTGCATGTACAGCTAGCCATTTACAAAACAGTGACAATCGTCAAAGCTACAAATTAGTACAATCGTAT
This sequence comes from Diadema antillarum, assembly GCF_040938485.1. NCBI lineage: Eukaryota > Metazoa > Echinodermata > Echinoidea > Diadematoida > Diadematidae > Diadema > Diadema antillarum. The sequence goes on from NW_027271187.1 coordinate 563,261, forward strand.
CTTGTGTAATAAAGCACTATGTATAGAAATCTCCTCCTGTGCGTGCGCAAGCTCACTCTGAAAATCCCGCATCTTGTATGGCTTGTGCGCTGTCTACACTAGATGCCGCAGGACTCGCGCTTGCACGAAAGGCGCGCACTTGTACAAAAGGCACCCAAAGGCTAGTGGATGGCAGAATTCAAGAAGACAGTGAACCTGTACATTATACCTACACAGTGATGAGTTTGCTAACAAATCCAAATACCCACCTATTTGTACTGTCATGTGGAAAAGTAATTTGGAATATAACCATGCACAAGAGCAGGTTAGTTCTGATTTTATTTTTCTCTTTACGAATATATTTGTAAAATGATGTCAGACTTCAGCTTCATGGGGCTGATTTGTGCATAGAGAGGTGAGAGCTGCAGAAAAAAAGCACCCAAATATCAAGTCAGATCAGGTCAATACATGTAGGTGCAGCAACCCTGCATTGAGCGAACCTGTTGGCGCCCGTGTTTCGGTGGGTCACTGCGCACTAGTTGATTAAAACTCAGTTTTTGTCAAAAAGCACAGACAAATATTTTTTCCTTTCATCATGGAAGGTGGACATGTGTGTGTAAAAAAAGAAATCACTGTGCCAACTTGCAACAATTTTTATGTCACATGTAAAATGGATGAGAGGTGAACAGGGGACCTCATGAACATCTCGCCCTGAGGGCCTCATGAGCGTGGCCAGGGTACTCATAAGGAGGAGGGATCCTTATGAGCAGGAGCCCCCCCTCATGAGCTGGTTTCCTGACTAGCGCCTGGACGGCTCAAGTGTACTTTTGCACTTCTTCGTCAATTGCTCTCCAAACATGCACAAACTCACTCTAAATATCCAGCAACCATGAAAATTTGCATCTGAGTGACACCAAAGTCCAGAAGAAATTGAATTTTGCCATTCTGACACTTTCCAAACAGGTTTCCCAAACAGGTTTTCAGAAACCTGTTTGTAAAAGCCTTTTGAAGTTGATAAACGCAAAGCTGTTTTGAAACGGCTTTGTAGTATTGTACTGCAGTTACGAACAATGCACACCTTATATGACCTCATCTCCTCGGGTCGAATTGCTCAATGCAGCTGTGCAGTGACAGGCCAGTTATCGTGTTCGCAAAGAGTTGATAAACGCAACTATTCTAAAGGGCTTTGGAAACGGCTTTGGAAAGGGCTCTGGAAAGGGCTTTCGAAAGCCATTTCAAACAGGGGAAAGTTGATAAACGCAGCCTCATTCACAACAGGAAACTCCCGTAGCCCCCTCCAAAATCCCAAATTTTAACGTCAAAAGTGCAGAATCGGCGCGACTTTCCAAAAGGCCCAGTTTTAAGAGTACCGGGTGCTGAAAAAGCGCTAAAAATGTATTATTTTAGTTTGAAAAATATTGCAAAAAAGCTTAAGTGACCGAATACTGGGGATGTTACCCTATGCCTACAATATTCAACAATATGGTATTACAACATGTGGCTTTTCGTTGCGATTCCAAGTGTCATTTTGAACGATGGGTTGTTTACTGAATTGCAAGCATCGCAGTGCACTTGATTTCTTCACTATTCCCGCAAAAATTGCATACAAGTCTTCGGGGTGCTGTTACTGGTTACAGCGCCCCGCGCCGGGGTTAACTAGTGCCCATCAAACCCATATATGGTGCAGTGCCTTAGCTTATAGAGTCTAGAACTCCAGATCTAGATAAAGATATAGGCCTAATCAAATCCACATGTACCACAGAGTAGAGGCCCCTAAAGTGCATTATTGCCCTCATTTATTCATGGTCATCTCAATGTGTGTGTATCGTGCATGCTTTGTTCATAAAGAAAAACGGGTTACTACCCAGTGTATAACTGAACCAGCGACCCCAACCCGTATAGTATAGAGAGGTGCCCGCACCTCGCCAGGGGCCCGAATACCGCCATCCGGGGCCTGAATACCGCCACCCGCGGGCCCCTTCCTGACCTTAGCGCACAGCTATTCCGCATCGTTCGCGTTTGAGGACGATTGATAGCTGCAAATTTCCGGTATCGAACAGTGAACTTGTAGTTCCATTGGAATCTTCAGCATTTTTTCTGTATGTGAGTGGGATTTCATAGAATTTCAGTGACGAAATGTTGATTTACATATGCATAAACATTAACTATGGCGAGGTGCGGGTCACCCAAGTAAATTGGTAATCATGTAAAAATGCACACCTACCGTTCGCTTCGCCGTTTGTCGATCAAATTTTGTGCAGCTATTGGAGATGCTAAATTGAACCATATCAGAGAGTTTTCATGGAATTAGAAAGCCGAAAAGGTAAGAAAAATGAGAAATCGGAGTTGAAAAGTACGTCGGTCGCGAACATAGTCTCCGACGTATTGTGCACCGATTTCGCAGAGAACGATGTCAACTATTATAATCGATTCTGGTAGTCTCTAATTAGCCGCTTACTACAATATTGAACTTGACTTGTGCAATACGTGTAGCTCCTACTTTCTTTTTCATATTTTTTTTCTTATTGTTAGCTCACCTGAGTTGAAGGCTCAAGTGAGCTATTGTGATAGTTCTTTGTTTTCATTGCTACTATCATGATTATCACTATTCAATAATATTATTGATACAGATTATTCATACCAGGATTTAGACATCGATCCTTTCTTTAAAAATTGTGGCAAGTATTGATTTCATCATGACAAAGTTGATAATAATAATTTGAGTAGTGTTGAAGGGAATAGAATGAGGTTGAAGGAAAAGTGGAAGAAAAAGGTTAGGCTATTTAGGAGGGAGAGAGAAAGAGAGAGAAAAGATGAGAAGGAAGTTATATTCAAAGGGGATTTGTTTCTAGTAATCTACATAATTAATCTATAGGCCTAATTTAATAAATTAAAGAGAAAAGTATTACAAAAAGTGTATGTTTACATTGTGGACTTCTCAAGTGCTCATTTTACCTAAAAAGAAACAGAATATTGAAATTAAAATGGTAATATGTTTTTAATTGATAAGTTCATCTTAGGGATAGTAGAAAGTAATTGTTTTCATGATAGTATTTATTTTTCCATTTCATTTTTTAAATTATGTATATAAAAACTGCAACCCCAGTATTTGCTTTTGTTTTGTAGTAAAAATCCATTTTATTGTGCAATATTCATGATGGATAATTCCCATTTAATTTGTCATATATCTTTTACTGTTTTGTACGTGATCCGTCCATCATTTAGTCAGCAAAAAATGTTGACAGATATACAGTCACATGCAGGAGGAAATTAACTAAAACGATAAAAAACAGACGCATCAAGATCACTTTCTTTCTTCCACATTTTACTGTCGAGCCGACGTAATTATTGTGGTCAAACACCAAACAAGCGGCTGTATCACAGACTACAACGATCGATTATCGTCGTTATATCGCTCTTCCACATAATCGATCATTCATCATGCTACACTGACACAGCCGTCGATCGGCGTACTTTTGAGTCAAAATTAGCTACTTTTCTTCTGTAATTGACTATGAAATTTCATGAAACCGTCAGATAAGGTCCATCTTGACATTTCTGATAGCCACAAGAAGTTTTCATTGACAAATTAAGGAAGGAAATGGTAGGTGTGCATGGTGTGCATTTGTACATGATTACCAGATACTAACAACATGCTACAGCGCCCCTGCCATCCGCGCCGGGGTTACCCAGTGCAGTGATTCTCTGCATACACAATACACATATGACGCCGCACGGATACACATGGAGATAATCAGCAGTCACATTCAACAAGCCAGAACACAAGGCCTACACCAATCCAAAATTATTTTCAATTACACAGGTAAACGATGACTATAAATCGTGAGATTAACACAAATAAACTCTCAGATCTAAATGTGATAGAAGTATTTTACGCACCTCACGCCATCCGGCAAATTCCGGATGTAAAGCGACGTATTTGGGGGGCGACTGCCGTATCGAGAAGACATCTTGGATTTTCGCGCGTGGAGCAAGCATGCACAGGTACGCATACACACATGCACCAGCAATGAACGCAGCAAGCGAAGGCGTACGCGTACGCACGTGTTCGCTACCCTAAGTACCCACACATACGAAGTACGAGTTCAGCTCGCCGCAAACAGGGACCTTCTCCTTGCCGCAAACCACGTCCGAGATCGTGTGGCCGCAAGTGGCTAGCTGGCAGCAGTGGCTGGCAGTAACTCGCCACTACTCGCACACACACAGTCCAAAGAGTACGCAACGGGGCACCGGGGGCGTTTTTTTAGACGGCACAGATTGGGGCATGGCGCGTATTAAACCTATGGTAAACACGTTGGGTTAGGGTTACGGGTTAGGGTTTGATGGTTAGGGTTAGTTAGGGCTAGGGTTAGGGTTGGGCTCCCCAATCTGTGCCGTCTAAAAAAACACGCCACCGGGGCATATTCAGTTACAGATTGAGCGTAACTTGCGATCAATCGCGAAGTTGATCGCAACTTATGTTCAATCTTTTTATGAAACAGCTAAGCCCCTGGGGCCCGTTGCATAAAAGTTACAATTATGGTAACTTTGCCATCCAATGGTAACTACAACGGTAACAATACTCAACAGCCAATCAAAATCAATTCCATGGAAGTTACCATTGGATGGCAAAGTTACCGTAATTGTATAACTTTTATGCATTGGGCCCCAGATCTCATGGGCGTCACCAGGGGGGGTGCGTTGGGTGCGAACGCACCCCCCTTCAGATCCTTTAAAAAAAAAAAATCAGTCTGCGAACGACCTCAACGCCGGACGCTAAATAATTATTCTTTTCTATTTTTTTTTTATATTTGACACCAGTGACACACACACACACACACACACACACAAAGAAAATCGTCGGCAAAAACAATTCGCATCCCTGGTTCTGGCAGCACTGATTTTATACATATCTATTAGTATTCTACAGTGTTTACTATTTATCGACCGTAGTGTACATCCGTGCGATACGGAGCACTTATACACGTTTGCACGTACGTGTGCTACTTACAAGTATGTAGGGTCTATGTATACGTTACTTCTGACCAATCCATATTGCCAGCCCAAGAACGAGCCTTAGCCTCATTAAAAAAAAAAAATGAAAAAAAAATGGAGGGGTAAGCATATCATTTTGCCCATCACCCCCTCCATAATTCCAGAGACGAGAAGATTTTCTTCTTTTTTTTTTGACAGAAAAACAAAATGTTACCCCCCAAAAAATATTGGAGGGGCAAGCATATTTTAATTTTGCCCCCCCATAATTAATAATTCCCGTAATGAGAGAAGATTTTCTTGCTTTTGAAAGAAAACAAAAATGTTGCCCCCATAAAAATATTGGAAGGCAAGCGCACCATTTGCCCCACCCCACATAATCATAATTCCCGCGATGAAAAGATTTTCTTGCTTTTTTGTTAGAATTTAAGAAATCTGTCCAATTATTTCACCCCAAAGCAGTGGCGTAACTACGGAGGGGGGGGGGGGGTGCGCCCCCTCCCAATCCGCTGGTAAAAAAAAAAACAAACTACCGAAATAGTAGTTTAAGTGTTAGTAAACTGCTTTTTGAATGAAAGGGTGATCAAGAAATAAGATATTTTTTCTTTGATTTCTTTTAACCATAATTAAATAGGTATATAGTGTGAAACATTGTTCAAAAAACCCGAACCCGACAAAAGATTGTGATTTAGCGTGATTCCTGGTTGGCATTCTGCATATTATAAGCAGGATGTGCGCAGTGTACTCAGTACATCCGAACGAAGAGTCGCTACAATGTTGCGCAATGTGATGTATAGAATGTACACCTTTGTACCTCACGCTTCGTTACATCAAAGCTAGATCATTGATTTTGCAGTGTTGCTTTACATACTAAATATCTTGCATTGCCAATAAAAAGACTTGACCTGGGCTAATTCCTAACTTTTCCATGTATATAATACACACACACACAAACAAACACGAACAATTAGTTTAGGGAATGCTCTAAAGTGCAGATTTTGGACATCCTTTCCACGACGCCACCTCGCTGGTCATAGCTCCCCCAGTCATGAACATAAACCCACACCCTTGACTACAGTGGCGGATCCAGGGGGAGGGCGCACCGGGCATTTCCCCCCCCCCCCCCTTTAATTTCCAAAGCGAAAAAAAAAATATAGCTACAAACGGCAGTTTGGGGACTGTAAAATGTCAAAGTTTTCAAGCTCGCTCGCTCCGTTCGCTCGCATTTAATGTTTATGCCATTCTTCTGATGTTGCTGCCAGTAATTGCCTGCAGTTGCGCCCGGTGCGCCTTCCAAAGCGAAAAAATATGGCTAAGAACGGCAGTTTTTGGACTGTAAAATGTAAAATTTTCAAGCTCGCTCTCTTCGCTCGCTCGCATTTAATCGTTATGTAATTCACCTGATGTTGCTGCCAGTAATTGCCAGCAGTTCCGCCCGGTGCCCCTCCCCCCTTAATTTCCAAGACGAAAAAATATGGCTAAGAACAGCAGTTTTTGGACTGTAAAATGTAAAATTTTCAAGCTCGCTCGTTCCGCTCGCTCGAATGTAATCATTATGCTCTCCTGATATTGCTGCCATTATTTGCCAGCAGTTGCGCCCGATGCGCCCCCTTAAATTCTAAAGCGAAGAAATATAGCTACAAACGGCAGTTTGTTTGTTTTTTACTGTAAAATGTCAAAATTTTCAAGCTCGCTCGCTCGCTCACATTTAATTGTTACGCAATTCTCCTGATGTTGCTGCCAGTAATTGCCAGCAGTTAGGCCCGGTGCGCCCCCCCCCCCTCCTTTATTTCCAAAGCGAAAAAATATGGCTACAAATGGCAGTTTTGGGACTGTAAAATGTCAAAATTTTCAAGCTCGCTTTCTTCGCTCGCTCGCATTTAATTGTTATGCCATTCACCTGATGTTGCTGCCAGTAAAAATTGCCAGCAGTTGCGCCCGGTGCGCCCCCCTTAATTTGCAAAGCAAAAAAAATATGGCTATACAAACGGCAGTTTTTGGACTGTAAAATGTCAAAATTTTCAAGCTCGCATTTAATTGTTATGCAATTCTCCTGATGTTGCTGCCAGTAATTACCGGCAGTTGCGCCGGTTGCGCCCCCCCCCCCACCCCTCCTTTATTTCCAAAGCGAAAAAATATGGCTCCAAATGGCAGTTTTTGGACCGCAGTGTAAAATGTCAAAATTTCCAAGCTCGCTCTCTTTGCTCGCTCGCATTTAATCATTATGCCATTCTCCTGATGTTGCTGCCAGTAATTGCCAGCAGTTGCGCCCGGTACGCCCCCCCCCCCCCCTCAATTTACAAAGCACAAAAATATGGCTACAAACGGCAGTTTTTGGACTGTAAAATGTCAAAATTTTCAAGCTCACTCGTTCCGCTCGCTCGCATGTAGTCGTTATGCCATTCTCCTCAGTGATATCGTTGCCAGTAATTTGTCGTTTCACACCGTCATTCCATAATCCATTTATAGGGGGTACAACCCCCTCCGGCACTTCCACACCCTCCCCCACCCTCCCCCACCCTTGCTCGCTCCCTCGCATACTAACCCCCCTCCCCTCCCCCCCCCCCCCCAAGATGAAATCCTAGCTACGCCGGTGCCCTTTCCCCGCTTGGTTTCCCTAAAAAAAAACACAGTAAAAGTCTAGGGATTGAGAGCTTCCTATATTCCAAATGTCTGTCCAAAAAATCTCGTAAACATTTTAGTGTCAAAACGCACCCCCCTTGAAAAAATGCTGGTGACGCCCCTGGATCTTGAGATTAAGCGTGGCCCAATCAAGATGATTGTAGAAAATTTTGGACGGCTCAAAATCTTTGCGATTCTAGGGCATATAGGGTGCCTATAGGCCTAATGATCAATCGTGATCATTGATTGTACTGGATCGTAACAAAACACAACAGATCCCATCTACAGTAATCGTGGTGATCGGGATCAACCTTGTTTTCATTTCCCTTTCGCTTATTTTAGACATTTTGTTGCACAACCCTTACGTTTACTATAAAGATCCTATTCCTATAGGGATGGGATCACATTATTGGCATTTACTATAGAAACAACCCCTCCCCTCCTTTCCAAATGGGTAGGCCCTATAACTTTTTAACGACATTATAGGGCCTAATTATTGAAGACTTTCACATCAGTGGCTCGGGCGAAATGAATACGTAATTCCACGAGGACTTGAGCTCTCGGTATCAGGCGTATTTGATTAGGCCTATCCGTGGGGCTGACGTGTTATGATAATGATTGACATGTATAGAACTATAAATATACACATAATAATAAAGTCTATTATCAAAACATTTTTACCTCTGAAGTTTGAATTTGAAAAAAAAAATGCGTTTTCCCCCTTTGATCATAAAATTGTCGTGGAAAATTCAATCGGGATGTAGACATAGGCGGAAAAGTAAAACGAAAACAAAGAGAGAACAAAACGAACTTTTGATGGGAAAAACTCTTCCTGATATCAATTAAGTTGCTTTGTATAACAACGGAAAAACAAAATTAATGGAAATATAGGCATATCAGTGAAAATTTGGGGGAATCGGACACATACAAAAGAAAAAGAGGAGTTGTGAGAGTTTATAGAATTCCGTGTGACATAGATACAAACAGTGTGTGTTCGGCAGCTCTCAACTCGTTTTGTGCATTCTACACTTTCATTAGTTCTCATTTTCTCAAGAGCATTTGGGCACAGCTGTGTGCTATAAGGAGAACAGCAAAACGTCCTATACCGGGGAAAAGACTATAGTCATGAGTGAAAATAATATTCTGTAGGCAGAAAAAGAAAAAAAAAGATAATGAATGAATATACATTCATTATTATGCCCATCATACAGAACCTGTGCATGCGTCGCATGATTATAACGTACTGTTCTATTTATGGCTATATGGGTGACTCTCCATTTTATAAATACTATAGTATGGTGGGCTGTTTTCTTTCACAAAACTCACTGATAAAGTGCTATTTTATCTTTTGCCCTCTTATAGAATTGGATTGATTTGAATTGGATGCGTGCTTCTAAGTTTCATTGTCCATTAGGCCTAGTGTGCTCTTATTTTCTGTTAAAAAACAACAGCAAGAAATCATTTCATGTTTTTCTTTGAGATGCCATGAATAAGATAATGAATGATAATAATATGTCATCCATGAAAGTGGCGTATACGGTGGGTCGAAACATGGGGGGAACCATAAAGTAATTTTGACGGTCTGTATGCTTGTGCGTGTGTGCGTGAGCAATAATGGGACTATATACATTACGGAATGTGATACATTGAACAACGCAGTCATTGAGGAACATTGTAAGTTTTCCATACATGGATTATGGAATGACGGTGTGAAACGATCGACAAATTATATACTGTGCAGCAACATAAGGTGAATGGCATAACAATAAAATGCGAGCGAGCGAAGCGAGCGAGCTTGAAAATTTAGATATTCTACAGTTCCAAAACTGGAGTTTTAATTGTAGCTATACTAGTAATATATTTCGCTTTGGAAATAAATGGGGGCGCATCGGGCGCAACTGCTGGCAATTATTGGCAGCAACATCAGGAGAATGGCATAACGATTCAATGCGAGCGAGCGAAGCGAGCAAGCTTGAAAATTTTGACATTCTACAGTCCCAAAACTGGGGTTTGTAACTATATCTTTCACTTTGGAAATTAATGGGGCGGCGCATCGGGCGCAACTGCTGGCAATTACTGGCAGCAACATTAGGAGAATGGCATAACGATTCAATGCGAGCGAGCTTGAGAATTTTGACATTTTACAGTCAAAAAACTCCCGTTTGTAGCTATATCTTTCGCTTTGGAAATTAAGGGGGGGGGCATCGGGCCCAACTGCTGGCAATTACTGGCATGCAGCAACGTTAGGAGAGTGGCATAACGATTCAATGCGAGCGAGCGAAGCGAGCGAGCTTGAAAATGTTGACATGTTACAGTCCCCAAACTCCCGTTTGTAACTATACCTTTCGCTTTGGAAATTAAGGGGGGGGGGGGGGGGGCATCGTGCGCAACTGCTGGCAATTACTGGCAGCAACATTAGGAGAGTGGCATAACGATTCAATGCGAGCGAGCGAAGCGAGCGAGCTTGAAAATTTTGACATTTTACAGTCCCCAAACTCCCGTTTGTAGCTATATTTATCTTCCGCTTTGGAAATTAAGGGGTGGGGGCATCGGGTGCAACTACTGGCAATTACTGTCAGCAACATTAAGAGCATGGCATAACGATTCAATGCGAGCGAGCTTGAAAATTTTGAAATTCTAGAGTCCAACAACTGCCGTCGTAGCTATGTTTTTCGCTTTAGAAATTAAGGGGGAGGCGCACCGGGCTCAACTGCTGGATGCGAGCGAGCGAAGCGAGCGAGCTTGAAAATTTTGACATTTTACAGTCCAAAAGCTGCCGTTTGTAGCCATATTTTTTCCCTTTTATTCATATATTTTTATATGCATATTTATTTTATTTTCTTTGTTTATTCATTTATTTTTGTTATTATTATTTTATTTTATTTTCTTTCTTTCTTTTTTTTTGGGGGGGGGGGGTTTAGGGGGGCAAAAATGCGTTTTGCCCCCCCACTTTTTGGATTGGCCGCCCCCCTGCCCCCCCCCCCCCCCCCCCCCCCCACTTCCGGCGCCTATGCCCTCCAGATCTCGGCCGTTGACCGCGCGATCGCGACGAAAATCGGCATGCACGCTGCATGCGATGTATCTTTAAGTATTTTTTATGTTATATTTTTATCATATAAACTATTTATGTATTGTATTCTTTTTAATATCTTGTGCGGCACGCCCTATTTCCTTGTTTTTCGACTTTTTGTTGTTATTGTTGTAATTGTTTCTTTGTTTCAGTATAGTTGTATTTCTCCACTTGCATAAAAAAAAGATAAGTATGACAATATCAAACATAAAGATATATAGGCCCTATTATTCACAAGTCATGAAAAAATAAACAAGAGTTCACATTACAAATATATAATCATGTGAAATAAGTGTTTTTTTTTTTTTTGTTGTTGTTGTTTAATAAGATTTGTTGCTTGAGCTTATTATAATGCCGGTATAAGTTTGTACTAATGGGTTTGTTTTAAATCTAATATCAAATATAAAATAGTTGTTCAATAATTATTCCTGGGAGATACCCAGAATCTGCTCGCACAAAGGTTTCTCTTTTTCGACTCACGGCGTTGTTCTTCCTTACCTGGCATATTGTCATAGCAAGTGACAATAAAGTTAAGACTCATAAGAAAATGGTAAGATCACCAATTCAGAATAAACTTCATGACAGCCAAGTAAATTCCTACAATTATAGAGTTGCTATACCATTAGCGTCTAAGGTATGAATTAGTATCATTTAGCAGTTTGATTTTTATGTTTAAACTCAAATCCTGCCACAATGATCTTGCCAATATTAAGACATTCATGTAACACGCGTCGCCCGAAACCTCCTCCACGGCGATCTTTTTATAAGAATGAATGTTTATTAACTGTGCTTCCTGAACTATACTTGTATTAAAGTGTGGAACCAAATTGATGATAATTAAGATCAACATTCTGTTAGGTTCAAGGTTTGGAAATCTTGTATTTGCTCCGCATATTGGCAGTACTAGAAATGGTAATGATAATGTCACAATAGAGGAATGCATTAAATGCCAATTGAATTGATTTCAATTAAAAATCCGATTTTCGGGAGCCTCTGCCTTCGTCAGGGATGAAAGTGATTATGAATTCTTTATTCTGAAAATTCATAAGCACTTAGGATTTTGAATTAAAATCAATTCATAAGCACTTTCATCCCTGAATCGAACTATACTAGGGGGAGGCCCCAAAAACTTCGGATTTTTAATTAAAATCAAGGCAATTGGCATTTAGTGCATTCGAGTCCTATAATGTAACATTAGTAGAGTATAGCCCTATTTAACAATATTTGAAGTATAGGGACCTAGTTATAAGCCAGTCTCAGACATTGATTTTAATAATTATGTATTGGCGAACCTATACATGTAGTCTTGTGTATTCTGTGTGGTGTGGATGTGTGTTCACGTGTGTGTGTGTTTGTATTTGTGTGTTTATGGTCTTTATTGTAGTTAATATTAATGATAAAAGCTTTTGTCATTTGGGGCCTATGTTTTATTGTATTTTGTATAGGGCCCCACTCACATTAATTATCAAGGGACCCTAAAAATCACACTGAGCTTACGTAATTCGTGTATTTTCATGTTGCGTTAATGTATATTATCCCAGATATACGTTTGGTTTTGGTTTGAAATAAATTTGAGTGGGTTATCATACTGAACTGAATTAGGAAAGAAAAGGGTTAACTTGCTTGTATTTTCGTAAGTGGATTTGTAGTCTTTTACGTTCTTACCATGTGAATCATCTACTAAGTAAATGAAACTCATACTTTTTTTTTGCATTGCTACAGGATTTGTCTTATTACGTATATTTTATACATTTGTTAATATTATGTATGCAATTCTTGTTTGCCTTTGACCAGTGAATACTAAAATAGAAATAAAAGCAAACAAAACCCGTAGATGTCCCTTTAGATGACTGTGTAGAGAGGAGCGTATTCCTATTCGTACATTAACGCTAGAGGGCTCACTCATCCAAGTCGAGTAGAGCTTGTCTGAAGCAAGTCTGAAGTCGATCGAGCACTGCACTCGCCTTTGACAGCCTGCTTCTACTTGGGACACTGCCACGGCTAACCAGGCCAAAAGAGTTAATCAAAGATCCTACAATATACAATACATAATAAATTCTAATGTAGTACTAGTGTAGGCTCTTTGGTTACAGCTGTTCGTACCAGGGAGTAGGAAGAGACTCTTTGGGGGTGTTGTTCGTGACGCTAAAACACGCGTTATGAACAAACTACTTTGTTACTTTGTTACTTACTTTATGATTACAATCAAAGACCCTATACTGAGTAGTGGGATCTTTGATATCGATAACAATGCCCAATGAAAGGAATCGATCAAACTACAGTATGAGAACACGCCCATTGTAAACTTTCGCTTGTGACCTACTTCTTTCTCGACATCGCCAATATTTCTGTTACCAAGCAACCTACGCCCCTCCTACCGTTCGTAGCTAGCGAGCTGCGCATCCACGAGCTCTATCTGCGCCAATCAAGATCACAGAAGACCGACAACCAGCAAGTGAACAAGTATCCAGGCAACAACCAACCAGGGCCGTATTTCTTAAAAAGTTGATAGGATAACAACTCTTGCTGGAAAGTCAATTGTCATGGTAACGACAAGAATGCAGATTCCCGATTGGCTGTTGCTATGGGAAGTTTGCCATTCCAGCAAGAGTTGACATCCTATCAACTTTTTATGAAATGGGGCCCAGATTGATTCGTGATTTGGGGGGGGGGGGGGGGGAGGGGGGGGGGGGGGCGGGGGGAGTGAAACCGTTCCAACATACGAGTATAGGTGCATGGTCCCGGTGTTTTAGTAAAACGAGGATTCCTGTCCTTTTGTTGTACCGATAGATCGAAAGATATGTATAGGTATTAGGTAGGGCCTATAGATCGGAAGAAAGAAAGAAAATATAGGTGAAACACGAATAATAGCTTGTCTTGAAACGAATTTGCGGAGATTAAAAGCATCCCATCCAAATATGTGTTAAAATTTTCAATATAGGCCTACATTGTAAATTATATATAGACCCTATGTTGTCCATTTACGCACTTTGCACTCGTTGAATACCAGAGAACAAATTTTACGCATATTTTTACACGACAGTAGATAACCTTGAACCTTGATATCGGTTCCCTTCAATATTTCAGAACATTCTATTTCGAATGTTGCAAAACGTATAGTGGTATTCCCCATGTGTTGTGAAAAGTCTCGCGAGCAAACGATCGTACGTGACGAAAGGAATATCCCCACACAGACCACAGTGCGCATGACTGCAATTCTGAGGGAAACCACAAGCTGGGATATCCCGACACGGCCGTATTGCTCTATTTTTAACTAGCCCGAGAAACTCTCGTGTTTTGTCAAAGTTGCACTGCGCTTGTGAAAGAAGCAATAATTGCATTGTATTTAGTAATAGCGACATAGATGTATCACTTGAAAGGTATTCCGTCCATATCTGCGGTTCATATATTTCTTCTTTTTTATTTTTGTTTAGGGGCGATGGGGGATTTATGTATGTGTGAACTGTGATGTACAAATTTTGCCTAATTTTTGGCCTTGTCTCCTTAGGGCAATTATACCCCCTGGGCAATTACCCCAGACCCTTCCCCTGATCGAATCCCGAACCTAAACCTAACCCTAAACCTAATTTTTACTCTATTATCTTATCACACTAACCAGTAGGCTCCGTATAGCCCGGGGGTGGGGGGGGGGGGGATAATTGCCCTGATATGCTTTATTAATCTCTTTCTTTAATACTTGCACAGTGGTTTAAGAAAAAACACACAACCTTATAGAACCCCTTTATTCGATTGTGGTCAAAAGTCCCTGGAATTGTAAATGTGACACTGTGATTTCACCCCCCCCCCCCCCAAGAAAACTGACCCAACAAGGAGAGAGAATTTCATTATCTTCATGGAGTCTTCATTTTCGAAAAATTGGCTCGACTGCTCAATTTGCTAAAATTAATAAAAGCACACACAAAACCAAAAATACTGTTTGTGCACTACTGTTTTCTGGAGTGGTTGGTGGCACAGATAAAACCCAAGAAATTGAGAATGGATACTCTTGATTGTAGGCTCAGTGTTGAAGGTTTGAAATCGCAACTACTAAGGTACCTAGAGACACACTTTGAAGAGCTGAGATATGACGCAACGTACCGAACCGAAGCTCGCTCACAAAACGCCCGTATCTTACGCGCATGCGCACAAGTTGTTTACTACATTCACAGGGAGTCATGTCAGTTCAAGTCTTTCCATGGCCCTCGCAACAAGCGTCTTAATTTGCATAACGGGGGTTTGGTCTTATTAATTATTCAAAGTTTAAAAACCGCAGGCCAGGCAACCACGTTGGTGCACGGTGAGATCAGCGGTGGGACGATGTGGACGCTTGTACCGTGTATAGGGTTTACATTTTTATGTGTTAGTGTTTACTCTGAGATAGATCTATCATTGTGGTATGTCAAGATTTTATCCCATTGATTTATTGCTCGATTTGATTCTGAATAAATTTTAAATGATGTCATGCCCAATTGTAAGGTTATAATTTTGTCTAAATATTCTATGATATTTTGTCCCTCCCTATTATCCCCTATTTTATTATAGTGGACGCACCCGAAGCCAGGCAGGTCGATTTCGAAACGATCGTTGTGCATGCATAATTTGCTGCGTGAATCCATGCTCATGCTGCTAGCTGAGATAAAGAGCCTAGGAAGCTAACTTTGCTCAGCTAGCTATCAGCTGGCCGTGTGTGAAAATGGCGAGCTCCAGCGATCAGCTGTTTTTGTGCAGGATGCTGGGTGTACAGATCCCAACTGTCTTTCTAGCTGTAATTTTTCAGCTCTTCGAGCTATCTCAGGTAAGTTTATCAGTTTGAGATTGCTACAGTATATTAACTTTCTTGTAGTGTACACTCAGGAGATTTCTATGGGAATATACTTGGGATTTTCAAACTTCGAGAGGCCTTGTCAAGCCCTTGTACAACTGTACCCACGCTCTGTCTTCACAGCTGGGACTAGGATCAATTTCGGACCGTCTGTTTGGCGTTTGTTCTGAAGATAGCGAGATGTGTCGGCTGAATTTCCTCTTCTCTCTTTTCGCGCATGTTGTCCATGTCATTGCAATCTAACTTATTGTACAGAATGATTGCTTTAGATCATAATTTTGTGAAATAAGTCACGAACACGAAGGGACATCGACCGGAGCTGCGGAGGGAATAGCAGAGCCAAGAGGATCCATGCAACTTGCAAGAAGGCTGAAGCGGCACTTCAAGGCAGTGATGATTGTACTATTGTGGCCTGAAACTTCAACCTCACTGACACTGTACGGTAGTTACTGTACCTGGCTGAACTGAACCAGTGCGATGCACCCACTGCTTGATGAGCACTTCGTCTCTTGGTCAATTTGACACTGATGATTCATTTGTAATGTGTGAACTACACTTGTCACTGACATAGAACGGTTCTAAATGCCTGTCTTAAAACATAGAATTAAGAAAATAGTATTGCATGTGATCAGTCAGTGTCGCAACTTACAGTTACACTTGTGTACAGCGACAGGGCTGTGTATAGTTAGATTCCAGCTAGATTCTTCTCTCTCTCAAGGGTTTAGATGCTATAGAGTTTTACTTTACCTTTGTGCTCTGTGAAATTGTGACCATAACTGCAGCCTAGGTCTGAACTCTGTTTCATTTGTTGCCTTTGTCTTTAATAAAGTGTACATGTATGTATTCAATTTTTACATGGCATATCAAGGGGTAATCTATTCTACTATTTCTAGGATGAAACGGCTGTAGACGGTATACAATCTGGGCCCCATTAGGATGACAACTCTTGCTGGAATGACAACTTCCCACAGCAAACAACCAATCAGGAAGCTGTATTCTTGTCGTTACCATGACAATTGTCATTCCAGCGAAGAGTTGTCATCAAATCAACTCTTTATGAAATAGGGCCCAGGATTTCCATATTCAACATTTAAAGAAAATCTGACTTTCTGAATTCAAACATCCAGAAATATTAAACCTCTAATGTAGATCTACTACAATGTAGAAGTGTATGTCATGTGGGGGTGGGGAGTGATGATGGTTTGGGGGTGATTGTCTTGTATTTTGACAGATGTGCATGTCAATGTTCATACTCATACTAGTCATAGTAGAAACTTGTGTTAAGCAAATGTAACAGTTGCATACCACAAGCACGCGAACATCCCATAGTGGCCGTGACTACTAAACTACATGTAGATAATCTAGTCATGTACTGTGTAAGCCGTTATTCTTGTGTACATATACTTTCATGAATGAGGAGGTCAGAGACATTTTTACAAGATGTTCTTGCAATTTTGACATTTAGGTTATGTCAAATGCATGTCAATTTGAGATATTTTTGTGTGCTTTCAATTCATGGTCCAACAGTGATTTGCAAAATTTGTGAAAATAAAACCCTTGCAAAAATAACAGCTTATACAGTATGTACTAGTAGTATAGAAGTAATGGTGCAGTCATCATTTTGTACAGGCATACTTTCAGAGACAAATAATTTTTGTAGACATGAAATTGCAAATCTTTCCCTGTAGTACCATACCACATAAAATGAAATTGAACTACAAGTTGCATTGTAAGAAGTCTATATCAAGTCAATGAAATGCACTGATTTTCATGTGTTTTCATAAAACTGTTATACCTATACTATTATGTCACAATATCTTTGCCTTTCAAATTAATTCATTGACCTGCTCACAAACCTTCACTTATAAAACAACAACAATAAAACATCGATATAGAAAGGTCTCCACAGCAAGTACACATAGATGGTGAGTTGTTAGGTACTGTTGGACAAAGTAGTGCAATGATCACATGGGATGGGAAATGTGTTGTAATTGCTGAGTTAAAAACAAATTCTGACATGATTTTTCATAATGATTATTGTGTAAACCAGTAGGACAGTAGAAAAGCTATGAGTAAATGTTTCATCCAAAGTATGTTTATGGTTGTGAACAATAGCATTGTTCTGTGAAGACAGGTGAAATTGAACTGTATCTTTGTCTTATTCTATATTGTGTTATAGTGAGAATTGAGGCATTTTTGTATTTGAAGAGTTTTGAAGGGGATTTTGTTTTGAGTCACACAATGTAAGTTTCAACTTAGTCTTTGACCTTTCCACCCCAATTCTGTTACGTATAAATTACTCATTTAATGTTCTCAAGCTCTAGCTGAAGATTTTGTTCTAATGTTTGTATCAAAGTTCATTCCTTGTAAATGACTGGTTCAAAACCAAAGAACCATAAAGTTCATAATCTATCTTCTATTGGCCCTGAGCAGGCCATGGACTCTGGCCACAATGCACAAAGGAGTTTGCACTTGTGATGTACACTTCCCACAACTACATTTACACATGGTATCAAGGTTTTTCCCACCATGCAACATGCTAAGATATCACATTATTGACAGTTCTGTAGATATGAGACATTCCATTCAAAATAACTATAAGCCCATTTATTGGGGATATAACCAGCTTCCATATTCAGCAAAATGAAAATTGCAGCAGCATGTAAGGGAGAGAAATGGTGATGCATTTGATTCAAAAGAGGGTTTCTGTGTAGGGAGACAGCTTCAAAATGTAAAGATAAAGATTTGAAATAGTATAATATCATGCATCTTTCACATACTGTTCCTACTCCCCATAATTTCAAAATATACTGTGCTACATGTATTAACATTGACCAAATAGGTAGGCCCTATTTCATGAAATGGACAGATGACATAGCACAGGCGTATGTCTTGACATGGATATGCCCTGAGTTCAGAACCAAGATACTTTTAAGTGTGCATCAGAATTGTTCATATAGTGAGTCAGTGAAAATTTGTGCCCAAATCATACTTGAGGTAGCATATCGCACACATGTAGGTCTACTGTATAGATTATTTCTTATATTAATTAACTAGTCTGTGGCTGGGAAACCTTTGTGACCTTAGAAAATGAAAAACAGGTAGAGAGTAAGTTTATGAAATCAATACATTACAGAGGGGAAAGAATGGGCAGGTCCAGTTCATGCACCAAGGTTCAAATGTACATCCACAAGAACAGCATTTGTGCAGCAGTTTGTCAAACTGTTGTTCTGTATGTGTTCGAAGTATGGTGTATATATCCAGCCCAATATCACATTCATGTACTTTCAAGAGTTTACAATGTAGTTTCCTTTAGTAAAGGTTTATTTTTGTAATCAATTTGACCCAGACCTTAGTCCCTCTATTTTTTGAAAGAAAGGTTAACTGTACTCAGCTCGTTAGCACTAGAAATCAGATCAGTTACAATTACCTCTTTCATTCTTTTCTCTTCGTGAAGCAATTCCATACCGCTCCAAATTCATTCATTGTTTGCTAGAGTGGTGTTTTTATTACTTTCTTTTGTTCTGTATGAATGATTCATGCTGTTCTGTAGAGTAGATTGTATGTGTGTTTTTGTGGGTTTTTTTTGGGGGGGGGGGTAGGGAGGAAGGCATTTCGTGTTTTGTTTTGTTTTTGGATTTTTTATTATTTGTAGTGTTGTACATTGTATGTATTGCGACTACATAAGTATATGTAGTCCTACAATGTGCATCTCAGCCTTGCTGACTGCAGGTCTTTTAATCATGATTGAATATTAGTAAATTCAAACTCAATCTCAAACATATTGATTATGATGTACAATGTAGCTGATATCAGGAAAAAGAAAAAAGATGTTCTTTCTGTATATAGTTACACTGTAGGTGTCAGTGAGTCATCCAGTAGGGCACCTTATTCAAAGGTCAGAATTTGCAAAGGGGATTTAGATGGTGTCTATGGATTACAGTAAATGCAGACTTTAGCTGTGTAAAAGCATGTGACATGTCGCATACACCGACAGACGTCCAATCATCAACACAGGCACATCGATGTACAATGTACACGTGTATGACCGTTTCCCACATCTATGTATATAGAGTAATGGTTTGAAATTTAAACTGAGGTTTGTTTTACTCTGTGAATATGGGCCGGTAAAATCTGCCCAACTGTGTGATGGTGATGACACTTATCAGAGTAGCATTCGTTGTCTGGTTTAATCAAGTAATTTCACAAATTCCATTCCTCACTCCATGACCTTGCTCAAAGTAGGCCTATATCATGGGTGTCGTACTCCTTGATTTTCCAAGAAGATGGGGAAGTATGATCTTTTCAAAAGACTAAACAAACTTACCCAACTACATTTTACTTTGTCATGTTACTTGTGTATGTACTTGTGAGCTGAATCAAGTGGAGATATCATTGCCTTTTGAGCTACATTGCATATATTATGAGAATATATGCATATTTTCAATTTCACCATGCCATTCCGTTAAATGATATGATATGATATGATGTATATTTAATGTTCTGTGATTCCCTCATAGCACATTTGATGGACTGCAAGGTGGCATTTATACCAATTGTTTGTATCTTTAAATGAGAATTGACCTGTACTGTATATATTATGTTGTCATGAAAATGCCCTCCTCCCCCCCCAAAAAAAAACAAACAAAAAAAAACACAAAAAACCAACAACACAAAAACAGGTGCAATGACAGCTTCGTGTCTGAGAGTCTACTCGAGGTTTATTTTGAATGGTATGGCAGCATGTGTAAAATACTTTCCAGGTAACTGGTCACATTTGCCAGTAGTAAGCAGGTGCAAAGTTCAAGTGCCCTCTAACTGTCACACTGCTAGATGTGCCAGATAGTGACTACCACCTCCCAATGTTTGATTGGATTCTTTTCTAATTTCAACATTTCATGCTGGAAACCAGTCACTGAGAGTGGTTTATGAAGTGGACGTAATTTGCGAACTTAGGGAATCATAGCAGTAGTAGTACATACATATACAGTAGGGCCTATGTATCTTTCAGTTCTAACAACATTGGATAGTTTCTTTCATTTTTTTGAGTGTGGTTTTTGTTTTTAGACTAAGTGTTTTAAACAAATGTTGATGAAGGGATGGTACAATGTACTTTGAATTACATGTGGAATAGGCTGATTTGACAGTTCTATGTTTTTGATATCAAGTACAGCATACTGTGTCAAATAAACAGTCATGTTCTGTATGCATGTTAGGTCGGAAGAAATTTCCTGTGAGCAAAGTTCTCTGCTTACACTCGGTTGAAAGATCAAATGCTAGATCTAGGAAAATATGATAACCATCTAATCCCCCTTCTAAAATATCCTGTGTATTGTGTGTGTCATCTTTTGCCCAATGAAGATACAATTTGTAGTTGTGTGTATGTTAATGTTAGTGCATGATTTGGATACAAATTGTAGTTTGCATCCTGATGGAATTCGGAAAACCTACATGTATATTACATTCCAAAGAAAAGAGCTAATGTTTGTTCAACAACAACATCAACAACAAAAAACAGCAACAACCAAATTCTGTAGTTTTATGATACTGTGCTGCTGGCCTTTTCTGTGTATGATGTACACTTACAGTATGAAAAGTAGTGAGCAGGGCAAATCAAATGGACAACTGGAATGCTTGTATGGAGAGGGGGCTGGGACATCAAAACTCCCATTCCCACCACGTGCAGAACAGTCGCTTGTTCTGGCCTTTGATGCCAATGGGCAAAGGTGTCCACGTGAGAATGCACAAAGATGTACATCCCAGTTCTCTCATGTTGCTGGATTATACATGGGAGATACATTTTGTTCAGGACTGCTTGTCGAAGCCAGGCAGTGTGGAGACTCTCCACGTGCAGGATTGCATCATTATCACTAAGCATGTTGTAATGCTACACAAGCAGGTTTGTGGTTAAAGTGTCAACTTTCTTTCGTTATATCACCTTCTGTCTGAACAATATTTGCCTCTACACAGGATACAGCATGCAGCAGTAGTGTTTATGCCCTGTAGAAAACAGGACCTTTAACGGTCAGTGACTTTTGTCGTTCAAATAATAAGACTCTAAGAAAAAGAACAACAAAAACCCCTCAATAACAGGTTACTGAATTCCCTCTCTACTAAGCCACACCCCCAAGTTGGGAGGCTTGGCCTCATTAGCATACAATTGAGCCCAGCTGTTGCTTGTGAGTGTGCGCAGTAATATCGAATGAACCATGCAAATAGTATGCAGACTTTGTCCAATCAAGTGTGTGCATTGGTGCTTGACAGTCATTGGCTACGTGGGTTCAGTCATACATTAGCCAGGCATTGAGGAGATAGGTACATGAAGAGGGGGACCCTGGGAGCTGATGGTCACATGGAGCTTTCTTGCGAACCTACAGAGGAGTCAGAGGTCAATGCTGTGACCGACATAGGCCTAGCTCCAGGAGTTTGAAGGCCTCTTCGATGAATCTTACAAGATTATTCTAAGAAAATGTTGTTGACTGCATGATGTATCAGTTGTTCCCAGTATGACAAATGCATAATAGCCTATGACAACTAGGGGTATAGCGGCAGTGCAAGTATAGAACGTAGCTGAACATAGCGATGTTCCCTTTTGACAAGCATGGCATGATTGCCTAGTCCTATTGTAGTCAGAAGTCAGCCATATCTTATGAATGAGAAATCCAAAAGACTTTTTTTCACTCTTGCAAGAATAGAGTCCCTCACTGTCACCAAATCACAACAGAATAAATCAGATTTAACCAGATAAGTAACATGACATCAGCTGTAATGAGCCAACATAGGAAGCTCCTCAGTGCTTCTTGTTCAAAGATTTGTGCTGTTTCTGTTTTCTATAAATGCAGCCCCTACAGACAACTTTTTAGAATATTTGCTGTGATCTAGGCCTATAGGAATCATAACAAGGCATAGGCCTACTTGGAGGCCATCATGCTGTTTTGATAGTTGTTAGCCTTTGATAGTAGACTACTTCATCTTCCTTTGAGTTTGATTTGAACTCTTAGGGCCCCCTGTGAGTATCAGAAATGTTTCTCAATGAACAACAAGATAGCACATAATGTTGTGATACAAACCATTCTGTATGTGAAGTACATATTTACCGATATCAAATAAACAGCTATCATGTATTCAAGGATTTTAGGTAGTGAGCTGTCATGACTGCTTCTGATTTTACACAGAGAGCAAGATTCCCTAGAGATGCTTAGTGTCTTTTGTGACATGCATTTCAATAGCACCCCCAGATTTTGAATAATTCTGTGTCATTTGAATATAACTGTCAAAAGGACAACAACTTGTCTACAAATAAGCTGCACCCAGGAAAGGTCCTTGTCAAGGCCCATTCAGTATTAGGTGGGGGAACTTGCAACAAGATTATGTAAGACCCTTTGGTACGAATCCATTGAGCCAATAAAAGGGGAACGAAGAGAAAGACGGTTACTCCCTAAACACTGGACCCTGTTGCCCTAAGTAGACTTCATGGACAGATCAATAACAGGGTAGCTCCTTTGTGTGAGGACAAGAGCTCGTAGTGGGTGTGCGACCCTGAATCCTGGCAGCTATGGCTTCCTGTCCACTATGTATGGCCCAGATGCTATCTCTCCAAAGCTTGCATGGGGGCCCCTGGCAGGGTTAGCTTTCTCAACTTGTGTGCAAACTGTGCTCACCAGTATGCTCTGTACATTGTGCATTTATCCACTGGAGCATACTCATGCATTGTTTTTCCCAATTTGTGACCTCCCAAAGAAAATAATGAACCATGTTGTGTAACAGTATTGAATTGATTGTGCTTCTTGTAATTCTGAAACTGATTTTTTTTTTTTTTCATATTCAGTTGTGGTCATTTCATATATAATATGCCAGTGCTGTTCAACTCCTAATGCAGTGTAAAATTGGTCCTTTTCTCATGACTACTGTATCATGTACAGTGAGCAGTAGGAAAAAAATATGGTAGTAAAAAATACAGGGTTTGTTTTTACCACACACTTTCTGTAATAGCACTGTACTGTATTGCAGAAGCATGATGTTTAACACTCAATACATGTAGGCCTACATTGTATAACCACCTTCTCTCCGCCTGAACTCTGTGATATAGTGTCATATTGAATATGGTAGGCCTATTTTACTGAGCAATGTGACTTGTTACTGTACGAGCTGAAATTTTCGCGAATTTCGTGAATCGCCTTTGAAACGCAAAAATAACAACACGCGAAAATAACAACGTGCGAATAAGTAAGTTCAGTTAGACCCTCGCAACCGCGAAATTAACAACACACAAAAATGTCCTCCAAGTAGCAATTCGCGAAAATATCTGTACGCGAAAATTTCAGCTCGTACAGTATGTAAAGTTGATGTGTTTATATTCAACTTCTGAGAGTGTCTTCCTTTGATGATATTGTACTTGCCTGTATAGTTTGAGATGCATACAACTTTACTTTAGAATCTAGAGTGGTGAAAAAACAAAATGAAACAAAACACACTATAAACCAAGCCATGTTACACGACACAGAAAATTTGGGAAAAAAAGTATCAAAAAGTAATTAGAGAATAGGCAAAATACATGCTGATCAGTGCAGACAAAGAGAATAGGCAGAATACATGCTGATCAGTGCAGATAAATGCATGGCCTTGTCCATCAGGTCTGGCTGATAATAAACATATGTACAAAGTGTAGAATGTGACCACTGAGCAATTGGCACGTGCTCGTGAAGGCTAGCCCAAGTCACACAAGTGCTCCAAACCATGTTGTGGAACCAGTGGATTTGAAGAGTGTGGTATTGAAAGGAGGTCAGATTGAACTAATCTCATAGTGAATTACTTTGCAAACAGAAGAGAGAAATGTGTCTAGTGGAAAAAGAAAATTTCTTCAAAGAAGTTTTCAGTGTCTGGCCTTTCACCCAACAAAGACTTTTCTGGATTTTTTTTAATGGTTGTCATTCCCTTTCCTAAATGTAGTCCGTCACAACTTTTTAACCTCTAATCAACCTACCAGAACCAATAGCCTTTTTGAGGTTGCAAAGATACATTTTGTTTTTAATCATGTTTGCAGCTATAGGCAGTTCATTTGGATTTTGGGTAGCCTTCTTGACAGGTGCAAACAGCAAACAATATTCCATGCAAAGTATGAGTTGCCCACTTTGATTTGATTAGAAAGCAATTATTAATGGCCTTACAAGTTGTAAATGTGTGGTTTTTAGATTGGGATTACAGAAAGTTGTTTTTTGTTCAATATCATTTAAGCTGATTAGTTTCACAATGTAGGCCTATAGTGTACAATGTAGATGCTTTTAGTTGATAGGTCCTGTATAGGTTGAGGGGCCTACAGCAAAGTCAGTTTTCTTATTTAATGAAGTGGCATGCATCTTGCCAAATTCAAGGACTGAGTAATGAACCACAAAGGTTCCTTAACTGTGAATGTAATTTATGGTTGCCCTGTCCCCCTTTTATTGCACCTCCTCTTCCAGTTTCCATGCTGACTGGTGAAATATAGGGCCTACAGAGGAAGCAGGGCAGTTCTGGGCCCCGTTGCATAAAAGTTGCAATTATACTATAGTAACTTTGCCATCCAATGGTAACTTCCATGGAATTCTTGATTTTGATTGGCTGTTGAGTATTGTTGCCATGGTACACTGTAGTTACCATTGGATGGCAAAGTTACCATAATTGTAACTTTTATGCAATGGGCCCCAGAAGTACTAGTATTTCATGTTCTTATGATGATGTGGCTTCACAATAGAACAACAGTGAACAGTACAAGAGAAGTGGACAAAATACATTATTTCAACCTGAAAAATGCGCAAAGATGTTTTCTCTTGAATGTGGGTAATTTCAGAGAGTATCAAGAAAACCATCTGTAAAGAAAGTGATACAAAGTCCAAAAAGGTGTAGACAGTGCTGAAAGTCCAAAAAGCTTAAGACAGTGCTAGAGTAGAAGTTTATTACAGAGCATTAGTCAAATTAATGATGTGCTTGCTCGAATTTGAAATCTGATCAGTCTAAGATACATACATGTATGTTTATGAAGTTTGGAAGATTTTGGGGGATTTGGATTGCGCTGCTGATCGGGCAATTTAGTGACATTTTTTTACCACCATTCAAGCAAAAATCTCAGGATTTGACTCATGATGTAAGTCTCCAGATTTTCCAGTAATTGGTGTCATTATGAATCCCTAATTTGATGACTAAAAGCATTCTGTGAATGGCATTTTGCAGGTACAGGAATAGTTTATTGTACACTAACGGTGCCCTATTTTTCTGTAGGAGGAAAAAACAATCAATCGAACAGGTACAGTAGGTCAGTGTGATCCAAGTGTAGTGGTTTCCTGCCATTTGTTAACATCCTCTTTTTTTCACCACCATTGTTTGTGTTCTTTCTTCGTGAAAGTCACACCAAGAAGACACAGTAGGGGTTACCAACCTTTTATAAGTATAGGACATGTCATATGCATGAATTCTAGACTGTTCAATCACGTAATCCATCAAAATTCATCCCCCAAACAGGCGTGTCTTCATCAGCCCGAAGTTCAAACTAGCGGGACATTTTGCGGTCTTAGAAAATAGCCCGATACAGCGAATGTGCGTCTTCATCAGCTCGAACAGCCTGCTTCGGGAAATTAGTCCGAAAATTGACGCATGCGCACTTTGCAATATTACTCTGCCTGGCTCGCGGTTCGAAAGTGGATTTCCCCGCTCAAAATCTCCTATATCACCGTATGTACGATTCTACAACCAGGGAGTTGAGCAGTACAGCAAATTCTCTCCACAGGGATATTAATAACGCTGCTCTTTCTTCTGTCCAGTGAGGCATCCTATATGAAATTAACGAATTGCAATGTTTAAACAAATCCAAAATGCACACAATCTGCAAGAATCTTCAGCTAAGGTATAGATGTGAGTAGTGAGTTTCAACCCTTCTGCAATTTCCCTTTCCTGATCATACCAGTCTGTGGTGATAGGATTGAAGATTGAAAAAGAACATAAAAATGAGTAGATTGCACAAGGCTGTTAACCACAATTTATCTCTGGTTTTATGGGTTTACTGTTGTTGTTGTTTTTTTTTTTTATGAAGAACGATGTGGTACAGTACATTGTAGATACTGGTGGTCGGCAGAAGCCTGGCCTGACAGCCACAGAAGCCATAATGATTTCTCAAATGCAAGGCATATCCATGAACTCTATGGAGATGTGTATGTGCCATGTGACTGTTCGGTACATGTAGCTTGTGATGGTAGTCAGAATGAAGCTCATGATGTTGTGCTGAACTTCCTTTATAGATTGTTGTAGGAAGACCAAAAGTTCTAAAGTTATCCTGATATTGAGATGTTCAAGATAAGAAAGAAAGTCACTACTTATCAGTAGGTGTTGGCAAATGTTAATGCTACTGTATAAAGCTGTTATATTTGCATACAGATATTTTCGCAAATGACGAGGCCACGGACATTTTCTTGAGATGTTGTTTTCGTGAATTGATACCGAAGCTATCGCAAGTGCACTATTACTTTAGCGTATGGTGACATTTTCGCATGTTGTTGAATTCGTGACCCAATAGTGATTCATGAAATTTGCGAAAATCAAACCCTGTGAAAATACCAGCTTATACCGTATTACATTCAATTGTGCCAGTTTATTTTTTTATTTTATTAGATGCTAAACTGAAGGGAATGTGTTGAAATACATGGAGTAAAAATGTGTTTTCTGTATTTTGCTCTTTCTGTCCTCTGCAGGCAAGGGAGTTTTGTCAGGCAGAAGGCTACTGGTGCGACACTGGCCACTGCTGTGGAAGCGGAGAGTGCTGTACATATTACTATGAACTATGGTGTAAGTTTTCTCATCTTCTCCACCTAAATCCCACTTTGGTTTCAGCAGGGCTTTTCAGAAGTGGTGGCCTGCGGCCACTAGAATTGGTGTTGGGCCACCCAATTAATCTATTGGTGGCCTGATCAGGCAGCTAAGATTGAAATGGATTGTTACTTTTGCTGTTATTTCTGGCCACTACATAGCATTTTGGGCCAGCAAAATGTCAGATTTAAGGATTTTAGTGGCCTGGCCCTGTTTAATCAAAAGATGGGGGATGGGGGGATGGGGGGAGTGGGGAAGGAAGGGTAGAATACATCAGCCTTTCATGCTTAACCCGTCGAGGATGGACTGATTTTGCTTCAATACGCATTTCCCATAGACCCCTGCCCGAGTATACTCGGGACTCGTCATCAACGGGTTAAAAAAGATGCTGCAGCATTACTGGTGTATAGACAGGCCCACTCATATGTTTTTGTGTTGGCATAAATGCAAGTTATTATGGCCCTGTTAAAAGAGTACATGCCACACAGTCCTCAGGAGCTCACTCGGATAGTTTTGTGAGTTCAGAAAGTGAAATGAGACTCGCTATGCTATCCTCAAAAAATATTCCAATATCATATGTTATACCTCAAAACATGCTACATATTATCACAACCATATGAAATTGATAATTTAGAAAGTTCTGTTGCTGTAGTATAATAGAAGAAAATCTCCTGTAGACACGGGGTAATGGACTGGTTTCTGTGCATAAGTTATCACTGTTACAATATCAATGGAGTTTGGAGTCTTCTAGCTCCGAACACTTGACAATATGATGGAAATATGGTTATTTGATCAATTATTACAATGTCATTAGATGTGGAGTGATGATATATGTGAATGTTGTCAAATCATTCATCTGCATTATAAAGGTGTAGTCTCTAAAGATGAAATATATATTGCAGTCAAAGCTGTTAGCAAATTGTGTTAAATCTTTTTGTTCTGCTTACATGTACGTGTATAGAAATGTACAATGTATGGTCAGAATGAAAGACTTGGAAGACATGATGGGGATACCCAAGATGATTGCAACCCTTCGAAGTTCATGCCTGCACCCACTGACACACACACACACACACACACACATATACACACACACACTCACTCCTGATCTACAATGTAGACAGAATACAATGTTCCATGCCAAGGAAAATGCCATTATGATGTCACATTATGCTTCTTTTTTTTTTTTAATAGACAGTACATACATGGCAACTGAAAATATGTCTTGTCTAAAATTAGGCAGTTGTGTCATGACTGCATACTGTGTTCCCCATTGTCATATAAATTTGTAGCACTTGTCTTTTTCTCCTGTAATACCACTACCAGATGTTCTTGGTTTTGTTGTATGATTGATAGTGACAATTTGTGTGGGGTAGATATCAAATATTCGTCATTACAACATTTCTTCTGACAATCAATTGAAATGTTTAAATCAGAATTGAAATGCTTACGCATGCATTGTCCTTCAGCATCTGCTGTGAGCTAAAGATGTGTAATCGATGATAGCATACACTGTACATAGTCCTTCATGCAAAGCTGCTACTTGGGCTCATTATGTAGCCACACCTTCATTAGAGCATTGACGTAGCAGTGTCAGCGTAAGGGTACCAAAGGGGGAACTAGCAAATGGCTTGAGATCACCACTGGTTAAAGGAAGGATGACATCTGAGACTGAGCATAAACCTGTTCTGTTGCTCGAACAGTCATGCTGCAAATAGTCTAATCGTGTTTGAAATATATTTGAAGGCAAACTTCTCTGTAACTCTGCAACAGTTGATTTTGAATAGTCCATGATATGCTGCAGTGAACAAATTCAATATATCATACACTACACTTGAAAGTCTCTTACTTTTAAAAGCCAAAGTTGTATTTTGTGATGCCATGTAGCGGAATAACATTTTATTCTTGATAAACTTGACAAGCACGAAATGTGAGTTATTAAATGATATGAACTTCTTTTAAAGTTGCCCCCCCCCCCAAAAAAAAAAAAAGACAATGTGTGATGTTAACCTTAGTGCATAGCCTACAAATTACCCAGTAGTGTGACATGCTTATCTGGATTTCATGGCGAATCGAGAACGTCCCAGGGATGCATTGTTGATGGACACTTCCTCTTGAAAGCATTGTTTGTTAATGCACGGAGGATCTTGCTTCCCCAAGACTTCGTTTCTCTACTTCCTCACCTTCAGGCGACAGCAGGGTGAGGCGGTGCACTTGGCACAAGAAGACTGTCGAATGTGAACGTGTGGTCTCACACCACCACAGCAGAGTACTGACTTGTATCAGCCTCCCACGATACACAACCATAAGTGTAGCAACAAAAATTGGAATAAACTATTTGTGATATTGAAGTACATGACTTGTACAAATGTTGCGAAGTAAAATCACATTCAGGGAAACTGAAATAAGAGCTGAGGTATTAATGTCAAAGCATTTTCTACCAAAAGTTGCAGAAGATAATTTTTATTATTATTATTATTTTTTTTTTGGAAGCACAGGAATGAACAAAGCCATTTTGTCATATGTTTGCAGGTGAGGAAACAATAGAATCTCTTCCTCTTTATTCTTTTATTAGTTGCATTCATGGAAAAAAACACTCTTTCATATCTATACTCCAAATTGATCAAATAGATAATGGATGACACATGAGCCCATTCTGAAGGAGAACGCAGCCTTTATGACTATGAGTGGATTGTTGTGAAAAGTTCCATGTTATTCGAGACTGCATGAGTGCAGTAGCATCCCTTTTATTCTCCAGATGGGGAGGAAACTTTAGCCTGTCACCCAATCCACAAAGAAAAACTGGGATAATATGCCATAGGTCTGATCATAAATCAGGAGCGTAGTTTAAAAATATCTCGGAGATCATAAGGGCATAGGCGAACTCCACTCACCTAACATGTTTGTTTCATCCTACAAGCTGGTTGCTAGCAGTATTGTAGGACTTCAGGAGGATCGAAGGTCAACACGGTGTCATTTTTTTCTCTCCTTTCTCTCTCCCTCTCTCATTTTGTTCCTTTTCTGTCCCTCATTTTCTCTTCCCCTCTGGACTCCTTTGAAAGCTAGTCTACCTCAAGGACATCCTGTGCTTTGTACAAAACAAAATGTATGTTTATGCATTTATGACTTTTTTAATGAGGCTTTGTTTTGGGGATAACAGACGAAATACGATTGTACATACATTTGTAGCTCCCTCTGAAATTTGTGCCTAGTTACAGTGATTTTTTTTTTCTCTCTCTCTCTCTTTAAAGTAGGCCTACATAATCCCTCCAGATATGCTTTGCAGTCAGTCCTGTTATTTGGTATAGGAGAATATTTTTTTTTAAATAATTTTTTTAACTTTGTTGACTGATAAATTTATAGTATAACAATCTTCAAATGCATTTAAAGGAAGCTAGCATGCACCTGTACACTGTACACGAGTTTTGAGACTTTATACAGTGTATAAGCTGTACATGCTGACCCTATCAAGGGAAGTTCTATTGCCTTGCCAAACTGCTTACTAAATGGTGTCTGTATACTTGAGATAATGAGAGAGATTGTAGTTCTTTACAGATTTTTACTGTAACGTTTGAAGTATTTTGTGTTTGTTTTCAGCAGTATTTTTATACTCAGTGATACAAGATTTCTTTATTAAATTAGAGACACTGGATACTGGTACTTCATGGTAGTATTTAAATGGGACCACATGCCTGTATGGAAAGATGTACACCCTGTTTGTATCTGCAGAGAATGTCTATACAAGATGCTTCACAATAATGGCAAGTGAAGTGCAGAGTACTTGATGTAAAATACAAATTTTTATGTCTCAATTTTAGCTGCCCTCAAGTGGCCTAATTTGGATAATGCTTGGACATGTTCAGTGCAAGATATAGAAAATAGAATGTCACACTAACACTTTGAGCATAGATGGCTCTCTACGCTGTCCAGGCATTCTCTGCACTTGGCCTTAACATCCCAGCATATGGCAGTGTGTTGGAATAACAAACATGTTATCCACTTACATACAGCCTTGATGGAACAACCCAGTACCGGTACAGGATCTGCCATTAGAGCCTGTTATACTCTTTAGCATGGGTACAATGTGTACCAAGAGAGGTAAAATGTTGTGCCAAGGACTACTGACTGTATCTGCAGGGTTCAAACAGGAAGGCTAGAGCAGGAATAGGCCCAGATGTTGGTTGAATGTTTGTTGGCTGTTGCACATTGGCAAACATGTGATGTTTAGTTTCTCATATTTTTCAGACATAAATACATGTAAGTAGCATCCCAGGTACTCTTCTAGCTGTTCTACTTCATATTCAAAGATTGAGGGGGAAATGGTGAGGGGGGGGGGGAGGGGGAGGATTTACATACAAAATGGTAGCAGAGATTCCCTGATAATTTTTTTTTTTAAATTCTTAATTCTTAATTCTTTCTTAATTCTTTTTTTTTTCTGTGAAATTGTCTAGTGTATGATGGTGATATATCCTTTGAATAGGAAAAATCATATAGAGTAAAGCTTTCTTGTTCCGATGTTTAAATTTCAGCTTCATACAGGGATCTCATGAAGTCATTAATGTCTTTAACATAAACATGTACACAGTTGTAGGTACAAGTAAGCCTACTCCATAGACCAATAATGTATTTAATCCAACTTGTGCTGTAGACAAAAGTAAGGAACAATTGAGAAGCTGTTGGCATAGGCCTCTATGTTTGTAGGCCCATTGGCCGCCAATGTACAATTCTATTGTTCAGAGGTTTTGTGGATTCTTATTGTAAAAGAAATTGTTGACACGCTTTCATCGTGCATACCCCCATGCTTACTGCGTGCAGGGAAAAGGGTGATCGCCAGTTCTAGGATTTTACCCACATGGGAAGGAGAGGGTCATGGCCAAACAGGCTGCCATAGCTCAGCCATTGTTGTTTGATGCAATGCAAGGTGACAAGGAGATGGCATTCACCTCCCCCTCTTCCTGCCTTTTAAATTCTTGTAGTCTCCCTGCTGCAGTCTCCCTATCTCTGCCTCACACAGCTGAAGTTCTGTGTTTCTCTGTCATGAAACAAATATTGCATGCTTTGTTTACTCTGATGTGAAGCATGTGCATCACAAAATTCTCGGAAAAGCCTGCAGGCCTACAGCCAATCAGGTGTTAACTGGCAGCGAAGGTCACTCTGCCAGGAGAAGCGAGGGACAAGGCCATAGCAATGTTGCTTATGACCATCTGCTTTGATAGGGGCATGAGTAACTATCACAGGTGATTTGATAGCGAATCTAAGGAGTAGTAGATAGAGGCAATCCTTTGTTTGTGGTTAGAAAGAACACACAGTGAGGAGAAGCCCCTGGAGTAAACCTGCTGAAAGTGGTTTCCTGGTTCAGAGACTGCTAGTCTTTAAGTGCAGACTCTATTGTAATCCTGGAACCATGTATACCTTCAAGTTCTGTAGATATTTAAAGTGAGTATTAAGAAGTATGCAGGACACATACAGTATACTACCCCCATTTATACTGAATAACATTCATTTTCTCAGTTCTGTTTGACCATATCCTTTCATGTAGGATGTTTTCTTGTCACTGAAAATGGCTATAGGCCTACATTTTTCGTAGTCATGTCACTGGTGACAATTTGGTTGTAGCCATCATTTAGTATTTCAACTGCATTGGAGACTGTATACTAGTGTTGAATCATTAATGTGTACTGAACATCTCCATGAGGGGTGACTCACAAAATTTGTCATGTCGTAGTATTAAATGTGGAGACTGTCCCCTGTTATTCATCATGACTCGGTGTTTCCTCTGTATAAAGATCAGTACATTGTACATGTTGGTGACCTACATGTATCATGCAGAAGAGATCTTGTGTTTCTTCTCAAAGATTTCATTGCTCAGACTCGTAGGGTCAGGATTTGTAGTTTTCTTATCAGCATCTTTACTTCATCACAAGCAAATGAACATAAAAATGCTATCTTGATTCTATTCACAAATGTATTAATTTTCTTACATAAAAGGCACTGCCTTGTGTAATATACAATGTACATATGTAGGCCTATTGGGCATACATGTGTACAAATTGTACATATACAGTAGGGTCCTACCAAGAGAAAACAGATTTTTTTCTATCACAGAAACTACTATTAAAGTTGTGATTTTGTGCTTCTGAATCAACTCTAACACTATCAGTGGGCTAACATGGCATAGTTTCCAGTATGCCATACTTAGCTCCAAAGTTGAGTTTGATGTGGGCCTACATGCTGTGAATTGCTCATCCATACTTTTGTTGATGTAATTAAAGTAAGATGAACTTTGATTGTACAATGTATGTGTACATTGTACTGCTCCCTTACAATCCCATGATTAAATTGCACCGATATATATGCTTTGCAAGTAGGTGATAAAGATGAGACTGATGTCTGATGTGTATTGGGCATGTTCAATGGAATTGCTAATAGGAGCAAAGTTTGTTTGCCAGGTGTGTTGATTTCTATTTAAGAGCTTGGTAGACATACACATGGAAAAACTTAGCTCTATTTATAAACATGACGAAGGAAAACACATCAATGTCAGAGACTCCAACTCTCCCGTTTTCGACGGGAGATCTCCCGCCGAAAACCCATTTTTGCAAAATCTCCCGTTCTCCCGTTTGAGATTTAATTTCTCCCGCCCTGGCTCTTTGTCTTCCGTTGGAAAAGATTTCTCACTTATTTCTATCGTGTGTTGAAAAAAATAAGCCTTAGATAGCACAAGAGAGCATCTAGAACCCTAGGAACTTCGCGCTTCGAACACATCAAGTTGGAGTCTCCCGTTTGCTAGGGGTTTCAGGCGGGAGAATCTCCAGATCAGAAGGTGCTTTGGGTTGGAGTCTCTGCAATGTATACAAAGTATTCATTAAGGAGTAGGTATACAACTGTACCTGGCTGATATTATTTGTAGATGATAATGGTATGATGCCAAAGGTTGGGAGTTAACTGCAAACTTCATCACCTTATGAGGGTGAGATGGCCTATTTATATCCTCTCAGTTGTTGTTGTTTTTTTTTTGGAATGTGTAAATCCATCTTTTCTTTGTTGTTATATGTTTCTGCAGGGTTCTGGCTCGTGTGGTTCCTGATTGTGTTCATCATTGGATTTTGTGTGTGGCAGAGGAAACGCTTTCACCCATGGAGAGACAACCGCTGCGAGCGCACCTGTTCTATCCAGGACATGTTTCTCGGAAGAGGCTTCAATTTCTCGGACATCACACCGAGTAAGTGATGCGATAAGCTTGCAGCCCAGCGTAGCAAATGGTATTGATGGGACAGAGAGAAATGTGAAACATGATTCCCTGATTCAATCAACTGTGTTTACCTAAAGTACACATGTCATGTGATTCCCATTGATGAAAATACAACATGCATAATAGTGACATGTTAGAAGAGATAAGAGTTTAATTCTTAATAGTGGTACTGCTTCATGCAGTGCAACTTCAATTTGTATGATGCATGAATGCCAAGACACTGTCTACTCACTGATTTTAAATATCTGTTAAATGTTCCAGCCAGTCCTTACTTCCCTCCCCTTGTTTATCAAAAGTTGATAGAAAAAAAAAACACGCAAACCCACAAACAAACAAACAAACAAACAAACAAATGACTCAAGGCTACAATATGGAGAGAACGGCAGTAGTGTATGAGATGCATATACAACAAAGATATATATTTCAAGGCATGATTATTTCACACAGTTTCCTTGTGTAAAAAGTTGTGGTGATTAATTTTATGTTTCAAGAGTACAAACTTGGAGCCAACAGTTGTTTCAAAGATGTAACAATTGAACAGCAAAATGAGTATGTTGGAAAAGGGATGCATAACACATAGAGGGGAAAACCTGTAGATATTCATAAGTGAAGCTGCTATGTTATTTGGGTATAGAATACTGGAGTAGACTTGGAAAGCATTTGTTGAATGATGCATGTGAAAAAAGAAGAGAACAAGTAAATAATGATTGGTTGTAATTGTGATTGATTTGCAGTACCACCGTGCAAGCTCCCGTCATACTCTGAAATTGGAGAGACTGTGTCGTACGACACACCGCCACCTCCATACAATGTGGAGTCTGCCCAGCCGGCCTGCTTGGGCGAGGGGCCCAGCACAAGTCTTCCAACAGGGGAGTGCCACCGATGTCCCCCACTCCACCGTGGCCTACAAGCAATAACTCAGTAAGTACCTTTGGAAAGCACAGCACACGGTGTGTGACCCGCGAGGGAACTAGGACCAAGTGAAGACAAACTTATCGTATAATCAAAGTGTTCTGCTAATGGGAATTGGGAGGTTGGTGAGGACGTGACTGATATATTTTCACAAGGTACTAGCCCTAATGAACAATCTTACCTGATGCTCACTAGCGTCTGCACATGGCCATGAATTCGGGGGGGGGGGGGGGGGGGGGGGGAACACTTTGGTGACAGAATCTGTATCACTTAGCTCCTTACTAATCAAGCATGCTCTATATTCTATGAAACCTGCAGGATTATGTTATGTGTGGAATAGAGCAGAAATCCTGCACAATGTCTCCATGTGTACACGAGTGTTGTGAATCGTTATGACTTCCACGACCAGTTGTTTACAATGACACCTGTTTCCTCCTTCAAAGAGCAGTCCGATAGTTTGTGACGCTTCCTAGGTCTTTCCCCACTCTTTGCAGCAGTTTCAGTGGGTAGTTACACTCGGAAGACTAGCTGTTAGATAATGCTAACACATTTTGGCAAGGTTTTTTTTTTTTGGGGGGGGGGGGGGGATGGCAATAGGGAGGAGATTTTGTCAGCTGATAGCGAGTTATCTATGTTGGTTTTTCTGTGACCTATGTTTAGTGTTCAGTAAACGGCTACAGAGGTATTGGCACAGGCTCTTGAAAATCAGAATAGTGCGGTGACCCAACTGCTGGCTGCCTCACCTGTTGCCATTGCTCAGGCCTGTCATTGTGGCAACCTGTTGCTAATCTTTTGCCTCCTTTTCTGTGACGGGGTATCTCATTGGGTAACTATAGCATGTCTGGATTTAGTGCACGGATTCCAGGAAGAAAAAAGTGCAATGGCATGATGCAAAGTGATTTGTAATCATCTTCAGCTGATTTTACCATGTGTGTGCACTCTACTTCCTTATCAAGTGCAGTTTAAACATGTGCAGTTCTTTCCCTTTTGGGGGTAAAGCTGGGAAAGTAATTTGCTTAATGATTAGTCAAGTCAATGTTTGTGTTACTTGAAGTGTCAAATTTCGTGATATAGTAGCTTTTTACAATGAGGATGTTTTGAAATGTACTTCTGGTAATCTTAACAGGAGGATAGTGCACTAACTGTTATTGTTTGCTGCCCATAGATATGAAACAATGAAGATGACCCCTTTTTCTTTGTGGTTTTAACATAATTCTCTTATTGTACTTATTTGCTTGATACAGACATGGCTCATCCCT